>NC_142028.1:112395995-112715995 GCF_982192425.1 Myodes glareolus
ATAGTGCCGTGCCTTAAAGATGGCACTGGTTTCCACCTTCCACCTCCCCGATGGTGAGTGCTCTCAGTCGCAAACAACTCCATATATGGCTAAGGCTAAGGCTAAGGATCTGGCTTGTTTCTGCGTTTCTGGACCTATCTGGATTTCCCATGTAGCATGCTGGGGTTGGTTACCCAGAGGCTATTTAAGCTGATGGCTGACTTTCCCTGGGGTCAGAAGATTGATCAAGGTTCCTGAATAAACTGCAGAAAGAAGAGTCAAGTTCTATGCCTTCCTTGCTGGTCGAGGCGGGTCACAGACAAGTGGTGGCCCTTATGGAGAACCATCGAGTCAAAGACTCAGAATTTCTGCGGTCAGGGCAGTGCATTGGTAAGCTCCCAGGTAAGGTGGGAATCCGCGATAAGAGCAGGGATAGTGACCGCGATAAGACAGAGGATAATCGCTCTACTCTGTGCATAGAGAGAGAGTGAAGAGCGGTTTCGCAAGTTGACAAACCGAAAGTAGCGGTTCCACAAGTTGACAAACCGAAAGTAAAAAGGGGAGATAGTTTGATTATGGGCGCTTCCCAGTTGCACCCAATTTTTTTGGCTCTAAATGAGCTGCTACATTCAAAGAAATATGCTGGACCAGGCCTATGTGGAGTTAGTTAAATTGCTTTAAAAGGAGGGATTGTTTATAGCCCCTGAAGAGGTACAAAAGGATAAAATTGTCAATTATCTAGGAGCACAAATTTGTGAGAAGCACATTATCCCACAAAAGGCAGAATTGAGAAAAGAAAAGATAATTTAAAGACCCTAAATGATTTTCAAAAGTTGTTAGGCGATATAAATTGGATTAGATGTTATTTGAAGTTACCAAATTATGAGTTAAAATCCTTATATAATGTTTTAAATGAAGATTCCGCTTTGGATTCTCCAAGGCAACAGACTAATGAGGCATGAGAGGCATTGAGGAAGGTGGAAAGTAGATTACAAGATTCCTTTCTACAAAGAATTCAAAGGGGTCAAGATATCGTTTTGTGCATTCTTTCTTCCTGTCACCAGCCTACAGGACTGTTATGTCAAACAGTCATAACATATGGACCACTGCTTTGGATTTATCCCAAAATATCTCCAGCCAAATCTCTTGAGCATTATCCTACTGCTGTAGCAACTTTGGCCCTGACTGGGATTCAACAGTGTTTACAATATTTTGTGTAGGGAGCCGCCAGGATGTCGCCTTGGCGAGATAGTCCTACAGCCTGGAGGTATACAAATCCTTTGATGTTGCCACACAGGCCAGAGTGTGCTTGAAGCCTTGTTTTACCTGTCCTGTGGCCTTGGGCCCTAGCAGAATGGCATCAACCAATCAGCATTCGAGCCTTTCACCCTAGAAAAGCAGCTGCCTCTGGGCTCTGCTTCCTCTCTGACCTTTTCTCTCTAGGTTCTCTAGGCGCTCTCTCTAATCTTTCTCTCGTCCCTGCACTCTCTCTTCCCTTCCCCCAATTTTCCTCAATCAAGTGCTCCGAATAAAGACGTGATAGGGAAGGAATTCTCGTTTTTCGTGGTATTCATTCCTGCTGGTCAGGAAGCACGCCGCAATTTTGGGACTGCCTTCACCACCATTATAGTGCCTTATTCCAGCCATCAGGTTAAGATTTTGTGAGTTACGATAGATGATTGGACCATTTTACAATGTGATTTTCATGGCACCATAGACAACCACTATCCCAAACATCCATTGTTGAGATTTTTTAAGGAGTATCCTGTGATATTTCCTAAAATAACATCATCGCAGCCTATTTCCATGGCCCCAAATGTATTTACAGAGAGATCTAAGACAGGCTGTGGGGTGTATATGATAGATAAACAAGAACCTGTGATGCATCAGTTTCAACCTGGCTCCCCTCAGATTGTAGAGTTGAAAATTGTAGTTGAAGTCTCTAAAGTTTGTCCTTTTGCATTTAACCTAATATAAGATTCTGCTTATGTTGTTAATGCCCTTAAAATTTTAGAAGTAGCTGGACCTATTTAAAGCTCCAGTCAAGCTTGCCTTTTGTTTCAGCAATTACAACATCTAATTTGGCAGAGAAGAAACTGTTTTTACATCCAGCATGTTAGAGCCTATACAGGTCTGCCAGGACCCTTGAGTGAAGGAAATGATATAGTTGATCAGTGGACTAGGACGGAATGTATATTCATGGGTTCTGCATTCGAGAAGGTGACGATTTTTCACAAGACTTTTCATGTTAATGCTAAAGCATTACAACAGAAATTTCATCTCTCTCGAGCGGATGCTCAACAAGTGATTTTAGATTGCTCTCAATGTGTGACTCATCAACATCTACCCAGTATTGGAGTAAATCCACGGGATCTATTCCCTCTAAATATCTGACAAATGGAAGTGACACATAAATCTGAGTTTGTAAATATAAAATATGTACTTGTATCTGTGGATACCTGTTCAGGCGTAATACATGCCACACCTCTGACTGGAGAAAAGGTGCACAATGTCATTGTCCATTGCCTGGAAGCTTGGGCTGCCTGGGGTAAACCTCAACAATTAAAGACTGACAATGGACCAGCTTACACAGGTCAAATGTTTGCCTCCTTTTGTCTACAAATGGAATTGGAGCTTATTCATGGATTGCCATACAATCTTCAAGGACAAGGCATTGTAGAATGTGCTCATCACACTTTAAAAGAATGTCTACAAAAACAAAAAGGGGGAATACGCAACAGCCATACCCCGAAAGAGAGACTTTCCCTTGCTTTATTTACTATATTTTTTTTAAAAAATTTGGACGCTCAAGGTCGTTCTGCAGCTAATAGACATCAGGACCCCCATGGACCTCCTAAAGGGATGGTCAAGTAGAAGGATATCCTGACAGGACTCTGGTGCGGGCCCAATCCTGGGCTGACATGTGTGCGAGGCTCTGTTTGTGTTTTCCCACAGGACCAACAAGATCCGGTGTGGGTGCCAGAGCATTTGATTAGAAGAGTTCAACATGAGGAGCATCATGCCTGTGCCTTTTGATGCTCCCCATGCCATGACTTTGTTACTGCTATTTCATTGGCGGCTGGAGCTGCCACTGCGATAATTTCCATGAACCATATTGTGCACACTGCGCAGACTTTGAATAACCTTTTGGTCAATGTTGCATTGGCTTTGGATGTTCAGAAAGGAATCAATGCACAACTGAAAGGAGGACTAATGGTGGTTAATCAAAGAATTGATTTAGTACAGGAACATATTGATGTCCTCTGGCAAATGGCTCAGCTAGGATGCCGATGGAAATATGCTGGACTTTGTGTGACTAGCATACAATGTGAGAATGTTACCCATGCTGCAAATTTGTCTAAAGAGTTGTCTAGTTATCTCCTAGGTAACAGGACTGGAGAATTTGATACCATGATGGGACAGCTGAGGGTGGCCATCGTCACCGTGAACTCTACCCAAGTGGATGCAGGACTAGCCACAGGATTTTCATCATGGATTACTGCTGCCATGAATCACTTAAAGGAGTGGGCGGGCATGGGAACATTAGCAGGCCTCTTGGTGTTGGTCTCCCTGGTTTGCCTGTGGTGTATATGCGAGATCAGGTTTTCTCAACAACGCAGTGTAGCCATGATTATTCAAGCCTTTACAGCCATTGAAGCAGGACAGTCCCCCCACGCATGGTTGGCGAAAGGTCAAATTGTTACGGTCAGGATGCAAAGCTAAACACTGCACTCGGGGTCAGTAGCTTTGGGCCCAGAGAAGAGCATGCATGATTGCATGTGGGTTGATACCCTAGATCCCAGCCTAGAAAAAAGGTATTGGACTAGTCTGATACTCTTCGAGTGGATGACACCTGAATGAGGATCAGTACAAGGTCCCAATGTCTTTCTATATTCAGAGATTAGGCCTCTACTCTTGCCTGTTGCATCTAAAAAAAAGGGGGAACTGTAGAGAGCTGAGTAGTACCGTGTCTTAAAGATGGCCCTGGTTTCCACCTTCCACCTCCCCGATGGTGAATGCTCTTGGTTGCAGACAACTCCATATATGGCTAAGGCTAAGGATCTGGCTTGCTTCCGCGTTTCTGGACCTATCTACATTTCCAATGTAGCATGCTGGGGTTGGCTACCCAGAGGCTATTTAAGCTGTCGGCTGGCTTTCTCTGGGGTCAGAAGATTGTTCAAGGTTCCTGAATAAACTGCAGAAAGAAGAGTCAAGTGTTGCGCCTTCTTTGCTGGTCAAGGCAGTCGCAACAACCATTCACAAATAAAATTTAGTTTTACACAAGAGAGTCTGAGTAGACACCATACTCAGCAGTAAGTGGACAATGGAAAATGAACTCATATGCCTCCTTGGAGGTTGCTTTCTCATAGTGTGATATCAAAGTTTGTTTATTTATTTATTTTCTTACATGTGTGATTTGGTGTTACTTATATGTTTTCTTTCATTTATTCTACAGGTCTTTTGAGTATTATGGCTTTCAGTTAAGTATTTTTTGGGATTCCTGAATGTGCAAATAAATGGGTCTCTGCATATCTATCTGTTACATCCCTTTTCTTGGATTCTTTTCATTCCTTGTGTTTGTTTCTTTTGTCCTATTCCAATATATGAGTTTTTGTTTTATCATATTTTTTTAATTTTATTCTTATCACATACATGCATATTTGTTTCCTAATGAGAGACAGAAAGACAGTGAATCCAGATGGGAAGTGAGATGGGAAGAATCTAGGAGTAGAATGAAGGGAAACCATAAAAAGGATATAGTATATGAAAAAAAAGCTATTGTCAATAATTACAGAAGAAAAGCCAACCAAGAATATCTATTGTTCAACAGCATATAATTTATTTTATTATAAAAATAGTACTCTTGTTCAGTGTGCCATAGCATCCATTTATAATATATTTAAAATTTATATCATAATAGTAAATTGAATATTTGAATCATTATTACAAATATATGTCATGTAAAAATTTATTATAATCTTGGATATAGAAGTGCACTTTTGTATAAAACACACAAATATTTGCCTGAAAATATAAAATAACTTCCAAATATTTGGTCCTCAGTTGGTGGCACTATTTAGGGATGTACAACTTTGCTGGAGTACATCACTGGGAGTGGGCTTTGAGAATTTATGACTTTGTACTATTTCCCATTTGCTCTCTCTGATTTGTGTTCTCTCCTGGAGATATGATCTCTTAGCTTCCTGCTATAATTGACTGCTGTCTTTATGCCCAAAATACTGGACTCTCCCTAAGAAAATATGAATCCACACAAACTTATCATGGTATTTTAAAATAGAACAGAAAAACAAATGATGCACACATTCTTAAAATATATATTGTATACATTGAACTATTTAGTTTGCTTGTTGTCAGTTTTTGATAGCTGCCAGATTTTTTTCTATTTTTAACATGAAGTATATGTGACATATAGCAATCTGAAAATTGAGGATGGATTTAGAGACATATTAGAATATAGACCAAATGAATGTAGAAAGAGGAAGTACAAGAAACAGAAGGGCTTGAGCAAGTACAGTGATGGTGATGTAGAAGTAAGGGGAAAGGAGAAAATTAAAATGAAGAGTACATGAAGAAACTTCTTGAGAACTTATTCTCTTAAAATAGAATTTAAAAATATGTGTAAAAGAATATGGGTTGATGTACGTGACAAGAATGAACAAGGCAGAGTACTTGTAGGTAAAGATTTAAATAGGAATAAGGAGAGGGGTTTGGAAAAGAAGAGTAGGCAAAGAATTAACCAGAGCTATGGATTTATTAAGAATACTTATTAAATCACACTAATATGTGAGATACTTTGTGTGTGTTTGTGTGTTTGTGTGTGTGTGTGTGTGTGCTTTAAGGGAATTTAAGAAGAAGAAAAAAATACATATTAAGTGAAAATTCTAGTGCCATGCGCAGGTTAAGTCCTCAGCAACTGTTGCTCAGAAGGGCCTCAGAGACACCCAGAACAGGACTATTGTCATTGTTCTTGGTTGCCCACCATATTTAATGCTAAGACCATATTGTTGAACCCACCACACACTCTTCAGTCTGCCTATAAGGCACAGAGAAAACAATCTATGTATTATATTAGTTCTTGAACTTATGTACTCAAAACAAAGTATCTGAATAATTAGCTGAACAAAAGCCAAATTTAAAAGTATGTTAATTTTGAGAATCATAGGAGAGGGTAGAAGGGGAGGGGGAGGAAGGGAGAGGAGTGGAGAAAATATATAGCTCAATTAAAAACAATATATGAGTATGTTAATTTATAGTTAGAAAACAATACTTGAATCCAAGTGTTTGAGAAATTACTTACTTGATATTTTGATCCATTATCTTGAAAATATGACACATACTTATCTTAGCATGCAATCAAGAGTGGTGATCAGTAATCACAGAGAAGAAATGGCTTTTACCATAGAATCAGATTCATTGTTTTTACATGTGGTTATGTTCTACAGATACACATCGAATATACAAAACAAAGAAAGAAGCAAGAAACCTACTAAGTTCCATCTATAAAGTAACAGTCTTCGTCTGTCTTTTAACAGCCTCTGCAGTAGAGAACACTTAGGTAGTTTAGCTGTTTTCCTGCTTGCTTGCACATGTCTCTGGTTCCCCCCTTGAGACATAGTGATCTATTTGGTTTCTTGACCTAATAAGCAGGAAATTCTATTTCTTAGTCTTCATTTGGGTCTTGTTCTCAGAGGTACCATCTGTACCAAAACTGCTTATGTATCTCTAAGTGCTGGAGTTGGGGTAGGAGCCTGAGGAAGATGGGCAGAAGGAGTTTCCATCCTGTCCTGTAGAGGAGGATGAGTGGGATAGACTTTTCACTACCTGAAGATTCACTGGTCAACTGACACTGATTTGGTACAATATGTTTTCCTGTGTCTTTAAGGCTTTCTTTAGTGTTCTTGTTCTTTAAGGACTCTGTGTCGGTATTTTCCTTGTCCTGTGCTTTTCTAAATTCAATCACCTAATTTCAAGCAATGATGACATTCTGCATATTGCTTATTTATTGAGTTTGTCTTCAGGGTGTGAACCAATGCATGGGTATGACCACTTTGAGTTCAACAGAAATCAGTCTTAACCTAATCAGAAAACTCTCTCTGATTATTTGATTTCACAGTGCTTGAAGGTATTATACAGGCTCTGGAGGGAGGAAACACATCAGTAGTCTTATCCAGTAATGGACCTTGTGCGCTACAGTGCCAACTATCTGGGCATTATCTGCCCATTGTTCCAATTATTTTTAAAAAGAGTGGTAAACAATTATTCTCTTAATTGAATCTGAGGCCTGTTTCAAAAGGATGGAACAATGAACTGACTTTCATATGTGAGAATGACATAGACTCATGGGGAGACCCCACTGGCTAAGTAAAGGTGTTGTCAAACTGTTATCTAAATATTTGTTTAATTCCATTCATTAGTGTTGCTCTCAGCTTTGATCACAGAAGTTTTTAGGTGCAGTGAGTAGTGGTTAATGCAGAGACTCATTGATACTTATGTGCTAGGTGTAAGTGACTTTCAGTCCTCAATCATAGATGGGACATCTATATCAATAACCAGCCACTGATGACTCAAAAACCATCATTAAAAATAATGGTGTTTATAAAAAGAGTCAAGGGACAGGTGAAGTGCTGTGCAATGTGGTCCGCTGAATATTGCATACATGTAATGCATCTTCAGTCACAACAGCTGTGTCCATGTGCACAAGACCTATGTAACACCAAACCAGTTAAAAAAGTTCTAGCTTGGTTCATGAGACCTAACCCTAGCTGAGGAGTTATTGGAAGATCACTGCTGCTAGGGGAGGAATAGCCACTTTTCTTATAGAACTTGAACACTGTTAGGGTGACAAAGCCCAAAATGAAGATCCTACACCTGCGTACATGTGGAAAACACTAATTGAACCCATTGGGTTCAAGAAATAAATAATTAAACGCAAATTAAAATAAAAATTAACTTTACGTGTGCATGTATATATACTTCTGTTTGTACATGTATGTGTGGATGCCCATGGAATTTAGAAGAAGGTAATGGATACTCTCAAGTTGGAGATGTGAGCTGTCTGACTTGCGTTCGAGGAACTGAATTCTCATGCTTTGGAAAATCAGCAAGCTCTTTTAACTACTGTGCTATCTTCAGTCTTCCTAAATGATGATCATAATATGCATGTGTATTCAACCACACAGAAGCCAAATATTTCCTTTAGGCATAATTTTCACCCTGTAGCTAAGGTATACTATCTCAAAGTTGAAGCAGAGAAAGGTGTTTTATTTGGAGAAGATATTTTTGCTAAGGAGACAGATAATGAGCACAGGGAAGTCTAGGGAAGGTTTGTCACTGTTGATTTTTCAGGAGGAATATTGATAGTGCCTTGCCAGCAGTTTGCCCATAGCTCACAGCAGAAAGCTGATGGAGTCTCTTAAGGTCAACGGAGAAAGCAGTAAGCAAGCAGAGATAGAAGCAGGCTTTGGGCCAAGGTCACAGCATCTACTTTTCCACACTCTGTGACTTTGGAACACAACAGTGGCACCATGTTGCAACATCCTCACACAGGAATTCCCTTTTGCATCTTGTTCGTCTTAATTAACAAAACCAATTCAGACATCTTAATAACATTCTCCAATTCTCTCCCAGTCAAGAATATGTTTTAGATGGATTATTCATTAGCTGGCAATGTGAATACAGACCCCATTCACCTTCCTTTTGCTATTCAATATGAGGCTGTTACAAATACACTGCTATCCTTTAGAACAATGTTTATTTTTTTCTCAAATGTTACAGAGGAGTGTCTCTCTTAAGTTTAACCTCTATATTTTGACCACTTTGATTTAGCTGTTTAGAATCAAGGTAATCAAATTTAAAACACAATAGAGACTCAACAGATGAGTAGATACAGAATAGGTGGTGATTATGCATAATAGAATATTTTTGGCTTTCTTTTTATTTATACTTTGTGTATTTCACATCATGAATCTTGATCCTATTCATTCCCTATCCTCCTATCCCTGTGTATTCACCCTCTATTCTTGAAGCCCTACTTAGAGAAAGTTTAACACCCCCCCAAAAAAAGAATAGAAAAATTGAGAAAAAAATCTCATTCTGGAAGCCGTAGAGTGACATAATGAGCCATGAAATCAACTCTTTTGTCCGTATATCTTTACTTGTAAGTGTTCATTGCAAAGAGTCTGAAACCAGACCATCATAGAATATTTTATAGTCATTTAGAAGAATAAAATCACAAAATCTTCAGAGAAATATATATCACTGGGGATCCTCATGCATAATTAGCAAGATTTTGATAGACAAAAGTCTCATATAAAGAATAGTGGTGAGTTCATCTGTGCAACGGCCATTTCAGGTCCAGGGAACCAAATTCCACCTTAAGATGAAAGAATCAAAAGCCAAAGAAAACATACATAGAAGTTGAAAAAGTATTAGAAGAAGTGTTTAAGAAGTGGCCAAGGAAGAGTGCACAGGAGAATGGAGAACTGGGGGAGAGTGTGAATATAATCAAAGTGTGCTGCATGCATTGTGACAAGATTATAATCAAATAAATAATTCCGTAAATTGACATATATTAAACTAATATTTTTAAAGATTCATTTAATTTTCATTTGTATGTGTGTGTGTGTGTGTGTGTGTGTGTGTGTGTGTCCATGTGTAGTGTTTTTAGGTATACTAGAATGCCAGAAGAGTGTCTAGTTTCCCGTAGGTTGTGTTACAGAAGGTTATGAGTCACATGACATGGATACTGGATAGGATACTCAGGGCTTCTGCAGAACAATATCTACTCTTAACCACTAAGCTATATCTCCAGTTCAGAGATAACAAAATTATCATATTTATCAATTATTTTTTAATTTTATTTTATATGTATGCATGTTTTGCATGCTCATGTATCTATATCCTATGTACATGTCTACAGTCTGTGATAAACCAAAAAGGAGTGATTACAGACTATAATTAGTACTATATTGGTGCTGGGAATTGTACCTGGTCACCAAAAGAGCAGTTGGTGATCTTAATGGCTGTACCATCACTATAGCTGCACATAATATTTTTAAAGAAGTTAAAGTTTTCTGGAGGACAGTAAAGAGAGCTGACTAAAAATAAATATATAGTCCTAATATATAGTCCTTGAGGGACTGCTATGGTTAAAAAATAGAAAATTGGAAAAGACAAAGATAAGTAAAATTTTTTTTTCATATGTGTACTGGCCATTTAGACTTCATCATTTAAAGACTGCTTATTTCAAAATCCTATGGATAAACTGTGTTTTTGAGGTTTGGGTGTTTAGTTTTATTTCATTTCATTTTGGAATATTTTTAAATATATATTATGTATACTTATTCTCTGTCAGACATTTCTGTGAGGCTTTTCCTTATGAAAGTCAGTTTTGTTATGTGTAGATTATTTTTCCTAGCTTCCAGAATCTCATGAAGATGAAAATCCAATGTTTCCTCTGATGTCTGCTAGTTAGGATGAAAGTACTCCCATTAGAATTCTTTTTTTTTTTTACTTTTCCCCAACATAACATGTTTATTAATTATTTGACAAGTTAATACAATGCACCCCAATCATATTCACTTCCCATTCCTCCAAGGTTTCCCCTCCCACCCTTACTCCCACCCAAAAAACACCTCCACAAAATACAAAGTTCAGTTTGTGCTGCTCATATACTTTTTGGAACATGGTCAAATTCCAAAGGCCAACCCCTTAAGGAAAATTGAGTCCTTCTGTGCCCCATCACCAGAAGCTATCAACTGTGAAGAGCTACACTTTATCATAGTTTTATCACAGCTTTTTTATTTTTAATCTTTTAAACAATCTTTTCTCATTTTACATACCTATTCTAGTTTCCACTCTATCCCCTCCTCCCGCTGCCCCCACCTTCCCCCCACCCAATCCCCATCTACTCCTCAGAGAGGGTGAGACTTCCCATAGGGAGTCAATAAAGTCTGGCACATCACTTTGAGGCAGGACCAAGACCTCACCCCTATATCTATGTTGAGCAAGGTAGCCCTCCAAAAAGAATGGACCCCAAAAAGCCAGTTCAAGCACTAGGAATGAACCCTGGTCCCATTGCCAATGGCCACACAGACTGCCCAGGCCTCGCGACTGTCAGTCACATTCAGAAGACTTAATTTGGTCTTATAGGGCTTCCCTAGCTATCAGAGTCAGTGAATTCTCGTTAGCTCAGGTCAGCTATTTCTGTGGGTATTATCACTGTGTCATGACCCCTTTGCTTTTATTATGGCTCCTGCCTCTCTTAGACTGGTCCCCAGAACTTTGTCCCAGTGCTAGCTGTGAATCTCTGCATCTGCTTCCATCACTTGCTGGATGACGGTTCTATGATGACAAGTTTGTCATCAATCTGATTGTAGGAGAAGGCCAGTTCTGAAACCCTCTCTACTATTGCTTAGGGCCTTAGCTGGGGTCATGCTTGTATATTCCTGGAAATTTCCCTAGTGTCAGTTTCTCGGTAGACTCTCCTAGCATCACATATTCAGTTTACTTCATTTTTTTAAAAGTAATTTTATTAAATTATAAAAGTTTCCATTTACGCCCCTCTTCCCAACACCCTCCCACTCCCTCCCCCTCCCTCTCCTCCTCCCTCTTTGTCCCTAAGGTCAGTCAGGGTTTCAAGCCCTGTGGGAAGTTCAAGATCGTCCCCCCTCCCTCCAGGTCCAGGAAGGTGAGTATCCAAACAGACTGGATCCCAAAAATCCAGTATATGCAGAGGAAACAAGTCCCAGTGACATTGTCAATGGCTTCTCAGAAAGATTCCGGGCCAGCCACATTCAGAAAATCCGGCGACATTCAGAGAATCTGGTTGGATCACGTGCTCGTTCAGTCGCAGTCCAACTGCCCTTGGTAAACTCTCATTAGATCCGACCCCTTGTATCAGTGGGTGATAGCATCCCTCGTAGTCCTTCGTCATTTCCTTCGTCCTTCTGCTCCTAATTTGGACCTTGGGGGGCACAGTCCGGTGCTCCAATGTGGGTCTCCGTCTGTGGGTCTTCGCCAGATGACGGATCTATGGTGATAAGCAAAATATTCATCAGTATGGTTATGGGCCAAGGCCGGTTCAGGCACCCTCTCCTCTGTCCAGAGAACAATCTGGGGATCTCTCCTTGGACCTGGGATCCCATATATAATCAAGTTTCCTATAAACCCTAAAATGACTCCCTTAGTTGAACTATATTCTTCCCTGATCCCATATTCATCCTTCCTCCCTTCACCCCATCCCGGTCAACCAAGCTTTCTCCATTCCTCCCCTACTCCCTTCTCTCTAACCCTCTCCCCTTCCAACAACCCTCCCACCCCCCCCATGCACCCAAGGTTACCTGGGACTCTTGACTATTTCCTACCTCCTGGCGGATAGCTAAATAATCTTCATCAGGTTCGTCTTCTTATTTAGCTTCTCTAGGATCACGAATAATAGGCTCAAAGACCTTTAAATTATGGTTAGAATCCACTTATGAGTGAATACATACCGTGTTCCTCTTTTTGGGTCTGGCTTACCTCACTGAGTAAAGCGTTTTCTATGTCCATCCATTTGCATGCAAAATTCAAGATGTCATTATTTTTTACCGCTGAGTAAAACTCTAATGTGAGATGATCATATGGTTTTTTTCTTCTAAATGTTGATTTACAGTTATGCCAGCACCAGTTGTTAAATATCTTTTCTTTTTTCCATGTTATTTTTTTTGTTTTTTTGTCAAAAATCAGGTGTTATAGGTGTGTGGATTAATATTCAGGTCTTTGATTTGGTTCCATTGGTCCTCCTGTCTGTTTTTATGCCAATACCAGGTCTTTTTTCCATACTCTACCTTTCTAGTACAGTTTGAAATCAAATATTGTGATGTCTCCAAAAGTTCTTTTATTGTACAGAATTGTTTTGGTTATTATGTTTACAAATCAAAAAAGAAGAAGTCAAACACTCACTATTTGCCGATGATATGATAGTTTATATAAGTGACCCAAAAAATTCTACCAAGAAACTTCTACAACACAAAAACACTTTCAGTAATGTAGCAGGATACAAGATTAACTCAAAATATCATTGTCCCGCCTTTACAAAAATGATAAATGGGCTGTGAAAGAAATCAAAGAAACACCATCATTCATAATAGCCACAAATAGCATAAAATATCTCAGAGTAACTCTAACCAAACAATTTGAAGACTTATATGACTAGAACATAAAATCTTTGAAGAAAGAAATTGAAGAAGACACCATAAAGTGGAAAGATTCCCCATGCTCTTGAGTGGCTAGAATTAACATAGTAAAAATTACAATCTTACAAAAAACAATCTACAGATTAAATGAAATGCCCTTAAAAATTACCGCATGATGTCATTGTTTTTTACCGCTGAGTAAAACTCTAATGTGTATATGTTCCACACCTTCTTTAACCATTCTTCTATTGAGGGGCACCTAGGTTGTTTCCAGGTTCTGGCTATTAAAAATAGTGCTGCTATGAACATAGTTGAACAAATGCTTTTGTGGTATGATAGGGCATCTCTTGGGTATATTCCCAAGAGTGGAATTGCTGGGTCTTGAGGGAGGTTGACTCCCAGTTTCCTGAGAAACCGCCACACTAATTTCCACAGTGGCTGCACAAGTTTGCATTCCCACCAACAATGGATGAGAGTTTCCCTCTCTTCACATCCTCTCCAGCATAGGCTATCATTGGTGTTTTTGACTTTAGCTAATCTGACCAGTGTAAAATGGTATCTCATAGTTGTTTTGATTTGCATTTCCCTGATCGCTAAGAGAGTTCACCAAGGCCAGTTGGACTGGGACTGAATGAGCACGTGATCCAACCAGATTTTCTGAATGTGGCCGGATTCTCTGAATGTGGCTGGCCCGGAGTCTTTCTGAAAAGCCATTGACAATGACACTAGGACTTGTTTCCTCTGCATATACTGGATTTTTTGGGATCCAGTCTGTTTGGATGCTCACCTTCCTGGACCTGGAGGGAGGGGGGAGGAACTTGAACTACCCACAGGGCAGGAAACCCTGACTGCTCTTAGGGATGGAGAGAGAGGAAGAGAGGGAGTGGGGGGAGTGGGAGGGTGTTGGGAGGGGGGCGGAAATGGAAACTTTTATAATTTAATAAACTTTGAAGAAAAAAATATGAAAAAAAATTACCGCAAAATTTTTCACAGACCTCGAAAGAAGATTACTCAACTTCATACGGAAAAGTTTATTTTAGATCATAACCTTAGATTACAATCTCATTTTGGAGGAAATTAGCATAGTAGGGATTTGAAACAGCTTGTTATATCACATTCATAATAAAGAGAAAATGAATGCATTCATTCTTACAGCTCAGTTGCCTAAGTAATGGCACTGCCCACAGTAGACTGGTGTACTTCATAATCAATTTCCTTAAGCTAATTAACCTGAATAAGTGAACAAGCTAACATCATTGAAATCTCTTTCCATGATATTCTAGATTATGTGAAGCTGATCATTAAATGTAACTACCATTAAAAGCACAGTGTATTTTAAGTTGGAGTTACAGAACTCAGACATGCAGTTGATAAATACTAGAAAATTTATTCAAGACAACTAAAAATTCTATAGCCAAAATTTAAAAGCAAAATATTTAATTATATCCTTTGAGACATGAAACAAAGCATGGTATTTGTTTTCATTACAGTTTGAGCTGGTCAAGTTGCAAGCAAAGGCAATAGAAATGGGAAAAAAATTAAAAGGCACCTTACTTGCTACTCAGAGCACTGCATCTAGAGGACCTGACTTATTCTAATTATATAAGCACACTAACTTTTAATTATCAAAATATTTTACTATCTTTACAAACCAAAAGCAATGGATTTGGGGTATTCCAAATAAGGGTGTCTAGCATGTATATAGAAATATTCTAAATACAAATTCTCATTGTAATTGTAATTACCTTTTCAATTAGTCAAGACTAAAAGAATGATTGTTACAAAAACTAGAAATAGTATGGAGGCTTATTTTTTATGTTTTTTTTCTTTTTAGTGCTAGAGCTTAAGCATTTTAGGAACCTTATATGTAATGTAGTTATGAGACTGAAAACATTATAGGAGTATATCATTAGTGAAGTGAACACAATACACTAATATTTTGATATAATGGAATCTTTATTAACAATAAATATAAACAAAAATTGTACATAATAACATGAATAAATCTTTAAATCACTAGTGTTATTTAGAGGAACTCAAAGAAAATTCATATATTATATCTTTCAACAAATATGTAATTATTGTATAATTATCATATATTTATGCTTATGTGTTATTTGGCAATGTAAGTTGTAGTGCAAATTCTATTTGATCTTAATAATAAAAACCCAGAATCAGATACTACAGGGTGAAATATCAAAGAATTAAAGGAGACAGGGAGGCAGCCACTAAGACTTTTTACCTCTACCTAATCCTCAGTCTGAAGGGAGTATTCAATCTCCACAAACCCTCACTGATTTCCCAGTCCAAATGTGCTGAGCTCCTGACTCCTCCTGCTTTATATTCCTCTCTCTGCCCAGCCCTACTCCTTCCTGTCTTAACCTCCTTAATGCTTTAATTAAAGGTGTGTGACTCCCAAGTACTGGGTTTAACAGTGTGAGTCACCACTGCCAGGCTCTGTTTCTCTCTGAGACCGGATCAATTTAGTATAGCTCATGGTGCTAGTGAACTCACAGAGCTCTGTCTACCTCTGCCTCTGGAGAGCTGGGATTAAAGATGAGTAGGACAGCTGCCTGTCCTCTATGGCTAACTAGGGGCTAGCTCCACACTCTGAACTTTAGGCAAACTTAATTTGTTAGATCACAAACAAAATGTCACCAGAGTAAATGATACAAACTGAAAAGGAAGGTCAGAAGACAGAGCATGGACATTGGTTTTCACCATTTACCATGCATTCCAGGTATCAAAACTAAGTAAACACACATGGCAGAAAGTGTTTTGCTTATTTAGTGAGGTGAGGAACCTGTTATAAATTTATGTAAGAAAGGTGTGAAACATGTTAGAAATATTTGTTGTCTTGACTAAGGAAATGATTTACAAGTGTATAACTTCTCATACAATTTTAAATGAATTATAACATGTTTTTTTCTGCATCCATGAGATGCAATGCCATTACATCTTCTTCATTGGCATTTTATCTGAGAGCAGTTCACAGCAGCATGAACTGGATATCTATGACCTTTATTGGATGATTCTCTAAGATATTATTAAAGTGAACCACTCTACAGGTTCATTATGGTAGGGATGCAAAGGAAAAGGGGTAAGGAGTTTCAAAAGTTAAATAAAATGTCTATATTTCCCATTTTATTTCATTTTCCTGGGTACTGAGAAGTCCTTGGTGCAAAAAGAGTTCTGTATCTTCTGAGTAGTTATATCATTTTCCCAAAACTTCAAAACTGCTTGTCTTCCCACAATTATCTTGTCCTCTAAGCTTCCATTGGGAAAGGCCACCTGCTGCCAATAGAGCTTAGTAGTTTCCCTCTCATTAGCAGCCTTAGAACTAAGATTCAATTTGGTGAGTGAATAAATGACACCCTAATTAGTGTATATGGGAAACAGAAAAGAATTTGGGGCCATTTTCCAAACATACTTGGAAATCATCAGAGTTCTCTCATTTGACTTAAGGACTTTGTTTCGTTGGTCAGTTGTTATGAAATGCAAGATTAAGTTATTGTACTCTTTGTTATATAATATTTTTAGGAGCTATGAGATCAAGAGTGTTTATTTTCTGAACTCTGTTAAATGAGAAGCCTTATTTACAGAGATAGAAGGCAACAGGGAAGGTTTTATGTTGTTGCTGTTGTTGTTATATAGTAACTGTCCTAATCTTGAGATCCAGAAACAAACTGGTTTTCAGGAAAAATATATTTTACTTGAAAGTAATTGAGTGATCAGTTTCCTAGGTCATGTAAATTATCTGGCTTTGAAAAGAAGTTCAGGTGATATATACATAAATATTGTATTCTAAAATCTTAAAGGTTTGCTGTTCCATTATGTTATGGTCCTAAACAGAGGCAACATTACCTCCCTATGTGGTTTTGAACACTCTTCAATGTTAATGAATACATGCATTATAAATGTAAAAGAACCAGTGATAGATTTCCAAGTGACAGGCATCACTGGGAATAATGCTCTGCTCAATGACACAGTGCAGGCTCAGCTGTGATTTATATACAAGTGCCTCCAGCAATGTTTATTATCTGAATAAACAAGCACCATAAAGAATCTCAAACATATTTCTGAATTATATGAGTGTTCATGTCATTTTTCTTATTGGCTTGAGTCAGAACGTCTCCTCTTAATTTCCCAGACACATGCAACATATAAGCTCATCAGGCTATTGTAAGCCTGTGAACAATGAACTCACAAAAGTAAACTTTTAATCATTGTGATTTGAAAGATTGTAAACTTTCCAAAGATACAAATTGAGTCCTAACTATGTCATATTCAAATCTGTATGCTGTGAATACACGTTATTGTCATTGGCTATTAGATAAATCTGCTTCTGTCAATGACTTAGTAGAACAAAGCCAGGTGGGAAATCTGAACAGAGATAGATAGACAGACAGAGAGAGAGAGAGAGAGAGAGAGAGAGAGAGAGAGAGAGAGAGAGAGAAGGAAAGAGAGTAGGAAGAGTCAAGAAGATGCCATATGGCTGCCAAAGATGAAATCTTACCAGTATCTTACCAGTAGGCCACAACCCCATGGTAATATACATAATAATACAAATGGATCAATTTAAGATCTAAGAGTTAGTTAATTAGAAGCCTGAGCTAATAGGTCAACAGAGTGTTGTAATTAATATAGTTTCTGTGTGATTATTTGGGTTTGAGCAGTCAGGAACTAAGCGAGCAGTCTCCATTTACAAAATGATGCCGAAATGTGGGCCAGCAACATCCATATAAACATGAGAGAGCTTTGGAAGGAATTCTAGACACAAAGAACAGAGTTAAATGTGCCTTCTTGGTACCAGCATTTTCTCTGGTGGACTCTGCTTGGGCTGTTCTCTGGTGGGCTAGATGCAAGCAGAGGTGAGGTTCCTTAAAGAAAAGGCTTCCTTACTCAGCAATACCAGCAAAATTTATGCAATTGCTTTAAGAAGGCTTCCTAGTTTGTTCTAGTTGCTTGAATAGCTCTGGTTTCCAAGAGGTCCTGCACTTAAATGGGGTTTATGAGCAGTGTGCTACTAGTTGATAAATGGCAACATAGACCCACTGCATCCCTGGAGCTGGGGAGGAAAACCTTGCTCACAGAACTGGTGATGAATATACCTCTACCATGTTGGACTAGGTGGAACCAATTAGTCTTAGCCATGCTGCTTAATATTTTAAGAAACACTCCTGGTCAGAAAATAATTACAAATATGCAATAAAGACAGATTCAGGCAAAAATAAACCTTTAAAAAGGTCATGGTGTGTTTAAAAAACTGTATGTAGGCTAAAGAGAAGAAAAACAGTATAGACAGTCAAAAAATAGTTTTAAAAAATAAAACGAAGTCTTTAATGAGACAATAAAGTAATATAAAAGTGTCAAGACAGTCATAGTTTAGAGAAGCAAAGAAAAATAAGCCACGTAAAAATGAAATATACACAGAGACTGGATTATGGAAACTATTGTGTTCTCTTTGAAATTTTAGACTGCAGAAGCAAATTTCTTTCTAGTGAGTGCTAGGCTTAAACAAGGTATCTTGACCTTAAAATTTAAGTCTAAGTATTTGTTACTTTGGAAAAGAGGTTCCACTTTTGTTTCCACAGAGGACGGGAATCTGCCAATTCCTTATAGGGTAATGTGGTTTGATGGAACAACACCCCGCAAAAGGTCTCCATGAGTCCCCCAGAATACTTTGCCCAACAAACAGCAGGAAGTAGTTTGGAGAGAACAATGTCAAAATTCCCTAAATGTTTTTTTTTTCTAAATGTTTGTTTCTATTTAAAGGAGGATATGATACAGAAATGAATTCATTGCATTGGTATGAACCTTGGTTTGTTGATGCTAATTTGTGTCAGTTTTGTCATATGTATATTTCTACTCTTTTTTAAAGTATTCTGTGTTTGTGAAGCTCATTTAAAATGCAATGTAATTAAAAATTATGAATTAATAGATAATCAATCTTGTAGTTATGTAAATTAGGCTTTCTAGATATAGATATATTTTACATGGATAGGTACTTTTCAAACCTTTCATAGACCTACAGAATATGAAATTTAAAATATTTTGTTAATTTATGACTTTCATGACAATGGGACACATCTGCTTCTGGCACTACCAATTACTTCAAGAGTGTAATGAGCATCAAAAAAGTTCATTATGAAGCTTGCTAGCCATTTGGACGAGAATCTGCCCTTGCCTGGACTGCTTGATGGTATGCTATACTAATTAGATATGTAGGATGCACAGAAAGACTGCTAAACTTGCCAAAAGAAAGTGAGACAGTCCTTGACAGTTCCTGTTTCATTAAAGAGTATGCCAGACATTCTGAAGGACACAGAATAAAGCTACTGATGAAATCTGCCATTACAAGGCAGAGAAGAACTTTAAATTTTCTGCTTCCTGGAAAAGTCTGCTAGATACTATGTGCCAGAAGGATGAAGAGAGATGCTCCAACATTACAAAAGAACTTTTGGTGACCGTTCAGATAGCAAGATGGTTCTGTCAATTCTAGAGTTTTGGAAGTTGCTTACAGTGCACTCTCTATTTACTTAGGTAATATTATATCCTTCTGGGGTCTTTGGTGGATTTGAGAAAAGATCGTTACAGTTTTCCTTAATTATGATACAAAAATAAATTAGGAATGAAACTTTAAACTCATAAAGAAATATTGTAACTATAATTCTTACTTGATACAATCTTGTACATGTAATTTTACTATGTTAAAGTTAAAACTGTCCTTTCTATTTAGACAGAAAAGGGGAAATCATGTTGGTTTTCCCATCAAAATGCTATGAATACGTTTTATTACCAACGGTTAATAAAGAAGCTATTCATCCTATAGCAGGATAGAATATAGCCAGACTGGAGAAGATATAGGGAAAGAATAGGCAGAATCAGGAAGATGCCAAGTTGCTGCTAAAGGAAACAGATCCCAGATCCTTACCAGTAAACAAGAGCTTCATGCTGACATACAGATTAGTAGTAATGGGTTACTTAAGGTGTAAGAGTTAGTTAATAAGAGCTAATAGGCTAAGCAGTGTTGTAAGTAGTATAGTATCCGTGTGGTTATTTGCATCTGAGAAATCAGGAAATAAGCAAGCAGGCTTTGTTAACAACAATATATTCATCCAATCCCAGTCATTCAGAATACCATGAAGTAGGCAGTGTTTGGTATCTCATGCAGCAAAACATAATGCTTATAACTTGTAAAAGTTAAAAACTTAGGGGACAATCAAATGTTTTTAGGAATACAGAATGACTGTCTCTGTGTCTCCAAGATAGTCTTGGCAGTTATTGTCCTTGGGTATGTTGGACAAAATAAGGCTGATCAGTAATTAAACTGTATGCCAGAAGGTAGTTTGTCACATCTGTGAATAATTAGTTATGTAGAATCAATGATTTCAATGGATAATTCCTCTTCTTAAGTCATATCCTTAAGAATTACATTAGTAACTGCCTTATGAAATGTATGCAAATTGAGGTTTTATAATTGGAGTGTGAACTAGAAGCCATGGAAAACTACCATTGATCCAAAAAGATTCCAGAGCTTTTCTGTATCTTGTGAGGAGCCTTCAGTAATGATAGTCTGCATTAAAAAGAAATTCATAAAGAAAATAAAGAAAGCACAAGGAAAAGTTAATACAAATCAACCAGATCATGTATCTAATGTCTCCATGACTCCATAAGAGCTCCCTAGTTCTGTTGTTATTCTTTCTCCTAGATGGTCAGGGCAACTATGTCTACTTGATTTGGCATGATAAGAAATGAAAAGATGACATCCTGAAACTAAGAATCAGAACCTAATTTGACTAAGTACGTCAAAAAAAAAAAGGCCCATTATTACCGATTTAATGGGAAATATTGAAGATCTAAAGCTGGTGAAGAGTTTTCTGTCAATATTTTTCTAAGTCAATTAACACTCTAACAGGGCAGGAACAACACTTGACGTATACTTGACAAAAATGATAGCAGTTTTTATTTTTTGTTGATGGCATGATTAAGTTCAAATACAGTCTTAATCTAAAAAGTTCAAATAACTCCAATGAGAATCTCTAAGTGAATTTAGTAAACTGGCAAGATTCAAAATTGATACAAAATCAATTTATAACAGCAAAGAATGAGTATATTTTTAAGTATTTATATTATTATTAGAATAAAGATTACTAAATGATTTAGAATACATTTAAAATAATACACACTTAAACTTTTATCTGTGTACACATAGAGAAGATTACTAACTAAATTTGAAAAAAAGTCTAAAATGATTGATCAGGTAGATTATGGTTATGGGTTAAAAAGAATAGACACTCTTAAGATGTTAACTATTTTCAAAGTTAAATGTAAATTTAAGATGGCAAAAGCTCAATATTCCATGAAATTTTATGTAGTTATTAACAGTTTTATCCTAAAATTGCCTGAGAATGGAGAAACAAAAATAAACTTATGACAAAGTTGGAAGAAGGTATTTCTAGGGATTAAACAATGAAAACAAGATGATCTTAGAATAAGGTTAGGTAGTTGACAAGCAAAATTATGCAGAGAATACAAAAATATCTATGCACATTTTGTCTTAACATGATATTAAGAGAATTGGCTTTTTAGGAAATTAAATTTGAGCAGCTAGATATTGGTATAGGAATAATATGATATTAAAAATTGGTCCAATTCAGATATAAATTTAACTAAAAATGATGATAGTTATAAATAGTTGCTAAAAGAACATAAAATCTCAGTGAATTTAAGTAAGGTGAGCTGTTAATTCAGTAAAAAAAAGACTAGGAACCATGAAAAATTTATAATAAACTTTATTAAAGTTATCATAAATATGATATAAAGCTAATATAAAAATATTTCTGTGTAAGATTAGTCATAATTCATATATAAAGACAAGGAAGCTGGAACCAAAATATTTAAGACACTCTGCAAATTGAAAGTGTAGAAAACCAATAGAGTTAATGAAAAATTGATTTGTTTCTCCTGTTAATGTATTTTCTCATAACAGCACATATATATGAATTTGGAAAACATTTAATTACAAAATGGCTAGCATCAAAGATTTCTAACATCTATCTTGAATGACAGGAGTTTTTAGAAAACCTCATTTGAACATTTGTGGATAATAGTGTCAACAGTTGGCTGTATAGCACAGTGATCCTGAGTTTCCCAGTATAATTGAATGCATTGGTTCTAGTTCCTTCTTCCTATTAATCTCATCAGATAAATGGATAAGGTACAGGAGGAAAAAATAGGAAAGTAAGACTTAAATTGTTTCTTTCATTTTAAAGTAATTCAGTTTATGACAATCCCATTCAAAGTTCTAGTCAACTTGGATAAAGGGGTTAATAAAGGCCTCTCTATCCTGCCTAAGCCAAAATTGCCTTCTAAATGATTGTGTGACCCAGGAAAGCATGACAATGACCAGTGGCACAGATCTGAAGATATTCTACATTTTAAATTAATGATAAGAAGTAAATAAAGGGAGGACAAGGTAGATATATCAGCAGATGGAAGTGCTGGCTGTCGAGTCTGATTACCTAAGTTATATTCTTAGACTTTTAGCACAGGAACAAACCATCCATGCAAGTTCTCTCCAAATTTCATATGCTTGCCAGGGCATGTGTGTGTATATTCATTTCTTTCTCCCTCGTTACCACTCCCCCAACTCTCTCTCTCTCTCTCTCTCTCTCTCTCTCTCTCTCTCTCTCTCTCACACACACACACACACACACACACACACACACTCACACACACACACACTAAAACTTTTGAAAAAAGCATAAATAGATGAATGTTGTAAGGTAGAATAAGCATGCAGGGCACAATAACCAATCATTTCTTTGTAGTGACAACCAAACAGCAGTTCAAAAACTTAACAATATTTTAGAGGATGAGAAGACCAAGGGGATCTTACTGTATACATGACGAATCAGCTGAAATGACATTGTCAAACAGAGTAGAAGATAAAATTTTGGAAGAGTCATCCCTTAACAACAGCTGGGCCAGCAATATGATCCACATTTATATTTGAACAGAGAAACTAAATAGAATAGGAACTAGCTTAAAATTATTTAAACCTCTCATGAAATTTTTCCAAAAAAATCCTTCAATTATACTGATACTTTCATATAATGAATGAAAATCTTTTGTTTAGTCAATTGATTTCAAATAAAAATTTATAACAATATATGCTTGATATGTATTCTTTGAATGTATTTTAGGGTACACTATAATAATTTACTAGATATGTGTTCTACATATTGATCAAATCAGAATATTAGTATATTCATGTCCTGTACATTGATCAATTGCATGTATTTGGAAGCTTAGTAGTTTTTTCTAGTTATTTTAAAGTATATTTTAGATTCTTCCAAAACATAGTCATTTTAATATACTACAAAGCAGCAGGACATCTTGTCAACTTTATCCCCTCCTGTCCTCAGTCTTAATTTTAGCATATCATTCTTTTATAAGATTTTTCTTCTTTTATAAGATTTTCCTTCTTTTATAAGATTTTATAAGCTTTATAAGATTCATTGTTTTCAGTCTCTGCAAATGAGTGATGGAGTTTGGGCTCATTGGACAGTTGCAGCTCTTAAAGAACTGTCAGTGCCATTTACCACAATCATCACAATAATATAAATTCCAAACACAAGTATGTAAGAATTCCCTTTTTCTATATCCACACTCCTGCTAGTTAACATCAATAATTTGGTGGATAGGTGAGGAGAAACAGGTCCTAAGTATCACACTAAGCACACTGCAGAGTTCTTCATGAATTTTAAAGCAGAACTCAGAACAAACCAGTCCTAACAGCTTTGAGACTAAAATTAATATCATCATTATCTGCTTGTAAAGCTGAGTTAGAAATTTTTCTTAAAGATATATTAACACAATCTTAAGTATCAAGAAATGAAGAAGGATGCTAAAAAGAAATCATACACTAGCTCAGAATTGAGTATAATAAAAGGCTATTTATTTAGAAGTAGACTCACAGAACACAATCCTCTATATAATACATGTTTCAATAATTATCCTATCCTATGGAGTTTAAGTCTCATGTTATAAATAACTTGGCCAAGTCAAGAGAAGAAAGTAATTACAACTAACTAGTCTTCAGCCCCATCAAAGACCTGAGAAGGGACATAATGTTACTTGAGTAAGCACAAAGTGCAATCAAGCAACTTCCAAAATGTGCAACAAATGACAGAGACAACTGGATACCTGGGCAATCACCCAAAGTCTTATTTGCAATGTCAGAGCAACCAACTTGGGCTAAACCCCAGAGTAACTGACATACCATTTTCAGAGGCAGGAAAATTTTCAAAACAATCTTACCCTGTCTTGGCAAGATTTGACAGTCTTTTTTCTTGTATCCTGCTTCTCCTGACTGGACAATTGTGAATTTTGGCAGTGGTCAATGAATGGGCAGTTCCTTGCCCCAAGGTCAGTTTTGCCAAGAAGAAAACAAGCTCCAAGTGGAGTGTATTCATTGCTCAATATTCTCTTGGGAATACATCAGTGCAAGCAAACATGTCTCATGATAGAACCCTAAGTTATTTAAATTCCATATTCTACAGGTCTTTGAAGTGGTTGAATATCACCTATATATGTAAAATACAATCTCTATGTATCTAAAGGACATGATTAGTCAAACTATAAGTATGACAAACATGGATGACTATTGACCTATAAATTTAATACCTATATAATTTAAAGACTAAGACATTATATTACAATATTATATAATCTTTAAACAACTGCGCAACAAAAGAGGACAATGACCTCAAATATAAACAGAAGTAGAAATGTACATTGCAATATAATAAATATATTCTAAAATTGTATTAATTTATAAAATGTCTTAAGCAGAGGTAGAAGCATGCATACATACAATATGACAAAATAAGTTTGCCTAGGTATACAAATATTGTAGATGAATGGGAACATGTTCAATATAATTTAAGTTTGTATCACTATACAATAATCTATACCAATGTAAAGAAGGAAAATTCACAGAGAGTCTGGATTAAATTGATTATTGTGTTTTCTTTGATTTTTTTTTTTGACTGTGAAGGAGCTAAGTACAGAGAGATATTTTATTGTTTGGGCTGCTAAGCCATACCAGCATGTTTATTATAAGGGTATTTTGATTTCAGAATTTGGGACTAATGATAAGTTACTTTGGAAAAGAGGTTCTTATTTTGTTTTCACAGTAGATGAGAACCTGTAGATTGCTTATAGACCTATATGGGTTCATGGACCAAGACCTCCTGAAAGGTTGCTTTGAACACCCCTGAAAATAAATACATCCCTCAAAAATTACTTCACCGAACTGCTGACTGAGATGAACCTAGCATACATGATACACCATGAAAGACCTGGTTAATAGTGCCCCCAAACAGCAGGAAGCAGTATTGACAAATTTACAGCCATATTCCCAATTATTATGTATAAATGTTTGTTTACATTTAAAGGATTATATGATATAGATATGAACAATTTGCATTGGTATAGATCTTGGTTTATTGATACAAATTTAAAGTCAATTTTGTTATATGTATATATATTTCTGATCCTGATAAGGGTATTGTAATTTTGTAGCTCCATCTTCCTCTACTGGATACTATGGTCCTGTAGGCTGAAGAAAGATGCCCCAGTGGTACAGATGAACATTGGGTAATTGTCCAGGTAGTGAGATGTCTCTGTCATTTATAGAGTTGTGGATGTTGCTTACAATGTACTTCCTGTTTACTTCAGTAATACCATACTTTTCTGGAGTCTTTGATGGAGTTGAAGAATTTATAGTTATAGTTTTCCTTAGTTATGATAAAAGATAAAATAGATATAAATATTTTAACTGTAATTTTATTTGATACATGTTTTGTTATATGTAATTTTACTATGTTAAAGTTAAAGCCTTCCTTTTTATTTAAACAGAAAAGGGGAGGTAATATGGGAGCTCCCTCTGTGTGCTGTAATTACCACTAATGAATAAATAAACTTCCTTTGCCTGTTGATAGGCCAGACCTTAGGTTGGCAAGGAAAACTAAATGGCTTGCTAAAAGAAAGGAGGGTGGGGTCAGAAAGCCATAGATCCTCCTCCTGAGACAGACACTGGTTAGAATTTTTGCCGATGAGCAACTGTCAGGTGGCGATATACAAATTAATAGAAATGGGTTAAATTAATAGAAGAGTTAGCCAATAAGAATTTAGAGCTATTGGGCTAAGCTGTGTTTTACTGAATACAGTTTCTGTGTGATTATTTTGAGGCTAAGCTAGCCAGGTGGCCATGATGAACAAGTAGGCCCTCCTTCCTCCTACACAAAGCAGTTGCCCATTGAAAACCTGAGTAAGTGTCAATGGTGTGGTGTACACATTTTAATTTTCCAAAATCTGGAAAATAGAACACATCCATCAGTCAAATTCCATTCCCTTGAGTACCCTTTGGGTTAATCCCCACAGGAAGTGGTGTTTGGTAACAGAAAGAGCACGTAGGACATCTCTTGATAATCTCCTTAGCTTGTTGCCACGTAATAGAAAACATTCTTTAAACATTTGCTATTGGCATGATGTTTCTTTTGGAATTCTGAAGCCTTCAACACAATTCTAAGCAACAATTAATCAATTGCTGCATTACCTTGTTCTAGAGTACCTGGCATACCCATATGGGATCGGATGTGTGTTATGTATATGGAACAAATCCTATTCCTAATTATATCTTGTACCTGTATGATTAATGAAGTCAATTTTGTATCATCTTGTATAATTTCAGTGGTTTCAATATGCAAGACAACTCTTTCTGCATATTGTGGATCAGTAACTACAATAAGAGGTTCTTTAAAATACCTTAGTATATGAGAATAGTATTTAATTCTGCCTTTTGCACAGAATTATAAGGCTTTTTTCCACCTTACTTAAATCTTCTGATTTGTAACCTGCCTTTCCTGATTTATTTCTATTGGTATAGAATACATGGGATCTAGTTATTCGTATGTCCCATACAATTCAGAGAAGAATCCAAGTAGTTTTCTGTTGCTTAAGGAGCGGCAGGCTGTGTTCTTACCAGGGTCCCGGATCCCCAGCTAGTTTACCTGAAATAATTACATGGACTGCATTCATTTAAATACTGCCTGGCCCATTAGTTCTAGCCTCTTATTGGCTAACTCTCACATCTTGACTAACACATTTCTAATAATCTGTAAGTCACCAGAAGGTTGTGGCTTACTGGCATGAGTCTAGTCAGTGTTCATTTCAGGAAGGGGAATCATGGCATCTGCCTGACTCTGCTTTTTTCTCTCAACATTCTGTTCTGTCTACTCCACTTATCTAAGCTGCTATCCTATCAAAAGCCAAGGCAGTTTCTTTATTAACCAATGAAAATAACACATAGACAGATGACCCTCCTACATCGGTTTTCTTTATAAGGTTAATTCTATCACTTTGGGGATAATCGCTATTAATTTCTCCCCCAAAATTAGCACAAGGTCTGTGTAAAGGTTCATTTTCTTCCCATATTTTTTTAATTTCATTAGTAATAAAAGGCACTGTAATCTCAGCTGGGGTCTATACCTGCAAGTTGTCGAAGTATTAATTTCCTTTTATACTTAATTTAGAGGCTTTTTCTATATAAGATTTTATTTTTTTTTACTTGGCTTATGTGGTAAAAATATCCATTCTAAGATATTATATTCCCTTTACATTAAAATTCCTGTAGGGAAAATTCTGAAAGGCAATAGTACTAAAGCACAGTTAAGATTTGGATTTACCCTATCCACATGTGCTTCTGGTAATTTTTCTTCTACAGTAAGTCCTTTTATGCTCCAGCTGTTAATTTTCTGGGACTATTTAAGCCTTTGTCACCATCTGAGGTTTTGTGTAAATGAAATATTAGATTAGGTATTATCCAAGCAGATGGTCATAGACTGGATAAGTCTCCTAACAATCTTTGAAAGTCATTCAGAGTCTGCAGTCAGTCTATCCTAATTTGAGTCTTTTGTGTTCTCATATTTATAGCCTATTTTATCACCTAGGTAATTGACAGAATCTCTTCTCTGTATTTTTTCAGAAGCAATTTGCAAGCTCAAGTTTTGCAAAACTTTCTTTACTTCTTCAAACATTCTTTCTAAAGTATCTGCACTTGAATCAGATAACAAAATGTCATCCTTGTAATGGTAAGTAATAGATTTAGAAAAAATTTTATGTATTAATTCCAATGACTAACTTTCAAAGTATTGGCATAAAGTGGGGCTATTGAGCATTTAATCTGGAAGGAATCCACTGGTGTCTCCTAATGGAATTGAGAATTATTATAAGTAGGCACTTTGAAGGTAAATTTTTCTCTGTCCTTTTCTTGTAAAGGTATAGTGAAGAAACAATCTTTTAAATTAATAAGATGCCATCATTTTGGTAATGGAGAAGGCAGAGAAATTCCAGATTATAGAGAGACCATGGGTTGAATTACCTTATTAGCAGCTTTTATATCTGTTACCATTCTGCGTTTACCAGATTTCTTTTTAACAACAAATACAGAAGAATTCCAAGGGCTGGTTGATTCTTCAATATGGTGAGCATAAAATTGTTCCTGTAACAGCTGTTCTGATGCCTGCAGTTTGTCTTCTACTAACAACCACTGTTTAACCCATATTGGTTTCTCAATCAACCATTTTAAAGATAGGCCTGTTAATATCTCTAAACATTTGCTAGTTGCTTTGTGTTCAAGTACAGCCTGAATATCTGGTGACCTTTGTGTATAATGTCTTATATTATCCTTTCCAGAATTATGAATTTTTGGAACTGAAGGAATGTTAATCTGGGTATACCATTGTTGCAGCAGGTCATGACTCCATACTCACTGCAATATTAGCCACATATGGTCTCAGATTTACTCTCTGTCCTTCTGGTTCTACGCATTCAACCTATCTTGTGCTTTGTTTCACTTGAGATAGAGTTCGTTCCAATTCCTAGGAATTGAACATCTGTCTCATGAAAAGGCCAATTTGAATGCCAAGAATGTGGAGTAATGATACTCACATCTACGCCTATGTCTATCAAAACCACAATTACAGTACTATTTATACACACTCTTAGGTTTGATCTTTTATTATTTATAGATGTCTGCACGGATATGTTTCCTTTTTCCAA
Source organism: Myodes glareolus (assembly GCF_982192425.1). Lineage (NCBI taxonomy): Eukaryota > Metazoa > Chordata > Mammalia > Rodentia > Cricetidae > Myodes > Myodes glareolus. The sequence continues at coordinate 112,425,302 of NC_142028.1, forward strand.
CTGCAATTTTTGATTCATTCTCCATGTCTATTTCATCATCCAGATCAGTATGGTCTTTTACAGATTCTCTGAATTTTTAATTTTCTTGGTGTGACATGTTCTCCATAGTGACTAGGAATGACAGGAGCACTTTTTACTTGATTGCCTACAAGAGGACCCCCATGAAATTTCCCAATGTTATTGGGTTGCCTTTTCTGTCTTATGTTGATCTACATTCATTGGTCCAATGTTGGCCTTTTCCACACCTTCTATGTATATCTGAAGGCCAAGTCCTTCTTTTCTTGCCATTCCCAGATGAGATATTATTCCTAGGAATACCTTTTCAGATGTCCTACTCTACCACAATTTAAAAATTTGTCATTTTGATGTCTCCTAATTCCTTTGGAAATTGCTTCTCCAATCCAAAATTCAGTATTACAGTCAAAGGTCTCAATGTTCATTGTATTCAGGATCCATTCATACTTTGGTGCTGATCTAACCTTGAAAGGCCCAAGTATCCTTTTGCATTCTATGTTGGCATTTTCAAAAGCCAGAGATTCAATAAGTACTAATTTGGCATGTAGGTCTGTTACTCTTATTTGTACAGCCTTAGCTAATCTTTGTAAAAGGTCACTAAAGTGTTTTCTCTCACCCTGATTAACCCTGATATATGATTCAATTCATTTTCCTTGTTCTTGAATCCTGTCCCAAGCATGGAAAGTTGGTTTGTTGGTAGGGACAAGATTTGTTCATTGTAAAGAGCTTGAGCCTGTGTGTCAGCATAAGTACCCTCACCAAGAATTTGATCTTTGGAAGTCTCAAGTCCTTTTGATTTTCCCTGTTGTTCTAACATTTTAGCCTCTTCTCTGAAATAACATTTAAATATCAGTTGAGTCCGGTCATCCAGGATTGCTGAAAATAACTAAAGCCAGTAATATTGTTTTGTCTTAAGTCTAGAAGTCTGTGTCTTTATCAACTTCCTACCAAATTCAGAATGCAAGCTATAAGTTATGACAGCTTACTTTATTTCTTTTAAATCATTCTTTCCCATAGATATCCATCTTCTGTCTTTGGATCCTTTTGAGCCTTTAGAACTTAATGCTTTGTCAGAGTAGATTACAGGGTAGGAAGCTAAAGCCCTGGATACGTCATCTCATACAGCTGCTGGTGATGTTGAATCTGCTCCTTGTACCATTTTACCCTGCTCATCAGCTCCAATAATTTCCTCATAATTTCAATTCTTTTTACTACTGTCTTTTTTAAAGCCTGAATTTCCTGGCCTGTATAAATTTCTAGTGATTTCATTGAGGCACCTAGCTTCTGGTCCTCATACTGCACATGTGGTTCCATGGTCTCAAGGTTTTCCTTTAATGATAACATCTCATCTTTGAACATTATTTGGATAGCATGCAGATTGTCTTCCTGAAGAGATACTATATCTACTAACCTATAATAAAATTTTAATATATTTTTATTATCAAATTCAACAGTATGAATTCTTTTAGATAATTTCTCAGTACCCTTAGATGTGAATTCAATTTTGTCTGTCAAATTAATATTACCCTTTTCAATTGTATTAATTTTTTTCAGGTAACTTTTGATTTTCAATGGTATCAATCCTGTCAATTAGCTGTTCATTATTAGTCTGTAAAGACTGTATCATTTCTAAAAGTGCCTCATTATTGGACCTGTTATCAAACCATTTTCTGAAAGATATATTATGAAGAAAAAAACTGAGTCCCAATATCTAAGAAGTGTATATATCACAATAACCATATAAGCTTTGCTGAATACAATACACAGTATTGGCAAAAATATTACTAAAATTTTGTATGACAACATTGTCTGCAATTATATAACTTTTAAGTTTACTGACTTATTAATTAATAAAATATTTACCTGGTATGAAGTCTGGTAAATTGTTTTAGGTATAAAAATTTTCATTATTCAGTAGGTGTCATGGTTGTAGAGTTCTAACTAGTGGCACAACCTGTTGCCATGAACAGTCCTGTGCAACTTTTTTTTTTCACCTTGGTGTTGGTGAAATACTGTAAAATATGCTTTGCTTGACATATTAAGAGCAATTAAATAAATTCGGTATATGGAGCAAGAAGTCCAGAACTGACAGTCATGGAGCACAAGCTGGAAGCTGTGTAAGTAGTCATGTGGCATGGAACACGGCTAGGGCGGGGTTTTAAAATAAAAAAAAAAATTTGTAGGTAAAAAACATGTCAAGCAGGTGGAGATGGAAGACCTTTTGGGTTGTTGACCAGTTAGACCTTTGAACCAATAGTTATGGAGTCCAGATCAATGTTGGCACTAGATAAAGAAGGATGCTAAAATGAAAGCCAACACTAGCTCAGATTTGAGTATAATAAAAGATTATTTATTGAGGGATAGATCCACAGATCATAATCTCATGTTTGAACTTGGAACAGAAACTGAATCCAGCAGCTAGAAAAGAGACCAGATGTGTGCTTTACATCAGCATATATAGTATAAGAGGCCACATCCAAGTGGGCAGGTAATTTAAAGGCTACAGGCTATAGGAACTCCAACACCAAAGAAGAGGAGAAAAATAGACTTTGGGTAATGCAAAGTGCATTCAGTACATGTGGTATGAGAAAAGCACACATCACAGTTTTTACAATAGTATATACAACATAGGAGACCTGGGAGCATAGTCACTTATTAATTACTGGATCCTGAAGAACACCTGTAGGTGAAAATTTTTGTGACAATTGCCCACACCCAAAGAAAGTCAGAGACTTAATATTAATTACAAATGCTCAGTCAGTAGCTCAGGCTTATTAGTAATTAGCTCTTCCAACTTAAATAAACCCATCTCTATTCATCTGTGTGGTTCACTGAGGCTCATGGAATTTACCTCCCCAGCATGTATTACTTGCTCTCTATTTAGCTGGTAACTATTTTAGAGTCTTCCCTTCTTTATTCTAACCTCTTCTGGTCTGGCTATTCTGCTTATACTTCCTGTCTAGCTAATGAACAGTCAGATTTTTATTAAGCCAATCCAAGTGACAAATCTTCATAGTGCACAAAAGTATTATTCTACAGCTAAAACCAGATAGAACCGCAATTCATAATTTAAAAAGTCTAGTGCACAAGGATACAGGAAGTTGGAGAACTTTTACAATTAACAGGTTTTGAGAGATTCTTAGGGAAAATTTTGAAATAAAAGAGAGTCTACCCAAGGTTATAGGCCTTTAGACCTTAAGAATGGGTCATTGCTATTTAAAAAAAAATATATATATATATTTCATATACATATATGAATTTTAACTTTATGTCAGCAAACTTTACAACTCTTAGATATCGTTGATGGTCTTTATTTCTCACTTATTGAGAGGTTATGTCAGTGGGAAGGTTAGCACATTTCCCTATCTTTTGGCCCTGTCTCAGTTTGCAACAGCTGCACAATGGGCTATGCTTCTTTTCCATTTTTAACATCGCACAATGAACATTTTTCTTGTACATATTACCTTCTGTTTTTATGCTTTATTTTAATAATAATAATAAATATTATTATTTAGGTAATAATATTATTATTTAAAATAATATTATTTAGGCCTATTTATGGTTACATTATTTAAATCTTATATAATCTGAATTCTTTTACTTTCACCCTTTACTTTGTTGTTCACAAATATATTTACTACATTGCCTCTTTTCATTTTAGATGTCTATGATCTTGGGATGTTTTAAGATATTGTCCACTTTACTATACTGAATGGATTTCTTGCACATTCTTCTACTAGCTTTGTAATTGCTGGTGGAAAATCTAATAATCCTGAGTTGATTATTATATGCTAAATTAGAAATCTTGTTTTGCTATTATAGATAGATTTTTTTAAAAAAATCCGAGGGTCATAAAATCTGTAGGCCACTTTCTGTTGTGTGGTGGTTTTAACAATACCAGCTTATGTTATTATCCTGTTGAATCTAGATCCTTAAGAGCTCATTATTTTCTGTGTATCCTTTTGAGCTTTTTTCATTAGTATTTTACAGTTTATTTTATTTTAGAAGGTTTTCAGTACTTTGGCTAAATTTCTTCCAAGTTTTCTACTTTATTTTCACTTACTGTCATTGATACTGCATCTCTGTTTTTATGTTTGTATTTTTGTTGTTGTTGTTTGAGACCGGGTGTCTCTGTACCTTCTTGTAGCCTGTCTTGTAACCACCTCTGTGTGCCAGGTTGGCCTTTAACTCACAGAGATCTGCCCATCTCTGCCACCAGAGTTCTGGGATTAAAGGCATATACCACCACAATCTGGCCCTGTTTTGTTTTCTTTTTCTTTTCTTTTTTTTTTTTAAAGGAAATATATTATTGGTGTTAATTGGTGCGGGAGAATTATCTGTATTCTGTCAATCATGTATTCTAATAAAATGATGATTGGCCAGGCAGAAAGTATAGGCGGGTAAACCAGACAGGAAATAGAGGTAGGGCAATGAGAACAGGAGAAAGCTAGGAAGGAGGAAGCCCATTCCTCCATTTCCTGCCCAGATCACAGAGAAGCAAGATGTAACCTGCCCCACTGGAAAAGGTTCTGAGCCACATGGCTAATACTGACAAGAATTATGAGTTACTGTAAGATGTGAAAATTAGTTAATAAAAAGACTGAGCTAATGGACCAATCAGTTTATAACCTAATGTAGACTCTGCTTGATTTTCTTTGGGACTTGCCAGCTGTGGGGTACCAGGTGGGACAGAAACCCCAACAAGTGGGCCCTCATGTTACAGTTAATGGTTTTCATATTCTAGGATGATTTAACATTGTAAAACTTTTTTTCAACTTCAGAAATAAATTGTTAACAGAGTTTTAATAGAAGATTCGTGTTATATCATAAATGAAACCACAGGATGGACAAACATGAATAACTACACTCTCTGTTTTTCCATCTTGGATACCTTTTATGTTCTTCTATTCTCTTGGTCAATTGTTCTTACAAAGACTTATAATGCTGTACTAAATATGAATGGTAAAGTGGACATTTACTCTTTCAATACCCAAAAACCACTTCCATATTTTGTGTTTATTAGACTTGAATCTATTTAATATGTATAGCCAAGGTTATAGACAGTATTTTTGTTTTATATTTTATATATTGACATTTTTGTTGACAGAGAGGTTGAATTTTACTGGATCTCTTTTCTATAATAATTGCTATTATTATGTGGCTTTATTCTTCACAATTCTGTTGTGCTTATTAATTTTTATATTTGGATTCATTCACGTATCATTGGTGATATCCTGCTGGCTAAGATTTCTGATTTCTATGATACCATGTTCTCTTGTTTCTTAGTATTTTATTGGATGTTTTACAATGTCAAGAAAGTAGTAAAGGGAATGGAGAAATAGCTCAGAGTTTAAAAACCCTGGCTTCTCTTACAGAGGTCCTGAGTTTAATTCCCAGGAACCACATGGTATCTTACAACCATCTGTAATGAGATCTGGTGCCCTCTTCTGGCCTTTGGGCATAAATGGAAGCAGAATGTTGTATACACAATAAAGAAAGAAAGAAAGAAAGAAAGAAAGAAAGAAAGAAAGAAAGAAAGAAAGAAAGAAAGAAAGAAAGAAAGAGCACAGCAGCTCTGATGAGATCTAGTGCCCTCTTCTGTCCTCTGGGCATACATGGAAGCAGAATGCTGTATACAAAATAAATAAATAAATAAATAAATAAATAAATAAATGTGATCAACAGTTTTTATTTTATTATGTGTATTATATGCACATATGCTTTGTGTAACATATTTTGTTATGTGTGTCATATTAGACCAAACATATAAAAAGAATTTGACATATTTTCTTCTTTTTATAAAATATTTGAAAACTGAAAAAACAGTGAATTTTTTCTTTAAATGTTTGGAGGTTTTGTAATGGCTACTGTTGTTGTCAACTTTTTTACATCTAGAATTACTTAAAACCCAGCTGCTAATTACACATGTAAGATTTTCTTAATTAAATCTTTTTTTTTTTTTTCCTGGAAAGACCCACCTTTAACCATAACTGTTGATGTAGGATGGCCAAAGTTTAATCTGGTCAACCCTTTCTTCTAGTAACCTGTATAATGAACATGAAAATGGTTTGCTCTTTTCTTGCTAACCCTTTCTCTTCCTGGCAAGATAATTTCTTCACTGGTAATAGAGTCTACTTTATGATTTCTAAGACATACAGCCCCGAGAACTGTACTTTTAGGATTACTGTTGGTAAGCAACCATTCTTGAACTAACTGCCCAGCAGCATAGAAGTCACTCTGATAACCCCTCCACGTATGTATGTACTTAGGTATGTATGTATGTGTGTGTGTGTGTGCGTGTGTGTGTATACATGTGCCTGTGTGTATGCATGCTTATATGCCTTTATATGTATACACAAATATGTATATGCATACATATATTCAGTTTATCAGTTCTGTTCCTCTAGAGAACCATATTTATACTAAATTAAGATATAAATCCATCAAATCCTTGATTTTTTTATATAAAGGCTTATCTATAGCTTATTACTCCTTATTGTCCTTTTCACATTTTCTTTTCTTCCAAATCAGTCTTGGTAGCATGTGTGAGAATGGCAAAGATATCAGGATGAATATGGTGATAGTAAAAATGAGTATTTGCTATCTAGCATTATAAATATCTATACTTCATTTTAAAATATTTATCATTTATCGTAATGATTCTAGTTTAGAAAGGTTGTATTTATTTAACTTAAATATTTTAGCATGTTAAAGCTTGTGACCAGAATGTTCAGTGATTAGAAATTGAAGGCAAAAAAGTTACAACTTTCCAGTGCACATTAACAGCTGTCTCCAAAGTGAGGGTTGGGATTTCTTAGGAAATAGTCATTATTGTTCTTATTATAATTATAGAAGACTTTACACAGCTTAGAAAAAAACAGTTAATAAATGAAAATGTAAAAATAGATGAGGCTATATGTAAATTCAAATAAAATTAAAAGAAGAATATAGGCTTTAGAAGGAAATAGTTATTTCTATGCATAAAGGGGGATACAGTCTTTTTCTTTGACAAATTTTTATTTGTTTTACATACCAACCACAGTTTTACTTCCTTCCTGTCTTTCCGTTCCTTCTCCCCTGCAATCAATCAATCAAGCAAGCAATCAAGCATTTTGAGAAAACAAAGGCTATTCAGGCTTTAGTTATGAGGACAGTATATTTTGTTTTGTTTTTTATTTTTAGCTTTGTGATTGTTGCTTATTTACATTCTACAGGCCTAGCTAATCTTTTAAAACATCAACTCCAGCTCAAGAAAGCTCTCTTGGTTGTATCATCACTTTCCCCACTACATTTATAGATTCTGTCCTTTACAGATGCTGTGTTCTTATTAATTATACATGGATTCAGAAGGCATAGCTGAGGTAAATTGCTATTAATTTATTCCTGTTGAACCACTCCAAGTTCTTGGCAGCACTGATGAGCAGACTGTGAGAAGGAACCCATTCACTCAGAAGGTTTGCATGAGATCAATTTGATATTTATCTAGGAAATTTCCTGAAGAAAATACTCTTCTCAAATTAAATGTAGCAATGTTTTAACATTTATTGAGGGTGCATTTTGCTCAGGCTGTAGCTAATCTATGAATCTCAAATGAATAAACAACTTGGTTCAGTGTCATGAGTACAGAATGAAGGTGGTCAATAACTCAATGAAATTAAAGGGTATTGTCACCCAGCCATGGCGACTAAGTGAATTCACATGTAACTTAAGAAAGTATGATGAAAGGTAACCTTTAGGGAGGAGGTTCTTCACTAGTGAATGATGCTATCCACACAGAAAGGAAAAGAGAGTCCTGGGAAGAGGAGAGCTTGGCAAAGTTACTGAGAGGAAGTAAGGAACTTTGTTTCTGAAAGGGTAGAAGATGTTAAGAAGACTAAATATAAATGCATGCAGTAGATAGTCAAAAAACTGGACTAAATATCTGTGAGAAATTTTATATCTATCTATCTTTCTGTCTGTCTGTCTATCTATCTATCTATCTATCTATCTATCTATCTATCTATCTATCTATCTATCTATCTATCTATAATAGTCTATCTATAGAATTAAACAGAACAATTATTATTCCAGAATGTCAGCATCATTATACTCTTATCAAAGTCACAAACACTAGCTGTGGATGTCTTCCTTTGGATGGTACATTCTAAGTCCTATTCGGCAGAACTGTTCCTGTATTGGAATGGCTTTCAAACTCCTGTTCATGACCTCCTTGTGTAATATAATATCTTTTTTTTAACTGCTGTAAGTTCAGAAGAAATCCATTTAAAGGGTATTTTTGTTCATGTTGTTTTCTTATATTGTGCCCTCTCTAACCTAAACTGGCCTACATCTGGGTTAGGCTTACCTGGGCATCACCATGATGATCCTAAGCATCCTAATTGCAAGAACCACAGGCATAAGACATGATCCTATTTTTTTTTGAAGAAATTTTAAAGCAAGAGCACAGCAAATCCAAAGACTATTTACTATCGAAAAATCCTTTATTCTCAAATGACTCCTTGGCACTGAAGCACTTTCTACAATCTCTACGTGACTTACTTTTGTTCTTCTTTTGCTGCATTTTACTATGCCCCTCCCACTGAAGAATCAAGGAATAGACAGCACTCCACTTTGGGTGTCTGAAATTTATGTGAAATGTAGGATGAAAGCTAGAGGTATGTGTCTATCTTCACTTCCCAGACAAGGGCCCCCAAAAAAGACAAAAAGCAAAAGATGTTTCTCTAGAATGTTTTAATCTGATAACTGAAGTGTAATGGGGATTTAGCAGAGATGACACAGTATGTAAAGCTACATGATTTCTATATAGAGAAGAAACAAAATACTGGAAATCTATTAGTCTTTGCTCTCAGAATCAATCCTGAACCATAATACAATTCATCATTAAGGACAGAGGAAAGCAGAGGGCTCCTGACAAACCTCACCCATGGTATAGATCCCACAAATATTCACTTCCAGATATGCTGTAGCCCTTACATGTTCTTCTCACAGCTCGAGTTGCCTGTTAGTATGTTGGTGCATTCCCTAGAAGAAAAGTGTTACTTGTGTTGTATTTATTACTTACTCTAACTGAACATCTAAGACTTAGCTAGTCAGTTGCTTTTAGTAGAATTGATTATCCAACAGTCTGATGAATCTTTACATCCTCCCTGTTCTGCCCAGGAAAATGTCAAGGCAACTTTCTTAGGTGGTATGACCTATGGAAGGCTTAAGAAGTAGATATCAAATGAGCCGTTGTGAGTCAGAGAAGTTACTGGGTAACTAAAATATGCAATATCATCTCTAGAGTTCCTGAAGTATATTTGTGTAGAACTAAGTAAATAATAAGGCTAAATAAATATGTCTGAATATCTCCATAATTATTAACAGAGACTTCTTCCTGGCTTAAGCCACTACGTATAGAATTTAATGTCAAGGGACAGCATATTTTCTAAAACCAGTTTTCTGTTTTCTGAGTTATACATGAACATATATTTCAACCTTTGTGTATATGTGGTCATACATTCATGTACAGGTTCTTTTATACAGACACAAGTGTGTCTGTATGTTGTGTGTATGTTTCTCTACTCAGAGTTACTTAAAAAAAGTATGAAGTCTACTGAGAGCATATCACATTTACCATGTCTGCCCAGCTCTATGAATGAGATATAACTCTGAATTTCACAGATTATATCTATAGGATTTGTTTGAGATCTTTGATATGCCCATTTTTGGTTTTTACGCCTAAAATTCTTCATAAACACTTCTGAGAAGAAGTCAATATTATGGACATTCATTACAATGATAGTCATATTCAGAAATAATTTAGTATTTCTTTTTATGATTAATAAACTTGAAATTTAAGATCATGTTACAGGTTCAAACCCTCCTGGAACATTACTGGTTTGTATGTATCCTCTAATTTTCAAAGGACAGTTTACAATTTATTTTATCATTTTAGGAATGAGGAATAAATTAATCGTATGTCAAGGTTTCCAGAGCAAAACCTATAAAAGATTATTTTAATTTGTTTACAAGTGTTCACCTGACAATTTGTCTGAATTATAATAAAAATTAATTTAAAAAAATTAATACTTAGCAAATTCCTTGAACAATTCCAAATTGAAGAATTTGGAATATCTTGTTACAGGATGTTGGCATACTGAGAAAGATGAAATCATAACCATAATGTGAGCAGGGCAGTGACCTGAAATAGGTTATGCTTGTGTGACTACTAAAAATTAAATTCATTCACAATTACTATAGAGATTGGTAAGTGCTGATAATCTCCACGGTTAAATTTTCTCTGATATGCAATACAATCCTTGAAAAGAAGCGATCGATGTAAGAAAGTATTCAGTTTCTAACTTATATTTTACATTTCCTTTAATCTGATACTTTTCAATCTCAGAGCTACCCTATCATGTGGGATATAGCATAGACAGCTGGAAAGATGCAGCATTTCAGGATAATAGAGGAGGAGAAGCTGGAAACAAGACTTTAGTTTACAGCAAAACTTGCTTGAGTTCTGGCTAACACTGCCTTCTTTCTGAAGACTGGTGTTCTAATGGCTGGGATTTGTTATGGGTCATTTCCATAAGAATGAGTATTCCTTCCTTGCTTCTACTCCATTCATAGAAAATCTCTAAGAGCCCACCAAGGATTAGGAAATGTGTTTGTGTTGAAAACAGTAATGCTCATTGTGTAATTTGCAGGCATCATTTACCTGAAGACAGTTCTTGACTTGCTTTCCTTCAGTTTATAAGTGAGAAAATCAGAACTGTATTGCAACTGATACTTTAAAACAACTCGAAGATAGTGGAGCTTGCATTTTAACGAGATTCCTGTTAGATCAGAAAGCGTTTGAACTCAGGACCCTTTCCTTTCCAAATTGCACAGTTTTAATGATTATTCAACTTTTAATTAAAGGTTTATTTATTTTTTTTTTCAAGATAGATTGTTTATTAGTACACAGGGGAAAGTAAACTCTTCTATGCTTCTCATGAGAATGTATATAAGTGCAACCCTTATGGAAAATAATATGGAAGTTTCACAAAAACTTGAAATAAAACTAAAATATGTCCCTGTCATATTACTTCTGGCTATTGATCTGAATCAAATTCAATTTATCACAGAGATATTGACACATTTTTATTATAACATTATTAACTATAATTAATTTATGAAACCACCTACGTATTTGTCTAAAGAGAAATAAGAAAGTGTGCCACATACATAAAATGAAATTTTATTCATCTACTAGGAAGAATAAACTTGTTTCTTTTAAAAATGGGTAAAACTGGTAATTATCTTGAGATTACCCAAATTGGTTAAGATGGAGAAAGACAAATATCAATATCTCCTTTGAGATTATACCTTACCCTAGTCAGAATGGCAAAGATTAATAAAACAATTGAAGCAGATAATGGTGAGACTCTTAGGAAAGAAGAGCACATATATATGGTTGGTATTGGCCCTATGGAAATAAGTGTGATGTTTTCTCCAAAAGCATAGCTTCTTGATTAAGGGTTGGATTTTTCTGGGAACTAAAGAGTTTTCATTTTCAGTTCTGGTATTTTGTCTGTTTTGAGCCTGTTCAAGTCTTACGTCAGTCCTGTTGTTTCTGGAACATTCTCTTTCCTTGGTTTCATTCATCCCCTGTGGCACTTGTAATATTTCTGCCTCTTCTTTGGAATAGAACCGAGAATCCTAAGTGAAGGACAATAAACAGCAGCATTAATATTGAGTTGTGATAAACGTGTATGAGCAAGCAGTAAGTTATAGAGTCTTAGGGGTTTAGACCCAAGAATAATACTACACCTCGATATAGGGGCAAATCAATTTTCTGCTTTTAATTAAAGGTTTAAACAACTTATTCTCAATTTAAAATTGTAACTATTAAGATTAACCATAACTTGTAATAGCTTTTAAATTAACAAGGTCTTCCATTTAACAAATCTTTGTGCAGTAGGGCAAGAAATAATTACATTTTATTTCTCTTAAATGTGTTAGTAATTAACATTTCTAATTTTGTATTTGAAATAAGTGCTCTGGTTTAAAATATAAAAGAAAATTAATGAATACTGTATTTTGTAATTTAAACTGAAGTCAGAAGATATACCTATTCATTTATTAGTATTTAATTTTCACCTAAGTATTTTGACCCTGCTTTATAGTGAGTTTCTAAAGTTGATTGGAAACTTGACAATAGCACCACATGGAATATATTAAATATCTGGTATGTAAAACTCTGACATGAAGTAAAATAAGGTCAAAATTATAAATAATGATCACAAGTAAGTAGATCTGAACAAGTTCAAAACACCAATGACCTGTTGTATCCTTTTTAGCATAAGTAATATTGATTAATGTGTGTACACTCGGTTAAGTAGTAAATCTACCACATGAATTTTAGACCAGCTCCACATGCTTTGATTAGCAAGAGTAAAGTTTCACCAGGTGTGATCTTAGAGTTTCACAATGTAGCTGAAAGTAAATTGTATGCAGAACACTGCATCAAAACAATTTTGTATGTAATGATATTGTTTAAAAAGTTATTTATGTTAAATGAATAAAATATTTACCTCCCTAACTACCAAAAAATCTGTATTAAGCAAAGTAACATAATTGAATTTGAAGGTTTCAGTTACTCCTTACAGAGACAATTTAGTGTTTCTCTCAATGAAAAAAACAAATTAAAATGTGTAAGATCCTAAATTTAATAAGTAACTAAATTGCTAATTAACTGCTTCAGATGTCAATGAAATATGCAGAATTTCTGATTTAAATATTCAAATCATTGATAATAATTTTCTAGACAATTTATTCATTGTCAAACTAGAATACATTTAAAGCAATAAATAATGTTCTTATACCATGCTTAACAATTCAAAGTTATTCTTTATTTTCATTTCTAAATCTGGCAAAATTATTTCATTTCTACAGGATAAGCACCAGTCAGAAAATATGAATCATAATACTTTTCAAAACTTTTGGAAAAAAATCTTAAGTATAAATTAGAATCAGAAATGGAAATGTCATTCTTGTCCACATTTGGCTCATGGGCCTGCACTATCTCTTCCCCAAATTTCTGTATTTATTGACAATGGAAAAAGAAGGTTTAAATATAAAAGCATAAAGTATATGCCATACATAGTCCACCATGGAGGAAGGTCGTATTGTATTGGTTTTAATGGCCTAAAATTGAAGTAACTGTATTTTTTTTCTTTTTCTAAATGTATTTTTTATTATTTTTAATTATCTGTAATGTATCTTGTGTGTGTAGGGAATACACATTTATGCAGCTACCACCAGAAGCCAGAAGCCAGAAGCCAGAGGCAGAGGAATCCTCTGGAGCTAGAAATTACAGGCAATTTTAAGCCACCAAGTGTAGGTGCTGATAGTAGACCTAATTTGAGTCCTTGCAAGAGCAGCCTCCTTGTAGGTGCTCATCCACCTTAGAGTCCGAAAGTAATTCTCTTAATGTTTCATTCCAACAAATCCATCATATGCCACAAATCTGTTCAGACAATTAATTAAAGCTAAATGATAATAGAATTATCTTACATTTACCACAAAAGAAATTAGAAAAATCTACTTTTAATGTGAAAAAAAAACTTTAAATATCAGAAAATCACTTGTAATTTTTTTAAACAGGTTTTTTTTGAATAATGGAAATTAAATGTTGGATTTTAGGAAATTGTTTTTACATAACAGCAAAACATTCATTTAAGACGAATATTATACTAAAATCCAAAGTGTGTTCAAAACTCCCTTTGAGTACATGTGAATAAAAGTGCAGCCCTGAGACTCTCTTTCAAGCTATCAATGAGCCCACTAGGTCTCTTTTTTTTCGTATCTCTCTAATATTAGATACGCCTTCAATACACACATTATTTATATGAAATTTGCATGAACTTATCTAGAACTCAAAACTAAACCATCTCTGAAGTACTTATAGATGTAAGGACATCAGTCTTATGAAGTAGGGGCAAAATTGTTCTTCATTATGTTTTTCTAACTACTTTTAAAGACAACATTTGCACTGGCATCAAAATTATAGGAATTTCCTTGGCATTTTTTGCTCTTTATCATGGAACCAAATTGCAAAATTGTTATGCTTGGTCTTTGGAATTATTTTCCTTCCCTTCCTTTTTCAGTGGAAGAATTTCTGTGCTTAGGAGTATGGTATCTTGAGCCTTGTGTGGCTTTCTGGTTTTTAGGAATGTAGAATAGAGACCATTAATTTTTTTTCTACTCTTTCACTTCTTTTCATTTTAGGGGTGGCTGAATTATTCTTAGATATGTTGTGGCAAGATTCTATAAGAGGCATGTGTAGAGCATTTAATGGGTACCTGCCTGGGCCTTGTCAGACACTGTTACTGTCACTATTACTAACAGAGGCTCTCTCTTTGTTAGACTGCCTACCATTTGCCTAACCACCTACCTTTCTATGTTTTGGTCTCATTGTAAATATCTGGTAGTGGCAGAGAAAAAATTGTGAAGAGGTCTCAAATTCATTTAAAAGTGTGATTTCAAGTTGTTCTAAATGACATGCTTTATCATAAAGGTCTTTTGGTCCTTACTGAAACTCAACTTGTTATTACACAATTGGATGATGGCTGGAGTACTGTATAAGTGTAATAATATTATATTCAAAATCTTTTTGTACTTAACCTGTTTTAAAATTAAAATTATTTGATTATCTTATGTGATTTTTTATGGGTTAAAAATGTTAATTTATCTACCCCTTTTTCATTGTTACTATGAAATAGAAAAAAAATTCTTGAGAATTGCTGGTTTTAGTTTTAACTGATTATGTAAGTATGTTTTGTTTTGGGATTAGAATAATTGGCGATGATGGAATCAGAAATGAGGTACCAAAAGAAACCTGTATCTGTGTTTGAGTAGTTGTATTCGTGATGTCCCAAATCTACCATTGTGGTTAAACATCTTAAAAGATAAAATTAAACTCCTTCTACTAGATCATAACTTAAGGAACCAGGGAACTTTCTTAATTGCCAGAGATGCTCAATAGTGAAGACTCCACATTACTAGAATATCATTTGCTTTGTGATTTTGAAAACCTACATTTAAAATTTCAACTGGATCTTGGTAAAAAGTAGCTTTAAAAGGAGACAATAGTCAAACATGTTTAAAAAGCAGTCACTATAGTCATTCTAACACCATGAATGTCATCAACTTCTCAAGGAATAATTAAAGCTTCTTTAAAAACAAAACTATAGAAGCCAATGGGTCACTGCAAGGTTCATACCTCCTTGCCTCCAGGCAACTACCTCTAATCTCTCCCTGAACTGTGACTGCTCTTTGCTTCACTTATTAAACTTCTTCTTAAAAAGTGTCTCTCTGCTCGGTTATTTTTTTTTGAGTAAAGAACAAGAATTAACCTTTACTTTATGTACAATGTACAAATTAATTTTGAAAAGTTTTAAGAATAGTTATATAATAGAGAAAATGAACATTTTATGATGTTCATTTTATGGAGCTAAAGGGTTTACAGGTGTGTGTGTGTGTGTGTGAGAGAGAGAGAGAGAGAGAGAGAGAATTGGTAAGAGCAAAATCTTCTGGAATTTGATCTTGGTTGATTTCTTAAAATTCCATCAATATATAGCTTTGACTAAAACAAATATATCAGCAATCATTTATAATATATAATATTGAAAGCTTTTGACACTCTAAGATTCTACAATATTTTAAAAATGAGTTATATGGGTGATCATTAGAGTATTACAAAATATTTTGGGTAAAACAGAGGTCTTTGTTGCCTGTTTGAAAATGAGCCTTTAACACAAAAGTTAGTCATCACAGCAATCACAAAATTACTGCATCTAAGTACTATCATCCAACATTGGGCCTGAAGAGATGGCTGAAGGGGCAAGAGTCCTGACTGCCCTTTCAGAGGACTTAAGTTTTGTTTCAAGTCTTCCTCATTTTGAAACTTCCAAATATCTGAAACTTCAGTTCCACAGATCTAAAGCCTAGTGTCAACCTTCGAAATGGGACACACATGGGATGTACATACATGGATGTATGTATGGAATAACTTTCAGGCTTTTCAAAAGATTCCAGCCATGATGTGAAAGCAAAACACCTTTAAAGGTTTGAGGAGAGTTCAAACTCAAGAGGCCATGATGCTGATGATATGTGCCTGAATCCATGGCTTCTCTGAAGACTTTTCATCTTCTCTGAAAGCTCATTTGTCTGTCACACACAGAACATCTGTCTGCTTTGTCTGACATGCTTATTTCTTGCTTACTTATACCAACTTCCTTTTTAAAAGTTCTGTCTGCTGCACCAAATAAGAGCTGTGCAACTTTTTCATTTTAATGGAAAAATCAAGAGCACAGCATTCTGTTGATTAATGAACCCCACCCCCTTTCCTGGATTTCAAATATTTGACCTTTATCCTATTTGACAAGCAAATTAATCCCATCTCCTTCTTAATCTGATCAGAGTAGAAGCTTTATTTACTCCAGATCCCATCTGAGGATCCCATAAGTAGTTCTGACCAGGGTTCTAAAGTTCTGGGAAGTCCCTTTGCCATTTTGTACATATCATACAAATTTTCATTCTATTATACATGGATTCTTCAGCCTTCATGTCTTTCTTGTACTTTAGTTTAATACTATCTGACAAAGTGATCCATAAAATCTTACTTTTTCCCTTTAGGAAAGTAAACTTTCAACATTTGAGTAGTGTTTTCTTAATGATGATTTTCTTTATGTTTGTTAGATTCCGGAAGGTCCTATAGTCACTTTGTTGCCATTAACATGCTATTTCATTTTATTCAGATCTTTCATTTATTACTGTTGAAGGGAGGAAGGAAGGATTATAGCAGCCAAGGGGGTCAAAGTCATCACAAGAGAACCCACAGAAACAACTAACCTGGACTCATAAGAGCTCACAGACTCTGGACTGACAGACAACTAGGGAGTCTGCATGGGCCTGATCTAGGCCCTCTACATATGTGTGACAGTTTTATAGCTAGGTTTATTTGTGAAACTTTTATTGTGGGATCAGGGACTGACCCTAATGCTTTACCTGGCCCTTGGAAACTCATTTCTCATACTGAGTTGCCTCACTCAGCCTTAAATACAAAGGGAAATACTTTTCCTATTTCATCTTAATACGACATTCTTTGCTGATACCCATGGGAGACTGGTCCCTTTCTGAAAAGAAAGAGAGTAGAGGTAGATGAGAGAGACAGAGGGGATGTAGGGTGAGGTGGGTGTTGTTTTGTTTGTGCCGTAATAAGTTAATCTTGCCTGAAGAACAGAGCATAGAGCTATCCATTAGTTAGCCATAGAGGCCAGGCAGTGAGGGCACATGCCTTTAATCACAGAAAGAGAGGCATATACATCTCTGTAAATTCAAGCTCACCCTGGGCTACATAAGACTGATTCAGTCTATGTAGAAACAGCCAGGTAGGGGTGGCTCACACCTTTAATCCCAGTACTTGGAAGTCACATGCCTTTAACCTAGCAGTAAGGAGGTGGAAAGAAGAAGGGATATGACTGGGCAGATCAGGGAATATAAGGAAGGAAGAGATGGGAGCTTAGCGAATTCTGTCTGAGGATTCATGGAGATAGGATCATGTTCCCTTTGGTTTGAGGATTCTGTGGAGGTAAAAGTCTTTCTAGTGCCTAGCTCCATTACTTCTATGATCTTTCAGCATTTACCCTGATATCTGACTCTGGGTTCTTATTATTAATACCTATTAGAATTTGAACTATGAGGAGGGAAAAGGAGGAGAAGAAGGAAAGGAAACTGTGGTTAAGATGTAAAAATAAATTAAAAACATTAATTTAAAAATACTTACAAACTGAATCCAAGAACACATCAAAAATATCATCCACCATGATCAAATCGACTTCATCCCAGAAATTCATGGATGAAACTGAATCAGTGCAATGTACCATACAAATAACCAGAAACAAAAAAGAAAAAACATGATTATCTCATTAGATGTCCAAAAATATTTTGACAAAATCCAACAACCCTTCATAATAAAAGTATAGGAGAGTTTAGCAATATAAGGGACATAACTAAACACACAAAAAAAAAACAATTTACAGCAGGCCCATAGTCAAGATCAAATTAAGTGGAAATATGTAGATTTGCATCTGGATATTCATTTAGATTATGTGACCCACCTGTATGTTTTTATGACAATATCATTCTGTTTCTATTACTATAGCTCTGTAGTAGAACTTGGAATCAGGGATGGTGGTACCTTGGAAAGTTCTTTTATTGCACAATACTGTTTTAGCTATCCTGGATTTTTTTGTTTTTTCATATGAAGTTGAAAATTGTTCTATTGAGGTCTATGAAAAGTTGAATTTGAATTTTGTGGGATTGCTTTGAATCGATAGATTGCTTTTAGTAAGATTTCCATTTTTAATATGTTCATATGTGTCCATGAACATGGGATATCTTTACATATTCTGATATCTTCTCTTATTTCTTTTTTCGAAGATTTAAAGTTCTTGTCTTACAGGTCTATCAGTTGCTTGGTTACACCAAGATATTTTCTATGGTTTGTGACTATTATAAAGTAGTTTCCCAGATTTCTTTCAGTTTGCTTACCATTTGTACATAGGAGGGCTGCTGATTTTTTTTAGTTAATCTTTTATAGCACCACATCACCAAAGGTGTTTATCAGTTGTAGGAGGTCCTTGGTAGAATTTTTAGAGTCACTTATATATATTATTATATCACCTGTGAATAGAGAAAGTTTTACTTCTTCCTTTCAAATTTGTATTAACTTCAACTCCTTTGGTTGTCTTATTACTCTAGCTAGAACTTTGAGTATTATATTGAATTGTTATGGAGAGGGTAAGCTGCCTTGTGTTATGTCTAATTTTAGTGGAACTGCTTTCAGATTCTCTACATTTAATTTTATGTTGACTGTTTGCTTGTAGAGTGTAGTGAGGGGCAGCAGGCAGGCCTGCTTTTCGCCTCACCCAGCTCCCGCACGGCTAGCTTAGTCCCAGAAATAACAACACACAAATTGTATTCATTTAAGCACTGCCTGGCCCATTATCTCTAGAGAGTTAGTTACTGACTAACTCTCATATCTTGATATTAACCCATTTCTAATAATCTGTAGCACCACGAGGTGGTGGCTTACCGGAAAAGATTCAGCATGTCTGACCTGGTGGCTGGCTCCATGGCTTCTGGCTCATAGCCCTCTTCCCAGCATTCTATTCTGTTTACTCTGCCTACCTAATTTTCTGTCCTATCAAGGGGCCAAGGCAGTCTCTTTATTGACCAATGAAAATAACACAATAGACAGATAACCCTCCTCCATCAGTAGAGTATTGCTTTAATTATATTTAGATATGTTCCTTGTATCTTTGATCTATCCAAAACCTTTATCTTGAAGGGGTTTTGGATGTTCATCAGAGGATTATCAGCATCTAAAGAGATGCAGCTTTTTATCCTTTAGATTATTTATGTGGTGGATTCTACTGACACATATTTGTATATTGAACCAATCCTGAGATGAAGTCTACTTGATCATGGTGGATAACCATTTTCATGTGTTCTTGGATTCAATTTGTAAATGTTTTTTTGAGTATTTTTGCATCAATGTTCACGGTGGAAATTGATCTGTAATTTTCTGTCTTTGCTGAGTATGTGGTTTCAGTGTCAGGGTGACTGTGGCCTCATCAAATGTATTGTTGGGTTATGTTTCTTTTGTTTCTATTTTCTGGAATAACATTGTCTGTCACTGAAATTTTTTTCTCCTTGGAAGATTTTTGATGAATTATTCTATTTCACTAGGGGTTGTAGGTCTGTTCAAATTATATACGCAATATTGATTTAACTTTGGTAAGTGGTACCTATTGAAAAAAATTTCCTTTTCTTTTAGATTTTTCAATTTCATAGACTATAGATTTTTAAAGTGTGTCCTTATGATTCTCTGGAATGCCTCGGTATCTGTTCTTATGTACATCTTTTTTTCTAATTTTAATAATTTGGGTATTCTCTCTGCTTCTTTTAGTGAGTTTGATAATGGTTTGTCTACGTTGTTGTTCTTCTCAATACATCAACTCTTTTTTTATTGGCTTTTTCATATTGTTCTCTTATTGATTTCAACCTTCAATTTCATTTATTGCCATGAACACCTCTTGACTGTGTTTCTTTTGTTCCAGAGTTTTCAGGTGTACTGTTAGGTGGATAGTATGAGATATCTCCAAATTTTTATGAATACACTTAGGAAAAGGAACCAGGTGGCTCATGGAGGGGTGCACCCCTATGTATCCTGATCAGGCACAGATTGTACCCAAGCACCAATATCCAACACAGAGAGATCTTTTTTTACACAAGACAAAGAGACAGGGGGCTCAATGGGAATTTTTACAAACAATAGCAAATGATTCTGCAAGTGTAATTTTAAAAGAAAAAAAGGGGAGATCTGTGTTTGAATGATCTAGGATTGGTTGGTAAATTCTGAATGGGTTGATTAATTAGAATTGACAAATGGGAATTTTTTGATTGTTGGTCCTTGATATTTTGATGACTAGGCTTTGGTGATCAGCCCCAGAAACAAGTCAAGCTTAAAAGTGTGACCAAATAAGAGACTAGACCGTGATGGGTAGCCTCAGGTATATAATCTAGTGGTCTAGCCAGGGAGAGGGAAGTGAGGGGGCAGGGGATGCCATCATTGAGTTTGTCATGCTTGAGCCTGTTGGGCCCTTCACTTGGTGTTAAAAGCCTTGCTCTTCTCACTGCTTTCACTGTGTCTTATAAGTTTGGAAATGTTGTGTATTTATTTTAATTACCTTCTAGGAAGTCTTTAATTCTTTATTTCTGTCTTGACTCAGTTGTTCAGTTGGCAATTTTCAGATTCCATCAGTTTGTTGGCTTTCTGTTGTTTCTGCTGTTGCTGATTTCCAGCTTTAATTCATGGTGGTCTGATATTGAAAGACCCCCAGTGTGGGGAGACTCTCACTCAAGTCTCGGGATAACACGACCCCCCCCCCCCCAGTAACTCATGAGAGACTGTCCTTGCTGCAATCACACGAGGTTTAATCGACAAGATGGGAACCAGTGCACTGGGGCCAAGACTCATAACCCACACAGGGGAAAAGTTTGACCCCGAGTCACTGGGAGAAGGGGTTTTTAAGGGGAGAAACCACAGCCCAGTAATCCAAAGGGGGTAGGAAGGACCAGTGATGCTCACAAGGGGGCAACTCCCTGTTCTTCAAGGTTATTCTCAAGATTATAATCAGCTAGTTCCTGAAACACAGTATCCCAAAAATACCAATGATAATCACAAGGGGGAAACTCCCTGTTTCTCAAGATTACAATCTAACTTTATCTTCAGCTAGTTCCTGAAACACTGAACCGGCTAATCCTAGATTTCTGATTCTTCCCTCCCTGCTTAGATTTTTGGCTCTATTTTTTCCTGCTAGGGGATCTGAATTTATCCAGGTCTTTCAATAAGATGCAGGGGTTTATTTTGATTTTCTATTTTATATTGGTGCTTTCTTTGTGTCTAAGCATGTGGTCGGTTTTAGAGAAAATTTCATGAGGTGCTGAGAAGATTGTATGTTCTTATGTGTTTGAATGGGTTATTCTGCAAACTTGTATTGTTTGGTTTATAATCTCTCTGAGAGCCCACTTTTCTCTGCTTTGGTTTTGTCTGGATGATCTGTCTATTGGTTAAAGTAGGGTATTGAAGTCTCCTCCAAAGTGTATGTTCAGCTTGAGATCCATACCTCCATCAGGTTGCTGTATTATATTCTATACTCTACAGTACTTTCCTGTGAGGTTTTCCAATCCTTTGTTTCATTGATCAAAGGCAGCAGTGTGGGTGGAAGAAAAGGAGCTTGTGACTTCTCAAATTTAGTATCCCTCCTTCTTCTCTGGAGCTGTGTCTCGGATGTTATTCTCCGTGACTGGAGTTAAAAATGTTTGGTGAACCCAGCCTCTGTTGGACACTCCCCATAGTCTTTCCAGTTATTTGTCTTTCTGGTAGTTGAAATGGAATTGTAGGTGCAAATAGTTCCTGAGTTTCAGATTCTTGCATCCCTGTCTGATGAGAGTCCATGGATTGCTGTGGTCCACTTTCTTTTCATGTTTCCAGCAGTGTGAACTTCCTCTCAGTCCTTCACTCCATTTCCCTGGCAACGTGCAGCTTTGTTTCTCTCCTCTGCTACTTGTTTTGGTTTGGTTTTGTGGAATCCAAGTAATTTGAAAAAGAATCAATAACTGCTTCTTTTAAATGAAAACACAGAAGAAGTAAATTGATACTCTAAGCATAGTTATTGTCCTCTTGAAAAATAACTTCACTTTGGAATTGAGTTTCTTCAAAGCTGAATGTTACATCTTACAAAAATTAACTTATCTCTAATTTTCTTTTGTGTTTAATGCTGCATGAGCAGTTCTGTGTGTGTGTTTGTGTGTGTGTGTGTGTGCTTACATGCATGCATGTATGTATGCGTGCATATGTGCACGTGTGTGTATGTGTAAATACATACATGCACTCATGTCCACCCACATTATCACTGAAAAATGAGCTCTCTGTACATTGATATGTTTCTGTGAACCACTGCGGTTCCTTAAAAGCTGGAAGTACACTGCCGTATTAGCCATCATTTTCTTCTGCCTTAAATTTGATGATGGAAACCCACTTAGAAAGTAGTAAATTGCCTTAGGATAAAAAAGTCAAGTTTGGATCACTTCATTACTTTCACTCTAACTTACCTGTCTTAGGGTAGCAAAGAAAAACAAAACTTTTGTTTGCCTATTCAAAGGAATTCTGGAAAACTTCACCTCTGCTTATTAGAAGTAATCACAACTTCCTGCTGAAGTTGCAAGCTTTTCTCATCAAAATGGAAAGCACTTTCAAGGCATAGCCTCGAATAATTTAACTTTATATCAAATAGTCTTTTCTCCTTGTGAGTGTTGTTATTCAAGGCCTAGAAGTCTCTGTTTCTTCAAAAAGTTACTTATCAATTTTGTAGTTGTTTTCAATGGCAAGTCAATATAACAGAAGTTGAAATGCTATTACCATATTACCATTATCTAGCTATATTCATATGTGTGAGTGAGTATATTCTAATTCTAATATGTTCTAGTTACATATACACACATATATAATTAAAATATATTAGAATTACAATATATTCTAATTCTTTTCTTATATTAATTATATTTGCTCATTTACTTTAAGATGTTCATATATGCACATATATTCATTAATTTTATTTTGTATTTATATGTTTTCATATGTTTACACCTAAATTTTATATCATTCACCCTATAGGATACTTTTCAATGTTTATACTCCTTAACATATAAATAAGCACAAACTATCTTAGAAAAAAAATAAATCACTTTAACAGTTTTAAAGTAAATAAATACTAAAAATTGTTATGGTAATAGTCCGTTGCCAAAAGACTGTTTACACTAATTCAAGATCAGTACTTAGAAAACTTTCTTTTCTAATGCAGAAACAAACTTTTTTTTTTAACACTAAGTAGTGAATCACGCATACCGGTTCCTGCTCAGAGTTTAGTCAGTTTGTTCAGGCTGTTGTTTTCTAGGGAAACACTAATGAAAAATAAGAAGCCATCCCTGCTTTGTGATTTCTTGTAAGGTGTGCTTGTTTGGGAACTTTGTCAAAATATAGAAAAAAGAAAAGGCACAATACCATGCATGTTGCTGCTGAGACAGGGTGACCAGAGAGTCAGTTGTTCCAATAACAGATAGTCAACCTTCCTTTCCTATTGATGGAAGAGGAGACAGAGTAATGTCAGCATTGTAGTTCTCTGGAAGGTTTTTTTTTTCCAAGTAAGAATGATACTTTAAAACATCTTGCTTTTATTCGTATTTCACTTGATTGTCACTATTTCTGTAACTGCAGAACCAAAAGAAATCTGGTTTTCATAGTTTACTGTATAACTCCTAAAGATCACTTGTTTTAGTGATATGATTCTTAATGTTTAGGTTTTATTTGCAACTCTTCCAGTATGACTGCTTTCTTAGCACAGCATGTTGTGTTTTATGTATGGGAAAGTGACTGGTGAGGAGAAATTGGGTCAACAGGTTCAACTTAAGGCATATTATGATCTCTATGTTTTTATTCCCTTTGAAGTTGAAATATGATTTCTTTAAAAATTATAGATGATGTTTCTTTGGCCAAAAGGGACCAAAGGTTTCTATAATGATGTGTATTATGGCTATGTAATGGCATAGAAACCCATGCCAGCATCAGTGACAATCAAATGTGAACATAGAATTTATCAGTAAGTAAATAGGCAAAAATGATATCAAATATGCATTATTTAGAAATTTAAGCTGAATTCAAAATATAGAAGACATTTACATGAGGAAATATGAGTTTGCCACTTGCATATGATAATACATGAAATTTTAATGCAAGTCCCAATTGAGAGAACTATTTCTTAAATGTTGTTCTTACCGAATGTGTACTTGAAATATGAAAGTTTATGCAATAATCATTAACAGGGTAAAACGTTATTAAATATATTGTACAATTAGCAAGTGAGCACATCTATGTTTTCTTTTTTGGTCTCTCTGCCACATACTCCAACAAAAAATATGCAAAATATGCGCTCTCACAGGCATATGCATCATTTACTTACAAAAACTTTTCAAGGCCAAAATGTACCTGAGTTGTAAAACATATATCATTTCGCTTGTTTTACTTTGTTTTCTAAAAGCAAACTAAAAAAAGAACAGGATAAACAATGGATCCTAGTCATAATAAAACTTTTAAGAGTAAATAAATATATAATTCTACTTCAAAATCATCTTATTTTATAGAAAATAAAAGATTATTAAAAAGTCTTTTTCTTAAGTTCTCATAATAGTATAAAAATTGTCATGAACTCTTGAGAACTGTGAAGCTTCCTTGAGACCAAACTAGGCTTTCCAAATGTGGGAGACTGTGGTGAAGCTTTAACTATCTGTGAGGCCACTGGCAGAGAAGGACTAGGATCTGTCCTTGGCATTTGAACTAGCTTGTTGCAGACCATTCTCTATGGTAAGATGCTGTGTTCAATCTTAATGCATGTTGGAGGGGCTTGTTCCTACCACAATTTAATGTGCCTGACATTTTTGACTCCCCATGGGAGCCCTTACCCGTTGAAAGGAGTAGATGCAGGATTGGTTGGTGGTGATGTGAGAGGGGCAGGAGGAGAGGTAGGGAGAGTACTGACATTGGAATCTAAAACAAAGATAAAAAATATATTATTTAAAAATATATAAATGGATAGAGAATAACAGTGTTCACCCTTGTACACTCCACATTTTTTATACTCCTAATCTAACAGCATAGAATTGCATGAAAATGACAGATCTTAGTCAATGCAGGAAATGTATAACTGAAATCCAATTACAATGTTGTGTGCTTGTGTGCTTATATATAAAACTGAACTCATTCAATTGACTATAAACTGAAATAACTTATTGTAAACTATAGTGCAAAATTACCACCTGTGTAGCTAATTATGTTCTTTGATAATTGACAAACAATAAAGTCTACTTCTGCATTGAGTGGAAATTGTCAGCAAAATGTGGAGGCTGCTATTAATGCCTCACTAGACTTATGTTCAATACAGTGTGTATAAATGACCAGTTTTACAATGAAGATAAACCTTCTGTATGTTGAGATAGTGAATCTTTACGATCTTTAAAAAATAATATAAAAGTGTTAATTATACACATGGTCTAGAAGGAGTCTCAAAACATGTATTGGGGAAGAGAGAAAGAGGGAAACAGAGTAAGGAAGAGAGAGAAAGAAAATAATAAATGACTGCCTACAAATTTAGGGCATTCTTACATGTACTTGATTTAAATCTTAAATATCTTATTATAAGAATAATTTTTCAAGGCATATGAAGAAAATGTGTCTTTGTAGCATGCATCAAGAATAATACAATATAAAAATTTTTTATATTGAATTTTTAATTATTTTAATTATCTTTTGTATTTATGACAAGATTCAATTGTGTTCCTCAAGAATTAATTAAAGGCAATATATATTAAAGAATGAAATTGAAAATTATGCCAACTCAAAAAATATTTCCCTATTAGCAAACAATGAAAATCTCATAACTGTTCCAACTTAGAACCTGGGAAGTTATTTTAGAATAGAGTTTTTATAACAAGCTTAACCAAGAAGGACCCCTTAGTTTCCATGAGTTACAGAGATAAAGTCTAGGCCTAAGATACATAATGTACCATGGTTGCACACATAAAATACCATGCAGGGAAAGGAAAAAAATCTAGAAGCTCTCATGTCAAGTTCCTGTCAAGTAGACAAAATCAATAATTGCAGGTGAAAAAAAATGAGGCAATTGAGAAAGTCTCTAGCATTAGAAAACAGCCATCTTGAATTCATACTCCTTTGGCAGAGTTGATAGCATCACTGGTTTCATTTACCACAGTGGAAGAATCTCAAATTCAAAAATTTTCAAGTGAGTGCGAAAGATTTCTCCACCAAAGGAGCAACTAAAAGCTGGAGAATTGGTGTAGGAGGTCCTTTTGTATTTGTATTGCTTTCATTGGTTGAATAAAGAAACTGTCTTGGCTTTTTGATAGGGCAGTCCTTAGGTGTGCAGAGTAGACAAAACAGAATGCTGGAAAAAAAGGAAGTATGACAGATGCGATGAAGCTCCAGCCCAAGGTGGATGTAGGTTAGAATCTTTCCCAGTAAGCCACGACCTCGTGGTGCTACACAGATTATTAGAAATAGGCTAGATCAAGATGCAAGGGTTGGCCAATAAGAGGCTAGAAATAATGGGCCAGGCAGTAATTTAATTAATACAATTTATATGTGGTTATTTCAGGTGTAAGTTAGCCAGGTGCCGGGAACATGGCCTGCTCTCCTTCTTACAACAGAGAATTACTCCTGATCAGGTGTCTCTTCGTTTTGCTTAATATTGAGATGAATAAATGTAAACATATTTCATATTTTTAAGGGTCCTAAACTAAGAACATGAATGCTAATAAAAAGAAGCAGTATTCAGTAAAAAAAAATATTTAAAATATACTAAGTCCAGTTGAACAGAAGACTAGGCATGTGATATATTATGAAAACATGGTGAACCATAATTTAAAATATCACCCAAATCAAACTGTTTAAGAAATGACCAAAGTAAAATTACTGGAAAAGGTTATTTGAAACGTTATTATAATTACTTCATAGATATTCAAAAGAAGGAAAATAGAGTTTGATAAGAGAAGCATATAAAATAGTTGTAAGAAATCCAAAGTGAAGCCAGAAGAGAATAATCAGCATAGTGGAAAGTTCAGGAAAACAAAACAGAAAGAGAAGTATGACATTTATTTGTAAGATCCTTTGAATGAGGTGGGAAAATTCTCAGTACCATGTAACCTGTAAGGATGAGGAGGAATTACAACACTGGGACCAACAGGGACTACAAAGTGTTACCTTGTCTTTACTCTTTGCTTATTTGCCTGTTTTTCTTTTTATTTAGTTTTTTAATCTTTATACATGAATGTTGTGTTCTGTGTTTTCATAGTGTTCACTGTTTCTTTGCCTTTCCAATCTCTCCTATGCCAACCCCATTGCCTCTCAAAATCATATCCTTGTTTTCTATTATTATTATTTATTGCTATTATTATTATTATTATTATTATTACTATATGTGTGAAATAATCTGATAAGTTCAGTTAGTGTTGCTCACTTGTGCAAGGGCTTAGGACTGATCACTTGGGGCTGGGAAATTTATTAGCAGGATTTAGACGCCAAGGTAATAAAAAGCTTACCTTTAAGAGAACAGATACTTCTGTGATCTAGAGTTCAAGGCTGAATCCCAATCTAATGTGAACCACTTCCTTGATTTGATCTGAACACTAAATAAAATGCCTAAACACGGTTTAATTTTCTTAACTGCCACATGACAGGGTGGTTATTGTTTAAAGATCTCTCTGAGGATGAAATGCAATAATGCATATCAAAGGTTAGTGACTTGAAAGTTGAATATTGAGGTTTACAGTAAATAAATTAAATAAGGTTAGAGTCCTCTCAAAACACATGCTCTCTGTTTCTACTAAGAAAGGGATGTAAATACTTTTTAAGATTTACTTTTATGTGTTTATATGTGTGAATCTCTTGCACACAAATTTTGTTTCCAGAGCATCTAATGGCATCTTATGACCTATAACATTTTTTTTTGAAGCAAAAGTCAACATGGTTCAGAGTAAAAGGTTCTTGTTAGGTGAAATCCAACTTCAATTCTCAGTATCCACATAGCTAGACAAAATTTGTTTCCTCCAAACTACCTTTTGATTACCATGCAAGTTGTGGCATGCATTTGTAGTAATATAAACAACAAGGTGCTAGCACAAGAATGGACATTTTAGTCTGTGGAATGACACAGAAGATACAATTTAAGACCACACAATTTTCGCTGCCTTGTTTCTGACAGAGACACCATTATATCAACTTGAGAAAATGGTATATTTAATAAATGGTATTGAGAAAATGACTGCCTATTTACAGATGAGCAAAACTAGATCCTTCATTCTTATCCTGCATAAAATTAAACTTAAAATGGTTCTATAATGAAATATAAAATTTGAAATTCTGGATGGGATAGTGGAGAAGATACTGAGTATACTACAACATGTAGGCATTTGAAAGGGCTTTTTAAATAGACCATGAGTCCCTCAGGAAATAAGGCAAACAATTTAAATGTAGAATCTTATGAAATGAAGAAGCTTCTGAACAACAAGGAAAACAATAAAGAGGCAGCCTAAAGCCTGAAATACAGAATGAACTTGGGAAAATGAGCATAAAGAAAGTAAATAATCCAATCAAATTGAGCATACAAGTCTTAAAAAATAATAAATGTGAATAAATGTTTTAACAGGGATTCAGCATCATTAATAATCAGAGAAATGCAACTTAAAACTATCTGAGAGTCCATCTCATCATAATCAGAATAGCTTTTCTCAAGAAATCAAATCTAAAGTGTTGGTGAAGATGTGGAGATGTATACTTATTCAGTATTGATAGGATTGCAAACTAGTGTCAACATTATGAAAATCAAAGTGACTATTTCTTAAAAACTATGAATAAAACAGCCACACCTCTCAGCTATACTATTTCTGGTCATTTACCAAAGAACAACATATTATTTTGCAAATATACTTGCTCAGTCATGGTCATTGTCATTCTATTCACTGCACATAGGATACTGAACCAGTGAAGATGTTCATCAAGCGATGAATGGATGATAAAAATGTTTTTCATACATACATGTGTAAAAAGATGAGATTTTCTGTTAAGTATATAAAAGCTGAAAATAATTATACTCAGGTTACGCATGTACAGTGAAACAATCACCATATTTTCTTTATCATATATGGATTCTAGCATCTCGTAATCTCTTAATTTGTTTATTCTACTTAGAGGGTCTATAAATATAAATATATAAATAAGCTTATATATAAGAAAGCTATTAGAATAGTGATGACTTAAGAGGTGAGAGTTTATAAAGACAGGTAAAATGAAAATGGATGGGGCTTATATTAATGATGGAAAAGAGATAACAAGCAGGGAGTAATGGAATCAGTGGGTCAGTAAGGTATTCCAGAGAACTATGAAAAAACTTAGGAGTCAATTCATATCTGCATAAATACATATAGTGAAAATGGCAATGGCCCCCAGAAGGAAGTATAATTCTGTTGTTCAGTTTAATTGACATAGCACCTTCTAAACATGTTTGGTTAAACCTGTTGACAGTTACCACTCAGCCTTGATCAAATGATGGTAAATGCAGAAACCTGGAACAACAGAAGTTGCTTACAATAAAGGAAGGTTGTGCGCTATCCATTAAATGAGATGTTTAGTCCATATCTTGAAGGGATCAGGGAACATTGCATAATATGGTTCATAAAGGATAGCAGAGAAAGAAGTGGCAGAGGATGGCTCTTAAATACCCATTTTCTAGGTAATACATACCTATTGCACCCATAAATCACTCAACAACTGTAGACGACTGCACTAGATCTAGAGAAGGATTGGCTCATCAATAGCTAGCCACGAATGGAGAATGTATCCACGAAGTCTAACAGCTCATTGCAAAACTGTTTACTACTGAAAGACCCTGCAAAAAAGGAAGTCCTTATCTTCAACTGTTTACACACTGGCAGCAACACCAGCCTACAATGAATGGAAGGACCCATTCCAGTGGCCACAGAGATGACATCAGTTATATCAAATATGTGAGAGATACAAAGTCAAAATTTAAATTTTAGAAAAGCAAAGGTATGGAAAGGAGTTGCAGTTAGGGTTGGTGAAGAGATAAGAGGATTTGCAGAGAAAGAGTAGCTAGAATGAATTTTATACACATATGACCTTGTCAAAGCACTAAATTAATTATTTGAAACAAGCATATTTTGTTGGATATAGCTCAAATAAATAATGATGTAACAGAAAGATGTAGAAAACAAGCACAATTCAAGCCCCAAGAAATATATAAATAAATAATATGCCCAATTCATGGCTGTAATAAAGTGTTTCCAATAATTTTCTTTGCTAATAATGAATAAGTCTAGTGTACTTCTATTATTTTCTCCATGGGCAAAAAAATTCTTGGTTTGTTTTTTTAATTTTTCTTTATGATGCAGATGTCACTCAGGTGTTAAAACAGTGAATATTTGAATCATAAGTCATTTGAGGCCCTCAAATTAACAGGAAATTGTCACTAAAGTTGACTGTCTATGAGATCTAAATGGTAGATTTCTATTGCCAAATACATCACAAGCTTTGACAATGGGACATAGAGAGATAAATCTGAAATGGATATGAAAGCTTACTTCCTGCTGGTTAGTCTTACTAGTGCTATAAAATTTTTATATAGCTTCCTGGGGAAGATTTATTGTCAAAATTCTCATTCAACTGTGAGCTGTGCCTAATATAACACTGACTAGGCTAGACTAGATGAGCCCACTGTTACAAGAGTTTTAAGTACATTATAGGGGTTACTAACCACTTTCTGATTAGAATTTAGCTCTGCTCCAAATAAGGGAATTGACATTTGGTACTGTAAACCTTGTCAAAATTTTATTTACAACAAAATTACAAATGCAAAATCCTTCAAAATAGTAACACACAAAAGCACATCACACCAAGAAATAAACTTAACTAAGTAAATGTAAGATCTCTACAACATAAATTTAAAAACAGCAAAGAAAGAAATTAAGTAAGATACCAAAGTGGGAACGATGTTCAGTGTTTCTAGTCTAATAAAAAGTGTCAAAAAGACTGTATACACAATATAATTTGTAGATTCAACCTAATATACATCAATATATAAGTGGATTTTTTAAAAGCACTAGAGAAAAAGAATCTAAAATCAAAGACAAAAGATTAATTAGTCAAAATAATATTAAAAGAGCAAAGCAAACAAACAAGCAAACATAACAAAGCTAAAGACACTATGATACTTGATTAAATTACAAAGAAGGCATGAACAAAATATTATGGAATTTGCATAAAATCATATACTAGATGACCTCAAGCAATCACATAAAATAAATTCACACCCATCCACTAAGATATTTCATGGCTAAATGGTAGAAACTGTATAGAAGAGCATCCTTTAACAAACAAAGCTAAGAAAATAGATACAAACAGACAGAAAACTGAAACTTGAGACCTTTACATTCCACCAACCTTAAATTCAGGTTATATTGAATTTAGGATTTTAATGTAATGCCAAGAACATGAGGAGACCATTATAAGCAGCAACTCAGGGCAAAGCACAGGCAACTGAATCAAAATCTAACAAATGAGATTACAACAAACTAAAGGGCACCGTTTGAATAGTAACTGTAATAATTTAAATTCTTACTGACCATGTACAATGGTAGTGTTGTGTTCTACATTCTCAAGATTTATTTGCTTATTTGTTGAGTGTTGATTGTTACTTAAACTTGGTCGAGATGGTGTACCAGTGTACTTTTGATTAACAATTCCATGATTGAAGATGAAATTAAAATTGATAATATTATTGATGTTTCTGAACAAATAAAATTGAATTAAAAATGACTGGGTACCCAAATAATGTACACTTTAAGTCTTTTATCCATTATAATAATATTGCATTCTTAACTGCATGAAAGAAAAAGAATGATGGATAATTTTTATATATTTATGTGCATTCAGACAATTTTATAGATGTGTCTATTGAAATAATCTAGCTATTTTGAATTTAACTTATTTTTAAATTTCATTTTTTATTGAGCTCTACATTTTTCTCTGCTCCCCTCCCTGGTTTTCCCCTACCTGCCTTTCCCCTCTCCTTCAACCCTCCCCAAGGTTCCCATGCTCCCAGTTTATTCAGGAGATCTTATCTTTTTCTACATCCCATGTAGGTTAGATCTATGTATATCTCTCTTATGGTCCTCATTGTTGTCTAACTTCTATGGGATTGTGGTTTGTAGGTTGTTTTTTTCTTTTCTTTTTTTTTTTGCTTTATGTTTAAAGACCACTTATGAGTGAGGACATGTGATAATTGTCTTTCTGTGTCTGGGTTACCTCATTAAAAATGATGTTTTGTAGCTCCATCCATTTTCCTGCAAAATTTAAGATGTTGTTATTTTTTTTTCTGCTATGGAGTACTCCGTCATGTAAATGTACCACATTTTCCTTATCCATTCTTCTGTCGAGGGGCATTTAGGTTTTTTCCAGATCCTGGCTATGACAAACAATGCTGCTATGAACAGTGTTGAGAACATGTTCTTGTGGCACAATTGAACATTTTTTGGATATATATCCCAAAGACGTATTACTGGGTCTTGAGGAAGGTTGTTTCCTAATTTTCTGAGATATCACTACACTGACATTCAAAGGGGCTGTATCAGCTTTCATTCCCAGCACCTAAGCAGAAGTGTTCCCTTAATCCACAACCTGTCCAGCATAAGTTGTCATCAGAGTTTTTGATCTTGGCCGTTCCTACAGGTGTAAGATGGCATCTCAGGGTTGTTTTGATTTGCATTTCTTTGATGGTTAAGGATACTAAACATTTCCTTAAGGGTCTTTCAGCCAGTTTAGATTCCCCTGTTGAGAGTTCTCTGTTTTGTCTTGTTGACTGTGTCCTTTGCTTTACGGATGCTTTTAAGTTTTAGGAAGTCCCATTTATTAATTGTTTCTGTCAGTGTCTGTGCTGCTGGGGTTATATTTAGGAAGTGGTCTCTTGTGCCAATGTGTTCAATTGTACTTCCCACTTTTTCTTCTATAAGATTCAGTATGGTTGGCTTTATGTTGAGGTTTTTGATCCATTTGGGCTTGAGCTTTGTGCATAGTGATAAATTTTATTTTTATACTAATATGTGAATCAATGTTCAAAAAATCCATAAAATTTAAGATTTGGTTACTTTGCTGTTAATATTATTTAATTTTTCATATATTCTTAGCATTAAATCTCTTTCTGATAAATTGGTATAAATATTTCTCATCAATTCTGTACATCATGTCTTCATTGCATTCTTTCCTTACTAGCCAATATATTATTAGTATTCATTTTATAGCTATGTTTCTTTAGTATAGTATGTTTTCCTCTAAGTCCTTGACCTATCTAGCCTCATCTTCTTGGTCACTTATTAGTGTGAGAAATCCATGTTCCATTACATGGAGTAGACC
The DNA here is from genome assembly GCF_982192425.1 of Myodes glareolus. NCBI lineage: Eukaryota > Metazoa > Chordata > Mammalia > Rodentia > Cricetidae > Myodes > Myodes glareolus. Next base: position 112,458,966 of record NC_142028.1, read on the forward strand.
TTAAAACCAGTCTTAAAGAGATGACTTGGTGACTTCCATAACATTCATGTCATTATTGCTCCAGTAAGCATATATTGCAGGCAGATCCATTATTATATCTCCTGGTGATTAAAACTGTAACACTGATGCTAAGGTGTCTCCTACTGAAACAATTATAGAACCTTTCAGTACTATGAATGCCAGCTACTAGTGATGAGCTTCTTGTTGAGGACCGACTTAATTTGTGTGGGATATATGACATATGTCTTCAGCAACAGTGTCTTATTGTACATTTTGAAGAGGAACCAATAGCTTTGGCAATAGTCTGTAATGTTTGCTTGGAATTTCTATAGGACTCCATGTACACTTACTTTAAACAGTGTAGCCATATCTTTGTACTGAGGGTTTTCATTGATAACATATGATGTCTGTTTGGAGTACTGTCTACCACATTATTTGAGAATTCCATTTAAAATTAATTTGTTAGAAAGAAATTTAAAGATATATAAAAACAAATAAACAAATAAAATTCTTTTATATATGTATATATTTAAAGAATCTTCAAGACATAATGTGGTGGAACACTTTAATCCTAGCACTCAGGAGGGAGATACAGGTGGACCTCTATGAGTTCAAAGTCATCCTGGTCTACAAGAGCTAGTTCCAGGACAGTCTTCATAGCTACAGATAAACCCTGTTTTGAAAAATCAAAAAAAAGCTTCTAAATTTGTAGGTTTTCAAAGGTCTTTATTGTTAGTTATCTCTCCCCATATTAACTTTTTATTCTACCCCACCACTCTCTCCTTCCCCCTGTTTTAGCTTCCCCATTAGCTGTTTAGAACATTGTATCCTATTTCCACTTCATTGGGAGATCCATTCCTCTCTCATGGTCCCTTATTAACTGCAGAATCTCTATGAGTGTTCTGAACAAAACACATATCTCTAAATGTTAAAAGCTAATATCCATGTATTAAAGAAAATAATGTTTTTCTTTTGGGTTCTTATCACCTCACTCTAGATGATTGTTTTTTAGCTCTATCAATTTACCTAAAAATTTCATAATTTCACTTTTCTTAATAGCTGATTAATATCATGCAAAAGTATTAGGTTTTTATTATCTATTAATCAGTTGTTAGACATTTAGACTGTTTCCAATTTCTAGCTATATGAATAGAATATAAATGAACATGGAAGATTAAGTACCTCCACGACGAGGTCTAGAATCCTTTGGGTATAATGTGGAGTTGTATCTTATGTAAGATCTAAAATTTTTGAGGAAACTTCAAACAGATTTCTGTAGGAACCTCACCAGTCGGTACTCACACCAGCAATGAAAGGTGTTCTCACTTCTCTATATCCTAATAAGCACCTGTTGTCATTTGGTTTTTTTGACCCTACTGACATGGATAAATTGAAATATCAAAGTATTCTTAATTTGCATTTTCAAGAAGGCTAAGGATGTTGAACATTTCTAAGTTTTTCTCAGTCATTTTGAGTCTCATTCTGAGTCTTTTGAAGGCTCACAGTTTAGTTTTACACAACTTTTTAAATTGGGTTATTTGTTTTCTCCATGTTAGGGTATTTTAGTCCTTTCTACAGTGTAGATGCTAGTCCTCTATCAGATTTGAAATTGATAAGGACTTTTGTCCATTCTGTAGGCTGATTCTTTGCTTAAATGATTGTGTCACTGCTGTGCATAAGATGTTTAGTTCCATGAGGTACCTTTTGTTAATTGTTGTCTTAATATCTACACTATTGGATTTTGTTTAAAACAAATTTTGTTTCTGTGCTAATAAGTTCAAGCACACTACCTACTTCGTCTTCTATCAGATTCATGGCAACAGGTCTTTTACTGAGCTCCTGAATCTTTCCTGAGCTGAGTTTTGTGTGGAGTGATAGACAATGGATCTATTTTCTTTGTTCCATATTTAACTATTCAGTTTTACCAGCATCATTTGTTGAAGACACCACTGTTTTTCCAGTTTGTACTTTTGGCTTCTTTGTAAACTGTCGGGTCTCTTTAGATGTGAGAAATTGTGGTAGGGTGTTCAATAATATCTCATTGACCAGTGCAGGGATTTTTGGCAATATCATGCTATTTTCATTGTGATAGCTATGCAGAGGCTTGCCTGAAACTATCTGTGTAAATCAGGCTTGCCGCAAAGTCATAGAGATTTACCTGCCTTTGCTTCCAGACTGCTGAAATTGAAAGTATGTTTCACTATTCCTGGCCTGGCTTACTGAGTTTTTAATTTCCAGAGACATATCAGTTTAGTTAGTCTTCAGCAATTCTCTCCTATTACAGATTTATATTTTCATGTCTTGCATTGACTCTCAAGGTCATATGGATTTCTGTTTTTGTTCTCATAGAGTTTATACATATGAATATTCTATTCTTTAAACATACTCATGGTTATATTTTTCAAGTATTTGTAAATTATTTTGAACCATTTTTAGTGTGAGCCATTAAAGGCAGATTAGTAATTCTAAAGAAATAAATTATTTCTGATTCTGCAAGGATATTTCTTCATCTGGAGTCAGTTTATTGACTGAATTTTCTTTATTGTTTTCTCTTTCTTTCCAAATTATTTTCATTTTTATTAAGGTGTACATCTATGAGTGCATGAGCTCACCGTGGCTAGAGAATCAGATTATCTGGCACTGAGTTATAGGCAGTATGAAGCACATAACCTAGCTGCTGTGAAATATATTCTGGTCTTCTTCAAGAGTACTGCTTACTCTTAACTACTTAGACACTCTTTCTTTATTAATTTTCACCTTTAAATCTAAAGTCTTATTTTATTTTAATGGAGGTGTATATATTGTTCATTAGAATATTAAGTCTTAGTGCTAAGGTGTCATTTTTCTACTGTGAGATTGGTACTTTTAGCCAGAGTCTCTATTTGCTGTCTTCTGATGATTAGATACTGCCCTGGGTCATCAAGAGCCTTATTCCTGACCCTGCAGCTTCTGTGGAAGTTCAGGAGTTCCCTAAGCCTATGGCATATATTTTAGAAAAGCTAGAGTTTTCTCTCTGGGTCAATAGCTTTTATCATGAGTAATGAAATTCCCAGAGTGCCTGAATGAGTGCCTGAATCCACAGTTTTATTGTAGACTCTGAGAGCTGTAGATCTTCCGTCATCCTGTAGGCTTTACACTGGGCCAAACTTTATATATTTTAAGGTTTTTTTTTAACATTTTAACCTTTTCTCTTCTTTTTATGTCATATGTTTAGATACTTTACTCATATGTATATCTCTATACCCTGTACATGCAGCACTCAGAGAGGAGAGTTGAGAGTGAGATATCACATCACTTGATGCAATTACTGATGACTGTGACCCACCATTTGGGTTCTCACAATTGAACTCAGATCCTCTGGAAGACCAACTAGTGCTCTGAACTACTGAGTCATCTCCCTGGCCCTAGTATTCTTTTTTTTTTTTAATTAAAAATTTCCACCTCTTCCCCTCCTCCCACTTCCCTCCCCTTCCCCGACTCCCGCTCCTTCTCCAGGCTAAAGAGCAGTCAGGGTTCCCTATTCTATGGGAAGTCCAAGGTCCTCCCCAATCCCCCCAGGTCCTGGAAGGTGAGCATGCAAACAGACAAGGATCCCACAAAGCCCGTCCATGCAGTAGAATCAAAGCCCAACGCCATTGTCCTTAGCTACTCAGTCAGCCTCCACCGTCAGACACATTCAGAGAGTCCAATTTGATCACGTGCTCCATCAGTCCCAGTCCAGCTGGCCTTGGTGAGCTCCCATTAGATCAGTCCCACCATCTCAGTGGGTGGACGCAGCCCTCGCGGTCCTGACTCCTTGCTCATGTTTCCCCTCCTTCTCTAGACTTAATCTCTTTCTATTATTGTGTGCTTTTTTATATTAGAAAAGTGTAGCTTGTAACTCACAGGAAAGTTTTTAAAATATAATTATATAGAGCTTTCTCTGTGTGTATATGCAGTATGTATGCAATTTACCACTCCAAAGCAACTATTGTTAATACTTCCTTATCCTACTTTTAGAAGCATAGCAATTGCCTTGTCTGACTGGTGAAGAGCCCTAAGTCAGTAGTCCCATAACTATCCTCAGAGACTAATTCTTCAATATCTATTCCAGTTTTGCATAATAATGTCATATCTTATTTTATATGCTTTTTCCCATTAAGACTAAGCCATGTAAGAACATCTTTCAAGTACTTTTGCGTTTATAACTGTCAGCTATGTGTTGCCTTTGGCTACAGCCTCTATTCAATCTACAGTCCCCTGTTGCTTTTCTGATATTAGCATACCCCAGAATTTAAGTTATCCTATTTATCCTGTTGCTTATTTTTCCCTGAAAGGAATGCAGTTCCTTTTGTACCTTTGCCTGGAGGGTGCACATCTTCGTTGCTCATCTGCCCATTCCACTTCTTAACGTGATTCACTTATCTGGAGACGTGGTTCAGCAGTATGATACATTCTATGTGTAAGACTCTAGGTTCAAGTCATAGCACAAAAGAAAAACGTCTTATTTGTTTTGTTCTACTTAAAATAGCTTATCTTCTTAGCAGAATTTTTTAGTTATTGCTTTGAGCTGTCAATTAAAAAGGAAGGAAGGAAGGAAGAACGAATGAATGAAAGGAAGAAAGAAAGAAAGAAAGGAAGGAAGGAAGGAAGGAAGGAAGGAAGGAAGGGAGGGAGGGAGGGAGGGAGGAAGGAAGGAAGGAAGAAAGAAAGAAAGAAGAAAAATCCATGCTTAAGTCACACCCTTGTCCAATACAACACTTTGTCCAGTATAATTTTACTTATTGGAAGATTATTTGATTCATGTCTATCTTTCACTTGACTGATCTTCTTAAGAGAGTACAGCTCTTTCTATTATAGCCTACACTGTTTCTCTGCTACATGATATACCATCTGCATCATAAAAGGAGGGTAAATTAGAAGTAAGTGGATACACATACTGCACAAGGAATATGTGACAGCAATTTTTGCCATATTTGTTTATAATTATACTTAATATTTTAAACAAAGTGTTACTTCCTCTTGAACTTTTTATTACTACAAACGCAAATTAACCACTCTGTATACTTACCATATGTGGACACTGGTTGGACTCAGCAATTTTTACGTGAACTCTTTTGCTCTTTCTGTTTGTTTGTTTGCCTGTTCTGGAACTAGTTCTTATAGGCAATGCCTCAAACTCACAGAGATCCCTCTGCCTCTGATTTCCAAGTACTGGGTTTAAAGGCATACGCCACCACTTCCTGGCTTCATATTTCAATTTTATTAGTAGGTACAATGAAAACCTATTTTTTCCTTTCTATTTTTGAGATTATAATATAATTACATCATTTTTCTTTTCCCACAAACTCTCCTTGTTCCCTTTCAAATTCATAGTCTCTTTTTATTGATTGCTGTTACATGTGTATTTGAATGTCTCTGTGCATTATGTGATGTGTATGTGTGTGTGTGTGTAAAGGAAATCATGAATAGTACTATAAACCTACTACCCAGACATAACGAAGTCAATGATCTTGGAGTAGAACATAGAGTCACTTATATATTTGATCCTATTTTTAAAATGAAATTTCACAGAAGAAAAAAAAATCAACTCTGAATTTCCAGAGACCAGCATTTTGCAGAATTTTGGGATCAATGATCAAGTGGCTCCACACTGTGCAGGAAAAAGGCTTGGGATTCTTCTTTATACTGTTTCAAACTGAGAAACTTATTGTTTTGTTATCCGGGATTTACTTACTCGGGGAAAGGAATCACATTTGACCACCCAGTAAGCAAATTCACACAAGTTTGAAACATAAAACAAGAAATAATACAAAACAACAAAATAAGAAAGCAGACTTTAAATTCTGAAACCATATATACACACACACCACCAACAAAAATACAGTTATTAAGTTGTACTTATATATTTGTGTACATTTGTGTATATATTTACATACATATATGTAAAACCATAATTAAAGAAAAAGCAACTATCAACTTAAGAATTGGGAGTGTATAGAAGTGGTTGGAAGTAGGCTACTTGGGAGGACTTGGAGAATGGAACATAAGGGAGGAAGTGATGTAATTATTTTTGAATTAAAATATATATTTTTAAAAGAATTTCTTCTGAAGTAATGTATCTAGAGCTAAAAATCAAGTAAAAAATAAACTCTTTCAGCAATATGTTAAATGAGGGTCTTCTCTAAAGAAGGAAATTCAAACAGAACAGACAGTCCCAGGCTGAAGGAAAAATGACTCCAAGAAAAGCCTCATCAAAGGAACCTTTATTGCAATGGAGCTCTATATTTAAGATTTCCTTGGCACAAGGAGAAAGAAGCTGCCGTGAGAAGATCTGGTCCTTTCTATTAGAAGCTTTGCAATATGGGGCAATTTGAGTTTCTTAAAAATAAAACTGAAAAGGCAACTCATAGGTTAGTAAATACCTAAAAAACTTAATGTACACCAAGCTGCTTTGTATACATGTACATATACATACATTACATATGTGATTGTATAATTTGCAAAAAAATGGCAAATTATGTAATTTACACTGTTTCAAACACTTAATAGCAAATGAATTACTGTCTCAGACAAATGGGGAAAAGAAGATTAAGGCTTTTCCAAATTTTCCAAATGTTAATTATCTACTGAGAGAAATCAGAACAAAGTCTTTAAAGAGTAAATAGAAATGTTCCCAGCATTAAACAGTTAACTAGGAACAACACATTATCAGGATATAGACATCAATCCTGTTTTAAGAGGGAAAGAAGCAGAATGTGATGCCCAGGTCAGCATTTCCAACACTGATGGGGCCCAGAGCAGTGTTTCCCACGCTGCTGGAGCCCAGGGCAGTGTCTCTCACACTGCTTCTGTCTAGATCAGTGATTCCCATGCTGATGGAGACTAGGGCAGTGCTTCCCACAGTGGTGAGGTCCAGTGCAGTTTGACCTACAGTGGTGTTTGGATTTGACTGGGGAGAAGGAAACAGTGGCTTTGCTTACATTCCTTTTCTGGTGCTATTTTTATCAGAGCAAACAACAATTTATTTAAAATGAATATATTTCTAGAGACTTGTCATGAATTTTTCTTATGGACACTTACCAAAGACGATGGGCAACCATAGCAGCTGTAGGATAGCTGTATCGTCATTGAAAAAGGCCACATAGTCCAAGGCTGAACAGTTTCAAGCCTCCAGAACTGCAATTCAGCTCATTAGAAGAATTTGTCACCTTGTTCCTCCCACAGCTGTTTGCCATTGACCAGCTATAAAGTCATAAACCTTCAAATATTGGTATTTAATTCACAGTTAATTCTGTAACCTTTATTTGCCCTTGTTACAGAAGGATTTCTATTCTCTTGATAACATTTGCTTAAATCGCTGCTGAAAACCTGTAACTTTGCAGTTGAAGTGCATGTGAGACAATTTCTAACATAGTGTTTGACAACCTATGGTTAACCATCCATGTAATGTCCACAGTAATTGAGATTTAATGCCTGAGTGATATGGAGACACAACTTAATGGCAACACTGAAACTTAATGTAGGCCCTCAAGAAACAGTCTAATTGACTCTTCTCTTTTTGAGACAGTTACGCAGATGGGAGTTTATACCTTGCTGTTTTCCCATGAGCAGGTGGAAGCTCCAGGGAGGCATATTTGGGTACTTTAGGTCACAGAGGGTCTGGGGTCCTGTAGCACTGAAATCAGATGCTACTATGGCTATTAATTGGCATGAAAAGACTAGTATGACCTGGAAGAATCCTGCTTAGTACAAGACAAGAACAAAAGAGGCTATACAATCCTTTAGGTAGAGCATTATTCCCTAACAATTTTCCTGGGCGTCTCCCTTCAGCTCATTGATTCCTATCCTGATTGTGTCGTGTTTGTCTGCAGTCTGAGAGGTTATTTCCTTTTGATCATTTTATTCTGCCTACTCAGCCTTCTTCCATATTGTATGTCACTATCACTAATCACAACTGTCTGCTGTCAACAAATGACATGTTTGATATGTACAGGCTGTGACATTCAGAATGGGTGGTTCTGGCAGTCACTGCATTGAGCTTAAGCACGATACTCTTGCAGGTCCCACTGTATCCTATAGTCATTAGGGTTCTTTTTTTTCTGCATATTATTTCTGTGCATTGTTGCCAGTGACATAAAGCTTCAGCTTCAACTTCAAAATCCTCCTTCAAGTCGACAGGAAGGAACACTGTTATGATCTGAACACAGGTTATATTAGAGCAAGTAGTCACAGGACAACAGCCACCTTAAAGTTACCAGTCTCTCTCCTCTCACCCTCTCTTGAAGCCCTTTTATTTATCAGCCATGTGAAATTTTGAAGTTTTGTTTTCACTGTGAACTATTCAACAGGTAGAGGAAAGAAAATAGCATTCTCTAAAGGATGGCAGCATTTTGTATAATCAGTTGCAGCAATTTCCATTCCTTATACTCAAAAATCATCTAAAAAGCAGAGTTCAGTATTTCTATCAAAACACCAAGACATTACAAGAAAGCAATCATCTGCATATGGAAGACACAACTTAATTCAAGATTTTTCTTCAACTGTAGATGCAGTCATAATTATATAGATAGCTATACAAACTTATGTTTGTAAACTCTAACCACATTAAATGTAGAAAGGCTATCATAAAGACATGTGTTTAACTATATCCATAGAAGCATTGTTTGTCATAGCCAGAACCTGGAAACAACCTAAATGCCCCTCGACCAAAGAATGGATAAGGAAAATGTGGTACAGTTATACAACGGAGTACTACACAGTAGAGAAAAGTAATGACATTTTGAAATTTGCAGGCAAATGGATGGAGCTAGAAAATGTCATATTGAGTAAGGTAACCCAGACACAGAAAGACAAATACATACTCATTCAAAAATGGTTTTTGGTGCGGGAGAATTGTCTGTGTTCTGTCAGTCATGTTTTAAATAAAACGCTGATTGGTCAGGCAGGAGGTGTAGGTGGGAAAACCAGACAGGAAGTGGAAATGATGTGAGGAGATCAGGAGAATTTGGGGAGGAGAAGTTGATTCCTCCCATTCCTGCCCAGATCACCGAAGCAGCAGAATGTGAGCTGCCCCACTGAAAAAGGTACTGAGCCACATGGCTAACATAGATCAGAAAAATGGGTTAATCAAGATGTGAGAGTTAACCAGTAAGATGCCTGACCTAATGGGCCAATCAGCATTATAACTTATAGAGATCTCTTGTGTGATTTTTCTCTGGGACTAAATAGCTGGTGGGGGGAGGACAAAAAAACACAAACAAGCCAGCCCCTTTCATGCTACAGGTTTCAAAATATAAAGCAAAGAAAACCAGCCTACAACTCATAATCCCAGAGAACCTAGACAACGAGGACCCTAAGAGAGACATACATGGGTCTAATCTACATGGGAAGTAGAAAGAGACAAGATATCCTGAGTAAATTGGGAGCATGGGTATCGTGGGAGAGGGTTGAAGGTGACGGTAGAGGCAGGGAGGGGAGCAGCAAAAAATGTATAGCTCAATAAAATCAATAAAAGAAAAATAAAAAAGTGAAAAATTGATCTCCAGCTTAAAGCCATAAATGCTCATAGAAAAGGTGAAGCCTTCGTTAGGACTGACAAGATACCAACTTCACTAAGATTAGTTTTCAGTCTGTGTTAGCATTAATTTTGTAACTTTGACTTTTCTTTTATCAGTTCATGGTGTGATTTACTTTATATTTATATTTAGTAATTGGTCATGTAGGCTGAAGTTTTGAATTTATTATGCAACATTCAACAAGATTAACAGTATTGAGTAGCAATCAACTTTTAATAAGAATTACAAATGCTATCTCCAAGCTAGAGACCAGAAAAGTAATCACTGCAATCAATCAGGTGGTTTAATCAGTTTTGAAATTGGAATTAACCATGCATCATGTCAGGGGGAAAAAACCTCAAAATAATAGGATGAGATGCCTTTGCTGTAGAAGGAGATAAAGTAATCTCTAGAAAATATGAATAAGTTACCGAGTTTCTGGATCATCTGCTCATTACATCGAGTTTTCCATAGGCTGTAAAACTTGTTCTTGAAGTCTTTTACTTTCCTACAGACAGATCCTTCTTAGTCTGTACATTATATATATCATATATCATCTGTGCTCTACATTGGAATAAGCCATGAAATAACACAGAGAATTTTTATGAAAACATAGATTATTATAAGTACTAAAATTTTATTTTGTTTAGTTCTCTAACCCAATCCTAGTTTATTCCACTTCCTTCATTAATTCTTTCAATACAAACATTGAACATAATATTAGCATTCGCAGGTACATGAACTAGGACACTTATGAGAAACCGAATTGTGTCAAATAAATGACATTGTGGAAAGATGAACTAAAGTATACCACAAGTGCACAAAACATGAGTTTTCCAAAATTCTTGGAAAAATTGACCATTTTTCCATTTACAAAATAGATTCAGGACAATTTAAATGTTTAAATTTTGCCTGCCAAACACTACAATTGCATATTTATGTAAGAGAGCACTCTTGCCAGCTTCTTCTATCCACAACCATATACAGTATTACATGAACAAAACAGCAGTTCAGCTGAAAAAAAAAAAAAACGAGTGTACATAAATTCAAACTCCTTTATCTGGGGAAAGAAATAAAAGAAAGGAAGGCTACTTGTTTGAGCTTCCACATGCTGAATCTCCTCCCTTTCTTCTGTGGCACAGCTGGTCCTAGAAAGTTGAGCTCTGCACAGACCTACGTGGGATATACAAGTGCTCTATTATATTTCAATCCACAGATTTGCCATGAAACTATGAGGGAATTGATTATTATACTAACCATAGACAGGCATATTACCTGTTTTTACTTCACACAGTGCATATTTAATGATGAATTTAAAAGAAAACTATAGAATATCCCGAGTTTTGTTTTCTGAGATGTTAAATAGTATATAAGTGGACCACAAAAGTTAACCTCTGGCAATGCATGTAGGCCCCAAATCAGACATTTTTGCTTCCTTTATTCAAGATTATTAACATTAAGTGTGATGAATTTTTTTGCCAGCTGGTTCAGAAATTCATTATAAATAACTTAGCATTTTTTAAAAGAAACTGTAAACCATTCTGCTCAGTCTATCTTAGTCTATATTTATATGCTGTTTTCTCAAGCAGTCACTTCATACCTATGGTTTACAAAAAGGCCAACAAGTGGGGGAGGTGAAATAGCATCTGATGCATCACAAGAAACACTTGGATAAACTGTACAAAGAATCATAAGGGTTCCATATCTTAATGACTGTAGAAAGCACACCTAATTTTAGGAGTGATGAAACAATGTACATCCTGCAATATCCAACTATAACACAAAGCTTTGAAAGAGAATCTGACAATTGTGTAAGGGTAAAATTCTAGCAGCAGCATTAGAAGAGATGAAAACAAAGGCCCCCAAACTTCCTGTTGTATTATATTGACAGTTACAGACCATCCAAGTGCCCTTCACTTCCTATCAGGATTCTGGTCCTATAGATTTTTGACCTTTTGGCAAGGATCAAGTGTGGGATGTCTAACTCTAATAGGCAGCTTTAACCACAGCAAGGTTAGACAAATATATCAAAGTCTTTAAACTACTGTTTTGGAATTGTTTACTTGAACAGAGAAAATTACAGAGTCAAGCGAGTTGAAATTGAAGAGACTACAGAATAATATTAATAATAAAAAAGAATTCAAGGGACACATATACAAAGAAGGTCTAATTGCTGCCTTAAGTTGCAGGGTTTTCTTTCCATTTTTTTTATGTGAAAGCAAGTCTCTGTAGGTGCTATTCAGTTATATGAAGGTGAGACATTCAGTCTACTCAGCTCATATGTTAGGAGGATTGTATGCCAACAGTCTGTTGAGCACTGACAAACTAGCAGGAATGAATTCACATACCTTAAGGAACATAAACTCCATTAAGGAGACAGCCTCATGACCATAATGAAAAGCAACTTGCTAAGAGCATTGATAGAGAGGGAACTGTGTACACCTGACAAGTTAAATGTGTTTAATTCTGGGCACAACTTACAAAGTGTTGAGTTATTAATCTAGCAGTCTTTAAGAACTAAGTAGAAAATTGTCAAGTGTTAACTACTCAATGTACATATGTATGTATTTATGTATAGTGAATCATATTTTGATTCACCTACATATTAGACATCCTACTATAGTAATTATCTTTATATTTATTATAAACATCAGACAGTTTGAGATTTAAGAGGTTTGAATAACTTCTGGAAATTAACACATTTATTAGTCACCAAACCTTTTATTTAGAGTCCAAGCCAGGTACTCAATCTTTAAGTCATCTAGATGTTTAACCACTTGGGTGGAAAGCTCAAGAGTGTCCATTTCATTTACCCTTTTGATTGAGTCGCAAGCCCATGTGAAACTTCCCAAGATGTAATTTATCATTTTCAAATTAGAAAATTAGCATTTAACAGTGTAATGAACATTTTGAATTAGCTTGTTTATTACCCAAAATAAATACAAAGACATTTGAATTGCCTTGGCATTAATGTTGCTAACTCTATCTGCATATCAAATATGCCTTGCATAAGGTTTCTGTACTTTTTTAGAATCAATGATAAAAAAAGTTTTAAATAAGAGAGCAAGCACACTCGGAAGCAAATCCAATATTATCTATTAAGTGCATACACTCTTGACATGAAAGCACTTGAACAAACAGTGATCATTCTTACATGACATAAAGATACTTTTCCAAATAGCATCTGTTCTGACTACTGAAAAGAGTCCTCAAATCAATGAGGTATGTGCAACTAAAGCCCTCAAAAATCCTTTAATATAATACTTCCAAATATTTTCCGGTACTATTGTTTATACAGTGAACCCTTTTACAGTGGCATTGTCATTTGGAGCAAACACACCCATAAAGAATGTTTGAGGCTGAAGCAATGGTAATAAAGAGCAGGAGAAATAACAATTGTACTGTCGCCTTCAGAGGGAACCATGGCATCATCAGTGTCAGTTATTTAGATTTTGAGCAATAATAGAGATTGGTGGACGAGCTAAAATAATTGGCAAGGTACAGGCAAACTTATTCCTGAATTCCACATATTAATGTCAAAATATATTTCTTTCAGCATTCTTAGAAGTAATCCAGGATTTTGAGAATTGTTTAAAGATACACTTGAGCCATTATGCTTCTGTAATTGTACCTAGATTCTCTGATTATATTACAGAAGTAGAAATGCTCAACAACATTTAATCTTCACCCCAGTCATCCAGTGCCCATTCATTACTGATTATCCTGTATTGCTAGATCAATTCGTTTTTATTAAGAAAACAGAACAAGTAAAAGATAGAGTTTAATCCTTATTATTTTTACTCTAGTACCTTTTTTGTATCAATACTCTAAAGTTGATCTTTTCCTTTTGTAGCATGGAGAAATTCTTCAATCTTAAATAGATTTTTAATTCCAAATATGTATAGTATGTTGTACATCATATATGTGCATGTACATGTGAGTACATATGTATATGTAATATAAATTGTTCTCTAATATTTTCTTCTCTTTCAGTACAGGCAAGAGACAGGCAACAATTGAAATAATCACCACCTCTAGTTTTCCAATTAAGTCATGGACACACTTGGTATTTGTATTACTCTATCTCTTAGCAAAGGTCACCATATTTTAGTATGAATTACTCCTCTGAAATCTGTCTTATATTTTGATAAACAGCAATATTCATTCTTAGTTTTGCTTCCAATTTCTTCTCATATGAAAACTTCGATATTTGAATTTGTCAGGACACTCAGGATACTCAGGCTGTAAAGATTTGTAAGCAGTCTCCACTCACATAATATCAGACACGATCTAGTATACACAGTATTTTTAGTTTTCCCTTCTCATTATAGAGTCTTTTACAGACTCTAATTCACACCATTCGTTTTTATCCTATTTCAGCAGGTGGGTGGACAATGGACTTCTCAAATTCAAAATGTCTTGAATATTAAATGGTAGGAGGAACCCATTCATAAGAGTCACCTGAACCCTTTTTCCAGAGATTCTGAAAAGATGTCAGATCTCAATCATTACAGTAACAGTTATAAGCTTAAAGCTCCAGGAAGTCTGGATATGCAGCCAGTATTATTACTGAGAAACATGGTTTGCAATTATTTCTCTCTACTTCACATGCTAACTGAAAGGAATATCCTTGCAGACTCTGCTCCAGTCGCAACCTGTTAAGGACACCTCTTTTGACTTCTTTCATTTCTCTTCAGTGAACACTAGTGTTTCTTTCCTCTTTTTACTTTTTTTTTTGCTAATTTCTGGCCTTGTAATGTCTATGCTGAAACATGTTAGCTACAGTTCCCTCAATTATACCGAAAGATAAACTTTTGGTTTTGGTCTAAAACTTCAGGTGAATCTGCTTTTTCCTAATTCTCCATTCTCACACCTGGCTACATCTGGTCTTTCTGCCATGTTTCACAGTCCTTCAGTCTTGATGCAATGTCTCTCTCTATTCCTTTTCCAGTCAGTCTACAAAAAAAACTAAAGGACGCAGATACATTTTCAGCATGACCTTTACATTATTTTGCATTCTCCACAATGACCACCCAACAAATTTGTCTTAATTGTGAATAATTAGTATACTCTAAGCACAATGCTAAATGATTTGCAAGAGATCACTTGTAAACTATAAAACAGTGCCTTAAAGGGGGTATTATCACTGTTCTCAATTTAGTAAAGTACAAAGAGGTTACACACCATATTCATGAATATTTGGACAGGAAATGTGAAACTATACTTTGAATTTCAAGTATTTGACTTGACTTACAATTACTAAATTCAAGCATTCAAGCATTTAAGTATGTCTTTTGATCTATTTATTTTTAAAATAACTGTTAGCGATAAAAACTGGAAGTGTTTACTCTGCAGAGTTCTATGAGTTTGGGCACAAACATACAATTTTGAAATTATCACCACAGTGAAGATAATAAGGCTTTTATTCACCTTCAGAATTCTTTCCTGACCCTATGTGATTGTGCTTGCATTCTTGATTTTGAGTTCCATAAGAACAGTGTGCACCCATCTTCTTAGCACATTTTCATTTCACCACACACTACTGTAATGTAGTAGTAGAATGTAATGTAGTAGAAGCATGTACCATGCTTCATGCTTCTCACAACATCTTAGTCATGTGCCTGGAGCCTGATTTCACCTGAGGAGGAACCCTTTAATTACTCACACAGAACCTGCAGAATGCATCCCTCCCTGTTTCTCAGGGTCTGATTTTCAGACACATCCTATAGGATCGTGTACTGTTTGCTATTTTCTAGCTGACTTCTTTCACTGTTGTTCATGTACATCTGTGCTGTCACACACATGGCATGCTTCCCTTCTTTTTAAAGACTGCTAGTCACTTTATGTAAATGTCACCCTTTCCCCCTCCACAGCATATGTGAGCAGTTGTGTAGTTTTCCTGTCAAGACTATTATAAACACTGCTGCAATCGAAATGACACTAAAGCTTCTCAAATACTGATTTCAAATATTTTCACTGTATACAGAAAAGCAGACTTGCTATGTCTAATGGTAGTTCTGTCCTAGCTGAGGACTCTCGCCACCATTTTCCCAAGCTCAGGACACGGTACCATGCTTTCTGCACCTGTCCACTTGGACTCCAGCTGTTTGCTTACTTTGGAGTTTGCAGTCTTTCTAGCACATGTGGGGTGATGCTGTAAAGCAGTTGAGATTTTCACTTTTCTGAAAACCATGGATGGTGAACACATACAGAAATCTGTGGACATTTGCAAATTTTCTTTAGAGAAATGCTAAATGTGGATTTAGTACATTTTTAAAAGAGGCCAAATTATTTTATTCCATTTTGCTTTACATTTAATTTGTAGGAGTTTTTTTTATTTTTTATAGATTAAACACTTTCATGTATAATTTTAAATATTTATTTTATTCTATAACATAATCTTGCATTCTTTTGCTTCCTTGGCTATTAAATTCTTTTGGTTTTATATAGTTATACCTGTTTATTTTTGTTATGTTGTCTATGTATGCTATTTTCAAGGATCCATTGCCAAAATTAATGATTTCACCTTGGGTGTGTTAAATCTTACAGATTTCCCATACAAATTCATACATTAAAAAGGTAAAATAAAAATAAAAGACATAAAAGCAATGATTCCTCATCAATAATTAATGAAAGTAGTTTATATATTATTGGTGAATTGTAAGACTCATTGTCTGCAAGAAATTAATGTCAGTCAAAACCCTAAATAAACACATGTGTCCTTTTAACTTTCACATTAATGTTTATCATAAACCATCTAGAATACACTGTTGTCATTTTTTCTTATTGTCCGTCCCATCTACAATATGCAGTCAGTAATTAAGTAATGACAGTACTTCCCCCAGAATGTCAAGGTTATCGTGTACATTAACTTTAAAGAAAAAGTATAGACACTCTGATAATAATAGTACCTCTATTAGGTAGCATCTGGCTACTTACTATGAGCAGGACAGTATGCTATTCTTCTTTGTGGCTCTGCCCCATATAAGATAACACTGAGATGGGTACTATTATAATATATCACATTCTGTGGATGTAAATAGGAAATCTTAGAATGAAAAAATTATTCAAAAATCTCCCAACCTTCAACTAAGTGGCCAATTAGAATTCCTGGAATTCTCATGCTTCTCTCTGAAAGCCTATACCAATGTTGATCATCATGACTCACACACACCTGAAGAACAAGTGAATTCTGAAGGACTGGTGCAAGAATGGGAAGAGGTAAGGGGAGTTAGGGAATTTACAAACACCTGAAAGTCATTGGTAACAGAGAGAAAATTATTCAGCTAAAGAAATCAATTTCCCAAGAGGCTTAAAAGCAGACCTAAACTCAGATGTTTTCTTATGTGCTGTGTAGTGTTGTTTTATGTATATATTCTTTGTCTGAAAGACGTTTCTGCCTTTATTAAGTCCAGAGGTCCTTTGTTACCTTTTATGTTCTATCATATAGCTACTTATTTATCCTAGCTACAAGAAATTATATCTTGTCATGCCCTAGACGTAAACCTCGTGAGCAAAGATGAATGTCAGAATGTGCTCTGATAGCTTCAGAACAACAACAAATTTCAAGAGAAATGAGATAAGAAGCTTTCCTACTAAAAAAATACATTGTTGTGTTTTGTATGAAGATCAAAGGGGAGGGTAGAAAGGGAGAAGGGAGGAGAGAAAGGGAGTGGGGAAAAACATATAGTACATTCCTGTCTAAACAATAAGTTTGAGAAGGACAAAAGAAATCTAACTGGAAAGGTATGTATGAGTGCTTAATTATCTGCAGTTCCAGAACATACAGTCCTAATTATCTTGTTACCATACTTTTTATACATAGAGGCTGTGTGTTTTTCTTCATTTGCCTGTACCTGTATTCATATAAGAAATTGTGTTTTGATGACTAAATATGCCATTGTCTCCTTCTTCCATAAATCTCGACACACAAAGCTGTTGAATAAGAATTAATAAAACATTTTAAAGTAGTCTTACACTTTGCATGGATTATCTTGAACTTTAGATATTCATGAAAATACATGTGTTTGAAACTCATATGTTTCAACTAAGGTTTGCAAAGTTCATGTAATCAACTCAGTTCCCATCACTCTGAATTCTCTATGTATCAGTTGATAAGTTCTGGTAGGTTTGTTTTAGGGAAGCATGTATATACCCTTTCCTGACAGAAGAACAACATGGTTGAAGTCACATAAAGTCTTATTTTTTAGGAAGCATCAGCATTTCAAATATTGCTTAAATGTGTGAATGAATATATTCAAATTGTGTATACAACACAAATAAACCTTGTTGATAAAGTCATGATTAACACTTACCCTTTTCATAACATCACTGCCTAAATTAGTACCAATCATTTATGAAATCCATGTATGATTTGGTAATATGCTGTTTCAGATTCACCAATTACAGTATAGCAGCTAATGGTTAAATGATTCTCATATACTCTCACTAAAAATAGGAAAGCCTGTAGGAGTCAGAGAGGATGGAGGACCAGGAGAACATGACCCACTGAATCAACTAAACAGGTCTTGCATAGACTCAATGAGAATGAAGCAGCAAGAATGGGGCTTGCAAGGGTCTGCAACAGTTGCTCTATGTGTATGTTATGGTTATCAGGTTACTTTTTTGTGGGACTCCTTGCAGTGGGAATGGATTTGTCTCTATCTCTTTTGCCTGCTCTTGAGACTCTTTTTCTCCTATTGTGTTACTTTGTCCAACCTCAATATGAGGGCTTTTACCTAGTCTAAGTATAACTCGTTTTTTGGTCCTTATTCTTTTTTATCTCTTAGAGACCTATTCTGTTATGAAGGTAGATGGGATTTGGAAATTTAGTGGATCTGAAGCATAATGGGAGCTGGAAGATGTGGAGGGAGCTGGGATGTATTAGGATAAGAGAAGTATCTATTTTCGTTTTAAAAACAATAATATCTAAAAGTTCTCCATAACATGGAGAAAGACAAGAAGAAAGATTCCCTGTGAAAATAGGTTGGATGGATGCCATGTGGCTACTTTTTAAACATGACAATACTGTTTGTCCTTATAAGTACTACAACTTTTGGCCTGGCAATCTGTTCACAGTTTCACAGCTGTACAATGTTAATGATTTCTGCTTCCTCCAGCAGGAGATGTACCTATTGTTATAGTGCTATCATTAAAATTGTTCAGGCAGTATCTAATTAATTTGAAAAAAGTTTTCGACAGCACTTCTTAAACAACATTTTTCATGGGCAGGACGATTAAACACCGTAATGCTGTTCTTAACTCACTCAGAACATAAGAAAAACAATTACTGACTTTGATTTATAGGGATTTGCTTTAAGAATAAGAACTTCACCCAAGGCAATGGTTTTAAAGCACATTTCCTATTCTTATTTAGTAGAATGAACGAAAGATCCCCCAAAGTGACCAGCAATAAATTACTCTACTGCTAGGCTACTACAAAAAAGGAGCTACTGTCCTATTAAAATACAATTACATATGAATCACATATAATTGGACAAATATATAGGGCAAAACGATCGACATGCCACAGCTGAATAAAATACAAACTGTCCCTTAAGGGGGAAATAATAGACACAGTTTCTGATGTAATGATACCATCATTTCTTTGTGATTTTATTTATTACATTTTAAAGCATTCTGTAGTAACTTCTCTAATTTTTGTCAAATGATGATTTTGATTTTTCATTTTTCCATTAATAAGGATGTCGTCTATTTACACTGAGGCATACTAGACACTATAAGGGTAAAATACATCACATTATAAATATTCTGAAAAAAGGCATATTAATCCAAATTTATTTTCTTCACTGATGATTGTATTATGCACTGTGTTTCTGCAGAACAAACAATGATCATTTTAATGGGGGATATATTCATTGAGCATGACCTGATTAGATCCTGCAAGTGTTGGGTGGGTCTGCAGTCATTGGTCATCCTACAGGCTGTGACAGTTTCTTTGCTGAAACCATCTCAGTAATCCTTAGAAGTAATTTTTACTTCTCATATTCTGTTTATTCTAATCAGAATGTGGAGAAGCGTTCTTGGACTTCACATGTAGCTATAGACAAAGGCTTCCTTTGTCTTTATCCCTTTATCATGGGTTTAAAAGGAGAATTCTAAGCAGAAACACAACTGGTGCTGAATATATTTTATTTAAGGATTGTATTGTAAACATAAGCATGTTGGGATACAAATAGAATATTAAGAAGTGACTTGTACTGGCTTTAAAATGAATTATTCAGATGGTGAACATAACATCACAAAACTTGAGAGACAATGAACACATTATGTGTCTTTTCTCTTATGCTCATTTATTTTTACTTAATAAATTGTTTAATATTAAAACCCTCTATCTTCTTAACCTTTTTTTGTAATTTCTTCCTCTAGTCCAAGGCCAAGTACAGTTAAATCTTGATAAAATTAACAGTCTATTTCATGTGTTTTCAGAACATGAGAAAAAACTATGTTGAATGATAACTTGCCCCCTCTTCTTTCCCCTTGAGCACAGCATCCTTCATTTTGTAGTTAGTATCCTTCTTCCTCAGGGTCATCCCTTAGGAAAAAGAGCCATAGTTATCATGCTGGATGTCCCAGAACTGCTTGATTAAAGGACTGAAAATGTTTCCTATCAACCCCCTAAAGAAAGAATTCAGGATGTCAAGTAATAATCACTGTGACCTTTACTCTCTCAAACCCTCATGATTCTTATTGAGTTACTGGAACCTGAGTCGTAAATAAAGACATTAAGGTAAAGCAGACATGGAATGCAGTTTTTCAATGTCAGTTTAATGAAGTTCTTGCCTTCTAGTTTTGGAAAATCCCTTGCCTTCACAATCTTTGTTTGTCATCCAGCCTCAAGGCTTCCTACAACCTTGTGGATATCTGCAACTACAATCTTCTGGACCAGTTTCTCCTGGGGAGATATAAAAAAAACTCTTCATCCCAGATAACACATCAATAACAGAGAATGATTCCATCAAAGTCCAATCTTAATAACCAATGAGCCTTTTGGGATTGCTTACAAAACACGGAGTAGATGTTCTTACAGGACCTTGGGTGACCCGCAAACAGCTAAATGATCACAAAGTCAGGCTGTAATCATAGCTGATGACTTCAAAGAAACTGCAGATTGTTTGAAAGCATGGAGGCCCACCCATCTTAAGTTAACATTTTATTTCCTATACATTCTAGAGTCTCCCAAGATTACTTGCATCTGTAAAGAGCAGAAAATAATGGTTGGAGTCCAACGGGAAACTCCTGTGAACATTTGTTTTCTATTTTCTGGTGAATTCAATACCATAGGTCTAGCGTTCACTGTTCTCTGACTGAAATATTTGCCATGGCTACTTGGCCAAGGTGTTTTCTACTCTAGTGTGACAACCATGGAATAAAAGCCAACCCAATGCAAACCCTTCCTGATTCTTCAGGTAAAAGTTCAGGCACCAAAAAGTTAATCTGTTTCAGTGGGATTTCTGACTTTCTCAGTTCTAATTTTCTCCAGTACCCTCCGTATAGTACTTTCTGCTGTATTTTTTATCATGTGGTACTTTATTCTACTTTTCCTTATGACACACTAATTTAATAAACCAATTTCACATAAATGTAAGTACATGTGAGATTATAATTCCTGGCATGATTTTAGTGTATAAAGTATTAAACAAAAGTCACAAATTATTTCTATGGAAAATTTTGATAAAATTACAGTAACACTGAAATTACCTAATCTCATATGTATAATGGAGCATGGATATCTTTAGACTTTATTGGAGCAAAATGTTTCAAGAAAAAATATGAGTAAATATTAAATGCTTTTGAAATTTAAGTGCATGATATAAAATTTAGAAATTATCAAATTATTTATAATTTGTTAAAATTTTAATAGATAAATTATATTAACTCTTATACATATAATTCATTTGTCACTAACTTGCTTTTCAGAATAATGCTGATTGTATATTGTGTCATTGCTAAATAGCTTTATGAGGTAGTATTATAGAATAAGGATAACTAATGACATTTGAGCAGTTTATAGTGAACAATTTTATGGTCTCAGGAATGAAAACCATGAAAATGGAAACAATTCTGTGTAGATTCAACAGCACTAATTAAGTGAAATGCATTTTCACTCATTAAATTATAATAAAATTATAATTTGCATATACTGACAAACTTTAGACTTAAATAAAAGTATGAATTCTGAAATCTTTAAATGTTTTATTTCATATTTGCATTTTACACTTCCAACTTTGTGACATGTTAAATCTATATGTGCTATTTCTTAATTTCACTTACAAACATAGAAAATTATATTAGTAGAGAGCATATAATGAATGTTTGATTCATGTTGGAAGAGTCAGGTATTAGATACCATATAGCCTCTGCTTTCACTTCCTTGTAGTAATCACTGTAATCTACTGGGATATGAAATAATATGGAGAAATATAGCAAAGAATTTTGGAGAAGGGATATGACATATTTGAACAGAAAATGAACCCATCTTAATAGATTTTCTTCATCTTTCTATATATACTTATTGAGAGGTAGCAATCAATAACCCTTGTTATAGGGAAATCCTGTAATCAATAAATGAGACATGATGCATAAATATATATCTGTGTAGAATTAATGATGCCTACCACTGTTCTAATTCTGATAATAAAAGCTTGATACATACTCATTATAGAAAAATGTTAAGTAGAAGATATTTATCAAGTAATTTATAAGTTTCTTTAAAATATTTTTAAATACTTTCTCAAAAAAATTATTTTTGAGAATTTCATAATATTGAACATATTTAGAAATAGATAATATAATCTGTATGTTTTTCTCACTTGTACTCTCTTGGGGAAAATTTAAATATATTGTAGAAATTTTATTGTCATGTGAAATAAATATCTATTTATTTATCTATATCTATTTGTGACTGATTATATAGTAACTCATTACTTATCTTTTTAGCTTTCTTTAGTGTGTATTTTTAGCAATTTAAACAAGTGGCGTTATGATCAATATGCTGATATTTATGATGTATCTAGGTTATTTTTACTACATTGCATTACAAAATATTTGTTAAAAGTAAGGAGAAGATTTTAAGGATTGTACTACATTTTGGAAAAAAAATTCTCATAAGAAAAAAATTCAAATTAAATTATATTGTTTTAAGTATTAGGAAACTCTGATGACCATCTGATATTTGTCTTAAAAATAAATACTAATTAGTATTTAGGCAGATATCTGCCTGATCCTATTAGCTCTCAGTCAATATTCAGAGTGATTTATTACTTCTTCCATCTAGAAGAATTTGAGAACTACTCGACTATTTATTCATCAGTATAGAAATCCCACCTTTTCATGACTATTCTTAATTAGTCAGGAAGTAGGAATACATTTTTATCTCCTTGCAATAAACTATAGAGATAGTTTCAAGCAACAGCCAAATCAACAGGAATCCCATGTCTTTTGGTATAAGCAGTAGAATCATTGCTACAGCCAAGACCTTCCTAAGACAACTACAGCATGCTGAGTATTTTCCCAAGGTCTGACTCTTTGCCTTTATTTCTTTTTCCAGATGTTAGTCAGATTCCCATTACTGTGACAAAAGTGATATGTAACCATCTCTTAAGGAGAGATAGGCTACCTTGGCTCACAGCCACAGAGGTCTGTTCATGTTCACTTGGCTTCCATGGTTTCTGGTTGAAAAAAACAAAAAACAAAAAAAACAATGTATCACGCAAAGAAGTGCATGTCAGAGTCAGGTGTTCAGTTCAGGGGAAAGTTAAGATGTACAGGGATATGCTTACAGTGCCTCCAACCAAGTCCAAACTTTTAAGATTTACACAACTTTAATTCTTCAGCTGATAAAACAAGCTATAGTTAAAGAACTGTGAGGCATTCCAGATCCAAATTACAGCACCAAGGCTATTCGCTCTGCAGATGTTTCACATTGCAGAATGTATATCATATTAATAGGTGTCTTTGTTCCCACACTCCTCATAAGGCTTCTGTATCCATCTTGTCAGAAACAGTAGTCTGCTCGTATACAATACTCTATTCTCAACTACTAGGTTCACCTCTTTCTTTCCCTACCTTCACTGTTTTCAAATGCACACTTCACATTGACTCTTAGTGTCAGCCTTTGGTTACTGCCAGCCTGATTTCCTAAGATGGAAAAGCTTTTGTGTCAGGGACTTTGAGTTTGTTTGTATCAGCATACTTAGTGCTTACAGCATGTCTGGCATATGGTGGGTTTAAAAAAAAAAACCTGTTGCAAGGATGAATATTTAAATCCGTATGTTCAAAATGATAGTTAAGTCCTCTAAAGCTTGGTTTCTCATTTACAAAATTGGTATCATCATGGCAATATCCACTCCATTGAGATTTACTGAAAGTCAAATAACATAATGAATATGAAAGTCCTCTTAACATTACAATGGAAATTCTATTTCACTGTGAAAATAAATACTTTTTGAAGCAAATTAGTATTGAATATATTAGATTTATCTTTCGCATTCTTTTATCTTAATATCCTTGTTTCTCTTCTCTTTTGGAATTAAAACATGTCAATACAAACTGATTGAATTAATTATAGAACATGAAGGAGATACAGTATGAATAATTTATATATAATCCCACAGAAGTCACACCATTCATCACAGAAGGAAAATAGAGTTGTCTTAGACACCTATATAAGGATTTTCAAATCCAAAATAAAGTCTTTGGAAAACATCTATTTGAATCAGAAAAGCAAATTTTAATACTCACAAAGTGTGAATGTTTCAAATAGGTCCATTATACAAGTATTATTTTTGAAAACATTTGCATTTGTCCTTTTCTATGAATACAAGTTTACTCTAAAATAATAAAATAATAAAATGCTTAAAATTTGCTTTAATAACTTCATTGTTGTATATCAGTAAACTCAACTCTCATGAACTCATTCATTACATGGATCAATTCTGACAAATGATAGACTATTTATAAAAGATGTAATAGTTATTCTGAAAGTGAAAAAATAGTTTGTTCCTCAACATCTCTAAAATACAATATGAAGAAACAATTAACTAATACACTGGAAATTTAGTCGTCATGAATAAAAGCTTTAGTTTCCTCTTAGGAGGTATAAAGACAGTTAATTGGCTTAAATGACTTTAACTCAATGCAAATTCCCTGGCAAACTATATATTTTCTAAATCAATACATCTTCTCACTTATCTCATTCAAATTCATATCTGGTTCCAAAATATAAAAACTAACTCTCATATTGATAGGTTTATGCAATATTGAGAATTACAGGAATGGAAAGAATTTTTCAAAATTATAATAAAAATTAGTTGCATCCACAAACATTTATGCTTACATATGCATATATATAAAATTATGTAAATTTTCCCAAAATACTTAAAAATTTATGAAATTTATGGTACCTATAAATCCATAGCATTTATCATGGAACAATAAACCCTTTAAGTTAGAATGAAAATAAAAGAATTACATTTGCTTCTTGTGTTGAGGATGAATTTAAAAGGCAACTAATGTATTACCAAAAAAATAGTTGCACATATCAGTCTGAATCCATCAATTTGGTAGCTAATTAAATTATCAAACTGTGACTATGAGTTGAAATGATTTTCAATGAAATGATATTCCTTAAGACGGTTTTTCCTCTGAGAACTAAAAAGAATGACAATCCTTACTAAAACAGAAGGAGTCGCATATACCTAAATAATACTAATAGAGAATTTACAGTTGGATTTTATTCATTTTCTGTAATCACACTTTCAGTGACAAACTGCAAAGGGAAAAATCTAATTTTAGACCTTCTGAGTTCCCTCAGTTTTTATACTCATAGTGCTGGTTATACATTAGAACTCAGATGAAATTTATAATCACATACAGCAATGCAGCAATTTAGCATAATTATTCTCTAACATAAAATGTGATAGAAAAAGGTTAATAAGTATAAATGCTTAAATGTTAATATAATTCAAGGCCAGGAAGATAAAGGTTTTACCTTAGCATTGGTAGTGTTCACTGCTCTCTGACCAATCAGTGACTGCCTATGTCCTTCAACTTTCTCTTGTAATTTTCTCTCTATTCCGTTTTACATAAGAACTAGATGGACTTGCCTCTTATCTAAGTTTTCTCACTGACTTTTTCACTTGGTTGTATTAAGACTAATTGTGGGTTGTTCATCTAACATATAAGCTTTCCAAGTCTTCAGATTGCTTAAGGCAAAGCCAGCTATCCTAAATTTGTGAAAATCATTTGAGTATATCATGGGTGGCACTCATGAATTAGAATCCAAATCTGTTTTGATGTTTCCTTAAATCTTTTAACCTCTCTTCTTTCTTGCCCCACATCTGTACAGATTGATAAGTGTTAAGAAGATAGGTATGTTTAATCTGAATTAAATACTATACCACAACAGGAATTTAACTCAATTATATTAAGTACATATATAGATAATACATATATAAAGTATGATTTTTTAAATATAATTTATAGAGAACAGTTCAAACTATTGAGTTTAAACTTTTCAAAGACTAATAATAATATTAATAAATATCTTTTTATGGCTAGAATATTTAAATTTTTTTAAGCTTCTAAAAATATTTTAAATATTTAAAAAATTTCAAGTATTCTCATTTGACACCTGAAGATAGCTCAAACCATGTGAAAAATGACCAGTTTCTAGTCAAATAACAAATGTTCCCAGATAGTCTGCTTATCTTGCTTTCTCAAGTCATTTTCTGACCTACTTGAAGCCATGTGCTCACAGCAGAAAATCTTATCATGTGATCCATCATCATGCTTGAGAATAAACCGAATTTACTATTTGCAGAGAGTCTCAAAGAGCTCACATTCTGGACAGGCTCTGCATTCACTGCTCTTCCAGAAGACCAGAGTTTAGATCCCAGCACACATAGTGAGCCTTAATAGAGACTTTAGGTCCAGGTCCAGTCAATAAGTCCAATAAAAGAGAACAAAACAAAACAAACAAGTGAAAATAATCATTCCCATGAAAAACCTTGAAAAATAAGCAATTGTCGAATAGCTATGTAATTTGTTGTTGTTTAACTGTATCTATTACTTGCGGAGTTTTGTCCAATAATTATGTATCAAGTTTAATGGGGCTCTTTATTTATAGCCTACATTCTTATGTGTACTCCACCAGTTTAAAATATGTGAAATAATGTTGACTACTGTTATTCCTTGTGGTACAAATAAGAACCAGAATGAAAGCATTGCTTCTAGGGTTTTGCTAACAGTGACCACTAGCAAGCAGCAAGATGACCAATGTGTTTTAGAAAGTCTTATACAAATTTCAAGCTATCAGATTAAATACTAGTATATATATTTCATTATTTTTATAAATAATACTTTTCATATAAACTTTATATGAGGACAAAGTACTAGTATTATGAGAATAATTTGACTTAAACCCGAATTTTAATGATGTCTTATGAAATCTCTCAAACAAAATCAAATAAAACAGTTGGTTTCTCAAGACCATTTTATTAGAGTTATCACAAGGAAAACTAATGAGATGACTGTATGGAGATATATTATATATATATATATATATATATATATATATATATATATATATATGATGTCTTTTTCAAACGATTTAGAGGCTGTAGCAAAGGTAGTTCAACAATGGCTGTCTCATGTGGGAAAAACCAAGACTATGGTAGTTGTTAAGTCCATAAGTCAGGAAACTAGTTGCTTCAGCACTTCCCATCCAGTGCTGGAGTCCTCCCCTGACTCTTGAAGTCTTTGATGATGGGAATAATTTCTGTCATTCCAGGGATATAATATTGATTTAGGCGACTATTTTCCCTGTTAACAGCAGCTCCAATAATTCCTATTTGAAATTTTCAACCACAGTAACCCTCACAGGTCAGGGAACTACTGTGAGAATCTGTAAATTTCAAAAATTATTTATCCTAATTATCCATTCTGGAACTGAGGAAATAACCACAGGGTGAATTTAGGGGTTTAGTGGACCTGCTATGAATTGGGATTTAGGGAGCCAAAATTTTATTTTTCACATTACTTCTGTAGATTCCTACATTAACTGGAGGGTCACAATGATTTGGGGGTTTCTTGGAATTAATATAAATTTAGAAGTATTTAATAGCCCCATGAAGTCTGGTTGTTTCATTTTCCTCAGGGTGTATACCATTCCCCTTAAGAAAATCTATAGGTGCTCAAACTGGCTCTGGTCTCAAAATTTGTTCACAGGCTTCCATTTCCTAATGCGAAAGTCCAATGCAGCTTTTCTATTATTTGTTCCAGTAGGTTTCTCTTTATATAGTTTGAACATAAACATAGTAGTTTTATTGTCTGTCTATTTTATTTCTGAAAACATCATGATAGTCAGTACCAAAGGTCTATCTGATTTATACCATCATAAAAACAATTTTCCGTATGCTGTTGGTTATGGGTCAGATTATAAAGAGACATCGCCTTACCGGTGTTGCCCACAGAGCTTTAGGCCACTCTGGGTAAATGCAGGTTTGCCTGTGCTGCTCATTAATGAAAATATACCCAACTTTCTCTTGATGATTCCGTGCAGGCACCTGGCCTCTGCTACTTCTAGGAACAATTAAACCCACCACATTTAATCCATCTAGCTGAGCAGCAGCGTCTTCAACTCCAAATTCTGGCATCAGGAAAAGGGGCAACAATGAAGTTCTTCACATGTACTGGTGTCCCTCTCAGCGTTTTCCATCTTATAGGATTATGAAGGCCATGTCTTGTGGACCTTCCCATTCTGAAAGATTTAAGTTTTTATACATTGCAGTCGCCCTGAGCCTTAAAGTCCCTTCATCAACACTAAACCAAGAAGTATCAGACATCTCCTGCTCCTTTTCAGAAGGCCTATTTTTGAACAAATGCTTCAACCAACCAATAAAACAAATGTTTTATCTTTTAAAATGTCCTAGCCTCGATATTAAACTCTTCATTCTGTGGGCTTATATTGGCAAAATCAACCTAATCCAAGGTTATGTTCTTGCCACAATTATCTGAAAGACTAAAATTTCATTTCCATATATTTTCATGGGCTTCTGCTTTAGTGCAGTAGCAAACTCATTAAATTCTTCAGTGGTATAGCATATGGCCTCATGGAATATTCTTCAACTCACATCTAGGAGTCTGTTTAACCTTAATGGTTACAGGTCTAGATGCAACTATTTCTTGGGTCCCAGGGACGTCGGTGTTGAATTGCCTAGCATCTCCTTCAGGGCAATTTACTCCCAGTTTGTCAGAGAGTAGAGTGTTGTTTATCTAAAACAAAGATGGTGGGGGTGTTGCTAAAAGGGGTACTTCCTCCTCTGCTGGCGAAGTGTCTACCTGTTCAATTGAGATAATTCCTTCAGAATCTAAGAGTTTAAAGTTCTCAGCTACTGCAGGGTTTGCCACCTTTTCTTTCACAAAGTAAAGGATCCCACTTCTTACCATTCGTTTCTCTTGAGTTATTGATACATTCTGAGGTTGTGACTTGAATTGTCATTGTAATTCAGTCAATCTTATCATGAAGGCTTCAGTTTGATTTTCTGAAAATTGAACTCTATAGTTGCTAGAAAAAGGTTTCTACTTCATGACTCAATAAGAAACCTCTAGAGTTTAATATTTGCAGCTATTCAGTTGTATTACTGAGTTAATTTTCTTCCTTCATCACTGTATTCTGAGATGTTAGAAGTTGCTTAATTTGTCTTGGATTACATTATTTTTCTTGTCTTCATTCAAAGATGCTAGATAACATTGCTATTTCCCATAAATTGTCTAAATTTTATGTATGGAATCACTATATTTCTTGTTTTCCTCAACACATAAGTCAGAATAATTTTAAAAAAAAAAAACTTTACACAACAGACGTCTAGTGCTCTTCATGCTACTACGAGAACATCCAATGATGTCAGGAGTCTAAAAATTTCAAAGACTGTCCCAGACACTATAAAAATTCATTTTTATAACTGTTTCTCAATAACCACTTCTTGCATGACAAGTTGTGTTGGTCAACACTCTCTAATGGATCAGAAATGATAGAATGAACCAGTATAAATATACATACAGCGCACACACACACACACACACACACACACACACACATATACACCCTAGAGTGACTTACAGGGCCTTATCCATGGAGCACAACAATGCTGTATCATAAGGGACAGGCCAGAGGTAGTTGCTCATTCATGATAGTGAATATCTCAGAAGTCCAAATTTAATGCTGTGGTCCCATAAAGCATTGGAGAGCTTCCATCCTTCAGCCACCTTTGGAATTCAAAGAAATAGGTCCTCTCACTAGTAAAGGTATGGCCCAGCATCAGGATAGTTGAACTTGCCAATGGGAAACAAGCAAGCAAAACAGAAAAGCTTCCTTTTTTCACTTTTTTTTAAAAAAAAAAATTATCTGCCACCAGAAGGTATAGCACAGATTTATGGTAGCCCTTTTCACTTAAAAAAAAATCTAGAAAATCCATTAGAGTTGTGCCCATCTGCTTGGACTTTAATTGATTCCAGATGTAGTCACTTTGACAACCAATATTAGCCATCCCAGTCTCTTCAATCCAAAGTTTATTATTTAAACATGTTAATACAGTGTTTAGTTGTAGAAATGCTTTCAAAAGAGTTGAAATTATTAAATGTAAACTGAGCAGTCGTATCACACAATCTTAATCCCAACACTTGGGAGGCAGAGACACACAGATCTCTATGAGTTCAATGACAGGCTCCAAAGCTACACAGAAACCCTGTCTCAAAAAAAGAAAAGAAAAGAAGAAAAGAAGGAAAAGAAAGAAAGAAAGAAAGAAAGAAAGAAAGAAAGAAAGAAAGAAAGAAAGAAAGAAAGGAAAATGGATTCCATGTCACACTATAAATGCAACACAGTCCTTGTCCTGAATATACAAGTGTATTCAATATATACGACTGAAGAAACAAATTAAATACACTGCTTGAAGAATTCTGGTGTGTTAGAACCGAGGATCCGAAAATTCTGTCATTTGATGAAGTGTGATCCACAAGAGGAAATTTATTCCTGCAAATTGGATCAAATTCCATGGCTAGGAAAGGCACAGAACCAAGTGTAAAATTTATGTTGTCTTGTTTGATGGTTATATTATCAAATCCCTTGCTAAATATTTATATTTATATAAATTTGTGGTTCTTTCAACTGTCTCTGTGTGGTTTCATATTGCAGCAAGTACTAATTAATACAGACACATAACTCTTCAAAAATTTTGAAGTAAGGGATTGTGAATCAAGAGCCATAGATGTCTAATATATATCAAAATTCCCAACAAACACTCGGGGGAAAGGGACAGAAAGATTGTAAAAGCCAATGAATGTGAATGGGGTCTGTAAAATGTCTCTCTTTGTACATTACACAGCTGTTGTACACATGAATTCAAAGCAATTGTGGTTACTTAAACAAAATCTGCAGAAACCCCAGCCAGTTAGAACTTCCAGGATGAATAAAAGGCTCCCAAATCTTACCTATAGCTGAGGAAGTATTAGGAGTTGATACTGCTGCAAGAGAGAAAATCAGTTTTATTTTCAGAATTGCCCACTCATGGGTTGTCCAATTCCCAGTGAACGACTATACATAGAGATACTCTCTGGCAAGCAACAAAACAAACAAACAAAAAGAATGAATTTGGGAGAAATAAATATGTAACTAACTTTGGGTATGGATAAAGAAAATTGGCATTGCACATATTTAGAAAATTTCAAAGAATATATTTTAGAGAAAAAGGGAAAATTCTGCCATTTGAAAAATAGTAATTTGAAAGAAATACTCAAGAAAATTATAGCAAGAATTTATGAATGAAAGTAATCTGAAAAGATGAATGAAGATTTCCAAGCAAGTACATTTCAGAAAGAAAGGACAATGGAGCTGTCTCTTGAATTCAATACATTTTTCTTAGTATTTTGTTCTTTAAGGAAAATTGAATTTCACTTCCATTTTTAAACTTCATATTTAAATTGCAAGAATCTATAGAAGAATTTTACTCTCTTTGACTATCATGCCATGGATATTCTTTCACTAAGTATTTTGAAGGTGCTCATTTTTAGCAGATTTATTTCTACAATGGTTCACTCTCTCGTGAATGACCAGCAGCAAATATGATGTTAAACATTACCTGAAGAATGAATAAATTGTTTGAACCAGGCCAAGAAATACTTTTCTTAGTAGAACTTCCAGTTAATAATAGAATGATGAAACATATATTTTGAAAATCACAGCCTGCTGACTCACAGAAATGGAGGAGGAGACAGAGAACCTGTTCTTTGGATGCACAGACAGAGATGAAGAGGAGCAACAACGCAACTTTTACAAATGGTACAAGACAGTTCTTCATAATAAACAGTCATTCAGACGGCTGGCCATGTCTCAGCGAACACAGAGTGGGTGGGGGAAAGACGATAGAAGAAAAGCATCTCCGCAATGACCTCCAGTTGAATAAAACTGGAAATCCTCTTATCTGAAATTGCCCTGTAATCCGCAGTTGAGTGGAGCAAAAGAAAGATTTCTATTTCATGTGTTATTTTTTTCCCCAGTTTATAACAATCTAATTCCATTTTAAATTAATGTATCTAAAGTAATATTTTTCCTATTATACCCCAGTCAGCTGTAATGCTGCCTGTTTTATCTTCAAAATTGGTTATAGGACTGTAATTTAAAATGTCATTTTTACCCATTTCTGTTCTTACACAGTAATATAGTTTTTAAAATTGTCTCAAAACACAAGCACTTTCCCTCAATTAAGGCACCATGACTGTAATGAATGTCATCCTAGTTTCCTGCTATCCTTAGTCTTGTGTATAGAGTTTCATCAAAAATCTGAAGTATTAAAAGACACAAATTATAAAACAAGAAATATTTTTTATATGTTCTTGATGAACATACATCAGCACAATAAATTTACTGTAGTAGCTACTTTTTCAGATAAGTAAAAGTTGTATGTGTATGCATGTGTGTATATAATCTACATGCTGTCAAAATAGGCAAAATACATCAGCACAATAAATTATGTGTAGTAGCTACTTTTTTCAGATAAGTAAAAGTTGCATGTGTATGCATGTGTGTGTATAATCTACATATTATCAAAATAGGCAAAAACTACTATTACTTTTTTTCTTTAAGGCAATGCCTATCCCTGAACCTGGACTTCTACATTATTTTTCAATTTTGCAGAATGCCAGAAGACCATAGAAATCCTCCTGTTTGACTCTACTTCCCTTAGTTCTGGAGTTAAGAAGTACCCAAGACTATAGCAACTTCCTATATGAGTGCTGAAAACTTAGCTATGATACTCATGTTTGTATAGTAAGCTCTCTCAACACGGAGTCACAATTCCAATCTTCTTATTAAAACTAAAAGTACTTTTAAAGCTCTATATTTTGTCAGATATAAGTCTAACTTTTTTCCTAATTGTACTATCGGATGATGGAAACAATCATAGGTGGAACATAGACATTTCAGTTTTTAGTAGCATGATCTGTTGCTGCCCAAGAAATGTCCTTTCTTTAGCTAAAAGTAGTTTGTCTTCTATGACAAAACACTAACTGTTGCTTTGGAAAAGAGGTTCTTTTTTTTCCATAAAGGATGAGAACCTGTGAAATTCATACAGACTAATGTGGTTTGATAAACCAAGACAATCTGAAAGGTCACCGTGAAATCTGGAAAATACTTTGCCAAACAAAAAGCAGGAAGCAGTTAAGAGAGAAGTATGCCCATATCCACAGACATTATTTATATATGTCTGTTTACATTTAAAGGACATATGCTATAGAGATTTATATCAGTATACAACATACAGATTTCAGTTATTGATATGTCGTGTACAATATGGAAAAGGATCCAAGTAGTTCTCTTTATAAGGTTAATTCTATCACTTTTGGGATAATTGCTGTTGATCTCTCTTAAAAAAATAGCACAATCTCTTTGCCAAGGTTTATTGTCTTCCCACATATTTTTATCAGTAGTAAAAGGCATTATAGTCTCTGATGGGAGTGAGCCATGTGTTAGGGGCCAATTTGTAGTAGGAGGCCTCTTACTTGTTCCCTGCTGCCCAACTCAAAATAACACAAAAGCTTTATTAATTAAATCACTACTTGGCCTATTAATTAGATCTATCTTCTTATTGGCTAGCTCTTACATCTTAATTTAATTCAATTCTATTAATCTGTGTATCACCATGTGGCTGTTGCTTACTGACAAGGTTCTGTCTGGAGTCTATCTCTGATGGGGCTACATGGAATCTCTATGACTCTGCCTTCTTTTTTCTAGCATTTAGTTTAGTTTTCCCCATCTAGCTCTGTTATGCCCTGCTATAGGCTCAAAGAAGTTTTTTATTCATTAACCAATAAAGTAATACATATACAAGAAGGACTTCCCATATCAACTGACCAAAAGCAACTTAGGGATGAAAGTGTCTACTTCTGTTTACATGTCCTGGGTCTTTATCCATTGAGAGAATTCAAGGAAGAAATTTCAAGCAGAGACATGGAATCAGGAACTGAAGCAAAGACCATAGAAAGTACTACTTACTCATATAAAAGAAAATTTAAGAGTCGAGTCAGTGAGATTACTGAAAGAAACTGTGCAAGCCTTACACTCAAATTAAACACTTAATGCTAGTGTTGAGAGAACCTACTTTAAAAAGCTATACTTTGACCTTCAGTTGTGAGTATAAAGCCCACATATATGCACATAATAGCAATAAATAAAATCTTAAATTGAAAAAAGAAAATTAAAAATCATTGTACATCTTTTGTGCTTTCCCTCATTTGAACTTCAAATTCACATCTGATAAGCATCTACACTTATTAACCTTGTGATGTTGTATAGAGTAGGAATGAAAAACTATCTTACCCAAAAGATACACACTCATATATGAACTAAGAGATGGAGATTTGCATTTGAGTAATTCAGTGAAGGTCTTTGGTTTGGCAACACAAAAACTGAAAATGAAGGACTATTGACTGAGTTTTCTGTCCTGCCTAGTTTCTGCAATTGTTAAGTCCCAAATAAATCACACAGAGGTGTACATTAACTATAAACTGATTGGCCCATTAGCTCAAGCGTCTTATTAACCCTTATAACTTATATTAGCCCATTATTCTTGTCTATGTTAGCCACATGGCTCGGTACCTTTTTTAGCAAGGCAGTCGCATCTTGCTTCTTCTGTGTCTCAGCTGGGACTGCAGAAAAATGGGATTCCTTCTTCCCAGAATTCTGCTATTCTCATTTACCCGCCAGTACTTTCTGTCTGGTTGTCCCACCTATACTTCTTGCCTTGCTACTGGCCAATCAGTGTTTATTTAGAATATAATTGACAAGACACAGACTAATGTCCCACAGCACTTCCCCCTTTAAAAAAAAACAAGAACTCTGAATCTAATATCCTTTGTTTAGCTTTTCTCCTCACCATTAGCCATAAAAACTTACAACCAATATTTTAAACAAAGAAAAACATCCATAGTCCATTTTGTGGGAACATGGGCATAGTTTTCCAGGTTATTTCCTGCTGTTTTGGAGCACTGATAATCTTATGGGGACCTAAATAAAATTTAGAATTGTGATCAAATCCTGATTGGAGTATCCTGTGAGGCTTGATCATTCCAGGCACCAATCTTGAATCTGTTCTGAATGTAAAATTCAGACATCTGGGCCATCTGTTCCTACCAGAGATTTCTCTGGTGGTCTTCCTTGATCAAACCTAATATTTTCTTAACTCAGAATGAATCCACAGAGTCTCCTTTCCTGTGGAAACAAAAGCAGAATCTCTTCTTTAAAGTAATATACATTTTGACCTTAATTTTGAAGTGAAGGTATTTTCAAAATACCTATTTTTTGATTAATTCAGCAGTATTTAAAAACAAATATCTTTTAGCAGCTGTTGTTCCTTCCTCAGCATTCAAACTATTCAAAGAGAGCATAATAATATACAGTATCCAGACTCTCTGTATAATTTTCATCTTTATGTGGCTTTATTTTAACCTCTATTTCTTTTATTTTTACTTTTAATTTTTGGCCTTTTGAGACAGGTTCTCTGTGTATCTTTGGCTGTCCTGTAATTCTTTCTGTAAACCAGACTGCCCTTGAATTTACAGAGATCTGCCTGTCTCATCCTCCCAAGTGTTGGAATTAAAGTGCTGGGATTAAAGGTGTGCATCACCACAGTTTGAATTCACAAAAGTCTGCCTGCCTCTGTCTCCCAAATGTAGGATTAAAGACGTGTGCCACCACACCTAGAACTCACAGAGGTCTCTCTGCCTCTGGCTCCCAAGTTAGGATAAAAGGTATATACCACCACAAACAACTATTCTCTTTCTATTTCATTTTAAGAACTTTGACCTTTTTTCTTTTCTCTCACAAGTCTCTCTGTCTCTCTGTCTCTGTCTCTGCCTCTCTCTCTCTCTCTCTCTCTCTCTCTCTATATATATATATATATATATATATATATATATATATATTTAAAGACACTGTAAACTATTTAGAGGTTTTCTTTATCTGAATCTATCCTTACTGAGTATCTCTTTTTGTGACCACATGAGTCTTTAATTTACTAAGCAGTATGGGTAGGGTTAAAGTCATGGCTTTGACATTTGGACCAGCCCATTATTTAGCTTTCTGAGATTCCATCTTCATTGCAGATGTACCTGCTATAGCCATGTTTATTGCCACAACTCTATGGCATTTCAAGGTCCCTGCCAGGAAGCAAGCTGCAGCAGTGTGCTCATAAACCACACTCATATGCTCCATAGTCAGACTGCCTGCCTGAGAGACTCAGAGTTTGCCCTGGTAGGATAGTCCAGAAAGCCGGCATTTTTAAACAGTGTGAATTTTTTCCTGCTATAGTTGAAAATCAAAAAGCATGCAGTCAGCTTTTCTTCAACACCATTTAAGTGTTTTGTAGTAGGACTTCTTAAAAGAGATGCAAGGTTTTACAGAGTCAGAAAGCCTCTCTTAAATGAGATTACTTACCTCTAGCAAGCAGAGTCCACCTGAGAAAATGTTGCTATTAATAAGCCAAGGTGAACTCTTTTCTTTTTTGTCTAGAATAATACCAATAATAATCACCAATAATAATCAGACTTGGAATCACTAATTTATATCTATTTCTGATGAACCAAGTAGGCACCAAGACAATCAAATGCCATCTTTTGTTCCCAGATAGGAAACATATATGTGAAGTGTCTGTTTTATGGTAAGTAGATAAATACAATTTAAAATGAGACTAACATGATGATGTGGTATTCCCCTCTGTACACTGTGAATATCGTTGGTTAATAAAGGGTCTTTTTTAGGTCTGCTGCAGCACAGAATAGGGCAAGGCAGGAATTCTAAGCAGATATGGGAGGAGAGAGCAGGCAAAGTCAAAGAGAAGCCATGTAGCTACCACGAGAGATAGATATTGGACACTGGATGAAAACTTACCAGTAGGCTACAACCATGTGGCAATACACAGTTTAATAGAAATGGATTAATTTAAGATATAAGAGCTAGCCAATAAGAAGTGTGAGCTAATAGGCTAAGCAGTGTTTTAATAATACAGCTTTTGTGTAATTTGTTTGCATCTGGGAATCAGGGAAATGAATGAGCAACATCTATCAACAACATGACACATGCAGAAAAGGTGTGACAAATGTGTAAAGAAAAAACTCTTGAAACTCTATGGTATTATAATTATGCTGTTAAAACTCAATGACTATCATTTAACTTAGTAATGTAAAATATGAGGGCAGGTAACACATTCTAGTTTATCTAACCCTCTTCTTCCTAAATCAATTGACAGGGAATGTAATATTTGACTCTGACAAACTTAGGAATACTAAGGGAAATGGGAAAAAATAAATATTCTTGAGAGTTATGCGTATCTTGGTTTAGAAACATATTTCTGATATATTAGAGATATCAATAAAAGATCAGAATCATTTAAACGAATTAAATACAGAATAGGACTCAAACTGTTAATGTCAAATAGTTCTGCTATGTTATTATGAACATTCTACTGAAGTCCATTAGATTACTATGACTTGTAGGTACAAAAACCAATGCTATCAGTAATAAGTGAATAGACCAGTACTCTAGGGTTTAAACTAAGTAGATGTAGTAAATGCTGATGTAAAAGCATATGCTTACCTCGTAAATTATTCTCCTCATTGTTGTTTGCTTCAGATTCAATGTCCTGAGGAGAGAAAAACCTATAAAAATTTAGAGCAATCAGTAATAAGAAGAGGATCTAATGTTTGCGAGTGCAAGAATGAAAGTTATAATTTCCAAAAGATTTTGTAAGGAAAAAATGATAGGTTGAGTAGAGAAGAAAATAATGTCATCATATTTTTAAAATATATTGTTTTGATGTCGGAGGTCCCTCTGTCTGTGTGTGACTTTTATTGGTTCATAAATAAAAAACTACTTTAAGCCTCTGACAGGGAAGAACAGAACTAGGTGGCGAAAGCTAGGTTGCATGCTGGGAAAAAGAAGGGCAGAGTCAAAGAGAAGTCATGGAGCTACTTGAGCTGAAGACAGACTCTGGTAAGCCACTAACATATGGTGATATACAGATTAGTAGAAATGGGTTAAATTCAGATCTAAGAGCTAATGGGCCAAGCAGTGATTTAATTAAAACAGTATCTATTTAGTTATTTCGGGTCTAAGTGGATGGGAACCAAAAAGCAGCTTTCCACCTCATTCCATTTACCACCTACATGTCATTAATTATGTGTCTTTATTTATAACCTCTTGCCAGTTTTATTATGGGAGTACAATATCTAAAATTTCAACCTGTGTTAAACTAAAAAGAGGAATCATGAGTTTTCAAAGAAAAATTCTTGGTATCTGTTTTATAGTACATTTTAGCATTTATATTAACTATTCATGGTATTGTTATGAAAATGAGCAGATTATGAAAATACAATGGAGTTACAAACATTCTAAACTTCTCAATAGTATTAAAGGGGATAATTTAATAAAAAATAAGAACCTTTGTCTCAAAGCCCTAGGAGATTATACACAAAAGAGGTATATCAAAAAAACTGACCAATAGCTATATAATGTTATGTCTTGCAAAAAATAGATACTATCCATCATTCAATAGAGTTAGTGAACGCCTACTGAGTCCCTGTTAAGCTGTATTATAAAAATTAACTAAACTCTCTGACACTGCGGCTTCCTTCAACAGAAACTAATTGTTAATGCTGAGTTAACTGGGAAACTAGCAAGTTAAACTCATGAATATATTTTGGCTGCCTGGTATGTGCCTGGCAGTGTGCTTCAGAAACCATGATAAGAAATAAAGTCCACAGAAAATCCAGAGCAATGTTCATGTCTACAAACCACATGCAATCTGACTTTCCTCTTCTGGGAAATTCGGAGTTAGCAAAACCTACAGCAGAAATCCAGGGTGGTACAATATACATTTTGCAGAATCTGTTACTAACTCAGGATTCTTTCCAGAAATCAGTTATGGGTATTCCCTGAAGATGGGCCAACAGTATCATTAGCACATGAAAATAGCTACTATAAGAACAATAATCTCATTTCCTATGAGAAGTTTTGTCCTAAAATTAAATAAACCAGTTAAGATCTCCACAGAGAAGCAGATAAGAGCAACAGTTGGCCAGGGCCATTTGCAATCTGCAAGTCCCGAGTACGACAAAGGAAGTGACACCATATATCAAATCACACACCTGCCCTGTGGGAACAACTAAGATACAGATGAAGGGTATGGCAAAGGACCAAGGGCTGGATCCCATTGGAGAGCAGAGATAAGAGATGACACGTAGCTGTGAACAATAGGCTGAAGTGTGACACTGAGCGTGAACTGAGTGTCCTTCCCAGTTGTGGGTGAAAAACTGAGACTTACACTGAAGGACTCCACATGGCTAGGCTGGAGACTGCATTCTAAAGATCGTATCTTACAGGTCATTGGGTCATAAATGAGTTTTTACAAGTTTGAACTACAATAATAATCATTATCTCTCTCATCCTTGCAGTTAGCTATCTATGACACAGGTTGAGAATTTAAAACCCATTCCA
This sequence comes from Myodes glareolus, assembly GCF_982192425.1. Classification (NCBI taxonomy): domain Eukaryota; kingdom Metazoa; phylum Chordata; class Mammalia; order Rodentia; family Cricetidae; genus Myodes; species Myodes glareolus. Next base: position 112,498,566 of record NC_142028.1, read on the forward strand.
CTGTGAGTGGAATGCTAACAGACAATGTGTATTTTTAAATCAATTTTACTTTTGTTTCATTCTGATATTTACAAAAATTGTTTACTTTTTCATAGTTTTGAATAGTTCTCTGCTACTGTCTTTCATTATTTTTTGTTGTTTATGTTTTATTGAAAATAGATTATTCTTTCATATAAGATATCCCAACCACAGTTTCTCTTCTCTCTACTCCCCATAATCCCCACTTCCTCTCTCCTCCAGATCTATTCCCCCTACTTTTCCTCTTCAGAATAGATCAGCTCTCCAAGAGATGACAGTCAAACAGTACAAAACAAGATATAATAAGACAAGGCACAATCCCTCATATCTAGGCTGTACAAAGCATTTTATTACTCTATGCTTCTGTAACCACTCTGCTGTGCATAAAACCCCATATATTTTATGAACAATCTATGTATTTTTTCTTTATTCTTACCTTATTTTAAATCTGTCCATTTCTTTCTCCAGATCTTCTGCTTTTTTTTAACTATATGGCTATCTCATTCCATATATGCATGTCTCATTTTATATATGTATGTATGTAGGATACTAACCACTGTCAATTTTTCATTTAATTTATTTTTTTCCTTCTAGATATTATTTCCTGTTGAAATACCACTACTTATTGTTATTTCTATTTCTCTTGCATCCGTAACCACAAGGCCTAATATTTTGTGACATACTCCACTATCTTTGCTGTTTTTACCTCATAGTTTTTTCTTTAATTTTTTGACTATAATAAAATTATATAAGTCCCCATTCTTTTTTTAATTCCTGTATGCCCTCCTTGGTTCTCTTTCAAAATATGCCCCTACCTTTCATTGATTGTTATTAATTGCATATATATATATATATATATATATATATATATATATATATATATATCTACACAACCTGCTCAGTCTGTATATGTCACTTTTATGGATGTTTTCTGGGAAGACCTTCTAATATTGGATCACCAATTAGTGTGCTCTTTACTCAAGAAGACTATTTCTCCTATTCTCAGTATTTTTAGTGGTATGTAGTTCTTAGTGTAGGATTAAAACCTGTTAGTGTTTTCTCCATTGACTTTGAAATGTTTGTTGTTGTCCTTGTTCAGTTCATTTTTTAGGCAGACATGTTGGTGAAACTGTACAGGAAAAGTTTCTGATGACAGTAAGAGACATAGACTTGCAGAAAACTTCCTAGTACTCTGACTCTTATGATCATTCTGACCCCTCTTTCCTAAAGTTTCCCAAGCCTTATGTATGTGAGTCATATTGGAGATGTATCTATTAGGAGTGGGATCCTAAATCCTACATTTTTATTGTTTATAGTTTTCTGTGATGGTCTCTGTCTGTTACAAAGGTGAGTTTCATTGATGAAAAATGAGGAATACATATATCTCTGGTTTTAAATACAAGTATTGAGTATAGTTAGAGATTATTCTAGTTTACCAAATTGTTTATTTTTGATTCTCCTCCAATAACCATGACTTGATTAGTCCTGGGTAGTTCCCAGTACCAGGCATGATTGATTTCTTGTAAAATGGACGATAAGTCTAGATAAAGAGCAGTTGGTTACTTGCAAGATATGCATGACAATACTGTACCTACAGGGTTATTGAGCCATGCTGGTCATTGTTATGGTTGCTAGGCATCATTTCTGGGTAAGAAGGACTGTTGCTTGCTTCCCTTGTCTGGAAGTTTGAATGGTGCCTCGGATACTATGAAAGTTTGTCCTTAAAGAGGAAACATTCAGAACAGGTTCAGCTCCAGTATGTCTAAGCTATGTGCATAAAGCGCTGGTTGTCTTCAGCACTAAAGACCTGTTCCACCTCTGGGAACAACCAAATGCAATAGCAACAACTTATATAAATATTCACAATAGATTAGGGTAGGCAAACATGACTGACAACTGAAATGGGGGATTCTCATCCCTGGTGCTTTGGTTTATTGTTAGGTGGTCTTCGACTCTTGGAAGGAACATTGTACAGATGAGAAAATTTCTTTTAAACTATATATGTATATTTATGTGTATTATAGATGTTAGGTTAAAAGACAAGAACATCATTCCTTATGAGTTTTCTTGACATCCTTACCATTATTTTACCTCCTCCTTCCTTTCTTCTCTATCTCCATCCTCTGTTTTAAATGGTGTCACGACATTTTTGTCACCATTTCCCTGATCATGTCTCTTGTGCTTGTCATTCCTCTCTCTGTTTAACCCTTACTTTATACACACAGCAAGAAGGTGTAATTTTTTTTTTTACTTTCTGCAATCACTCCAGGATATGTACTGTTATCTAAAGATTCAGAGCTAGGAGCCTATTATGGCAGAGAACATGGAACATTTTTCTTTCTGTGTTTGGGTTACCTCACTCAATATGGTCTTTTTAGTTCCATTCATCTACCTGCAAAGTTCATTATTTCATTTTTTTTGTAACAACTGAATAGTATTTAGAATACATGTAAAACACAATATGGTACCTTCTATTTTCTAGCTATTGCAAATGTAGCAGCAATAAATACAGTGGAATGAGGGTCAAAAGGGTAGAATGTAAAGACATTTTTGGCATATCCAAATGAGTCAGATAACTAGGTCATATGATGGATTTATTTTTACTTTTTGAGGATTCTCTACATTTATTTACATAATGGCTATAACAATTAGTTTTCATACTTAAAGTGCATGAGTGTCCACTTTTCCTCAATTCCCTCCAGTATTTGCTGGCAGTTGTTTTGTTGACCTTATTTTTTTAACTATGGGAGGATGAATTTTCAAGAATTATTTTAATTTTTAAGCCATTTTTATCTTCCTTTAAGAACTTATTGTTCATGTATCTTGCCCTTTCTTAAGTGGGTTATTGTTATTTGATTCTATGTTTTTGTATTTGAAAAGATTCTCTCTTATTCTGTGGGCTTCCTCTTCACCATGTTTATGGTTTGCTTTGTTTTGCTGAAATATTTTAATTGCATGAAATCCCACTTATCAATTCTTGGCCCGACCATTTGAGCAAATGGACTCCTTTTTAAAAAGTACTTTCATACATATTTATCATGGAGAGTACAGCCGTTTGTTCTAACAGGTTCAGTTTTCATGTTTAAATCAAGTTTTACCCATTTAGAGTCAATTTTTTGGCAAGGTGATAGACATGGATCTAATTTCATTTTCTGCAAATGGACATTCAATTTTCCAAGAGTCATTCAGTGAAGATGCTTTCTTTTCTCTAGTTAGTGATTGTGAAATCTTAGTCAAATATTAAATAGTTGAAGTCAATGTGCACTAGTCTCTGGGTATTCAATTTTGTCTCTTTTTGTTTTCATTATTATGACTCGCTATATATTTTAAGTTCTAGATTGGTAACTCTACCAGCATTGTTTTGTTTGTCCAAGATGGTTTCGGCAATCTTGGACTTCTGTGGTTCCATGTGAAATGTGCTGTTGTTCATTATTTTGGAGATTGTATTTTAGTTACATTTCTCCCTTTCTTACCTGTCAGAGGCCCTGGCAATACAGTGATATCTACTGTTGAGATGTCAACCCACCAGAGGAAAGATTCTCTGAGGGAGAAGGACCCATTAAGACAATGCTTGTGGAACCTCGAACTCTGAAAACTGTTTTTTCCTGTGTGTAATTTCACCTGCGCAAAAGTAGCTATGGTGTCTCCCAAATACCTGCATTGTAGTGTGTAATTGCATGTGATGTGTATATGTAATCTCATGATTGCATCTTAATATCTATATTATCCATGAATAGTCAGGAAGAAGACTTCTTATTAAGCTGTGTAATTCTGACATATGAAATACATACTAGGATATGCTTCATAACTAGACCTATTGTCCCACAAGGACTGTGAGATGCTTAAAAGCCTGCTTTGTCCTTTTCCTCAGACTAACACAAGAAAACAGCAATTCTTACCTGATCTCAGACAAACTACACACAATTAGCTCATTTTCACCTCAGAGCATAGTTCAAACAAGACTGAATGTTTCTGTAAATGGATCATTAAGTTAAAAACTTTACAGATATTCATAAGGAAACATTCAAATATTTCTAACCAAGGTTATTAACACAAGACATCCTAAAATACTATGCCAATTTCTATAACTAAACTTGGCTGATAACAAAGGCCAGGAATCACTCTCTACTAAGTTCCCTAGCAATTAGCACTCTACACAGACTTCTAATCTCACTTTATGGTATAAAATTCAAGGTTCACTTAACTGGTTATTGTTTAGGTCTCAAATAACAATTAATCAATTTACCACATCCAAAGAAAATTAGTTTTATATTTAGCTACTACAGGTACAGTTTTACAATTAACCAGGGCTGCAAAGGATTTCTGGTCTTGCAGCCAAAATTAAAAGTTTCCCTTCTTTTTTTGTGTTCTGGGGTTACAAACACGATAAGAGAATTTATTTTTAGGTTGGGACATTTTCAATGTCACTGCCCAGGAAGGTGCAAAGCACCATGTCCCTGCCTGTGTGTTGCCATGGTAAATGGCTCTGCTTCTTATCACTTACCCAAGGAATGCACCTTGACCATGAGTTGTAACTCCTGTAGCCTTTTTACTTGCTGCCTCAAGGCTCTGGTAAAATGTGTATTTAATCTAGGTGAACAAAGAAGCAGAGGATGATTGAAACAGAATTTGACCTAAAGATAATTAGAGACAATTAGAGCAAGGGAATTAGAACTGCAGAATAATAAAGAACATGACCAGAGCAGCGGATGTCTGAATTTATTATGTACCCCTCAGATAGGCTTAATGTTCATTCTTGCTATGCTGTGGATTTTCTCCTTGAACTCTGGGGATAGTCTTGGGAGTGGGTCTCTCAAGTTACAATAATTTTCTCTCTCAAAACCCACCCACTTATCCTTCCCTGCTCTCCTTCAAATTCATGGCCTCCCTTTTCATCAGTTGTTATTGGGGGCCATATATATTTTTATATGCATACATATTTCTAAATAAAATCTACTGAGTTAAAATATTATTACTTGTCTGTATGTTTTCAGTACTGGTCATTTAGCATGGAAGAAATAATTGTTATACTATTCTTTGGAGAGGACCACCTCTCTTGTCTCAAGTTTTCCTCAGTGTCTGCGGTATTTTGGGTAGTGCTAGCATCTTATGAGCTTTTCTCCATGTAGTTTGACATGTTATTTGACATTATCTTTGTTAAGATCATATTTCTATAGCCATTTTACTATAGGATCTCATATTATTAAAGGGATAGAATTCACAGCAAATTCCCTGATCCTCTATCTTGTACATACTTTCTGCCCCCTCTTCTGTTATGTTCACTAAGTCTTAGGTTAGGGAGTGTTTTGCAGATGTACACATTTAACTGAGCATGACAACTCTATATACTGACTGGTTATAGTTTCTGTCGTGTTCTCTATTGATTGCAAAGAGAATTTTTTTCAAGGAAGAATGAAAATTATACTTGGCTGTGTTTATATGGAAAAACATTTACAGACTGTTCTTACAGATTATGTTGTAGATTTTTCTCCAGTAACTATGATTTCCCTATCACTAAATAGTTAACAAGATTTTCACTACCAGACATATTTTATTGTGTGTTGAAAGGTTCTGACATTCGAACATAAAGCTTTTGACTACAGCTAAGAAACATGTGCCACTACTGCAGCAGTAATACTGTCATGCCATGGTGGTCATTTATGTGGTTCGTTGACATCAGAGCTGTGTGGATCTGTTAGTTATAGCTCACTTTTGAAAGCCGGGTGGCATCCTCTGACTCCATAAAATATAGTTTTCAGAGACGAGGCATTCAACACAGTTTCACCTCAACCACTTCTTATCTATATTTCTGAAATACTGGGTGTCTTGATCAATAGGAAATTGCATTCTACTTCTGGGTGTTAAGCAAGGGTAAGAACAATAAACTGTGTATTTTGAGAGTCTCTTATACAGTGGTGGCCAACAACTCAAAAGAGGGCTTCCCTTGTATTGTATTGGACTTTTGCTAGTTAGTCTCTGAGTCTTGGGACAAACACTGATAAGTACAACCCAAATGAGATAATTCATTGAAACTATATATGTATATTTGCAAACTGAATTACATATGTCATAGGCTTGTTTGTTTTGGTAAATAGTATGTTTTTGGCCTTTTTCAGCCATTCATATATCTAGAAAGTTCGTTTATCATTCATTTCATTTAGGTTTTACAAACCTTAATGAAGTATAAGTTTTTAAAATATCCACTTGTAATATTTGTAATTTCTTTGTTGTATGTTGCAACATTTCCCTGTTCATTTCTGAGTCTATTCATTTCAATTTCCTTGTCTTTTGGTTTTAATTTATTCTTTTCTCATATATTACATCTTGACCACAATTTCCTCTCCCTCTACTTCTCTCAGTTCACCCCTCCCCCAAATACCTCTCCTCTCCCACAAATCTATTCCTGCTCCAATTCCCTTCAGAAAAGATATTGTCCTGGGATATCAACCCAACAGGGCATAACAAGTTATAATATGAATAGGCACAAATCCTCATATCAAGGCTAGAAGAGGTAACTTAGGAGGAATGAAAAAGGGTCCCAAGAGCAGACAAATGTCAGAGCTCCACACTCCCCCCTCTCACTGTTAGGAGTCCACAAAAACACCAATCTATATAACCTGGTCACAGAATATGGCCAGTTCATGCTCTGTATCCCTCATTACTATGAGTCTTCACTAAGGTCACCCTTATATATTCTAGGGAGTTTTACTAACTGTATTTCCACATTTTACCTGCCTATGCAGCACAGTTCCAATATTCTATCCCAGTACTTTCTTTTTTTCCTTTTATTTAGTTGAGTCAAGTGTTTGTCCATCTTTTTTATCTTTTCGAAGAACTAACTTCTAATTTTTTTATTCTTTGAATTGTTTATTATTGTTGATTTTTTTTCATTAAATAAGACTCAGATTTATTTTATGTCCTATAATACCCAAACCTATGGGACACTATGAAAGTAGTGCTAAGGGGAAAGTTTATAGCTCTAAGTGCCCACACAAAGAAAACAGAGAAAGCTCACATTAATGACTTAATGAAACACCTGAATCCTCTAGAAAAACAAGGAGCAAACTCATCCATGAGGAGAAGAAGACAGGGAATAATCAAATTGATGGCTGAAATCAACAAAATAGAAACACAAAAAATCAATGCAAAGGATCACTAAAACAAAAGCTTGTTCTTTGAGAAAACAAACAAGATTGACAAACCTTTCCCAAACTCATCAAAAGGTAGAGAGACAACATCCAAATTAACAAAATCAGAAATGAAAAGGAGTGTGTAAAAAAAGAGACTGAAGAAATTCAGAATCATTAGGTCATACTACAAAAGTATGTATTCCACAAAATTGTAAAACATAAAAGAAATGGACAATTTCTTTAGATATATACCACATACCAAAGTTAAATCAATATGAGGTGAGCAATTTAAATAGATCTATAAGCCATTCTGGGCAAGATGATTTTAGTGTAGAATTATACCAGAACTTTCAAAAAGAGTTAATAGCTATACTCCTCAAACACATAATAGAAACAGAAGGGTCATTTTTTATGAGACTACAGTTACGCTGATACCAAAACTGCACAAAGAACTGAAACGAGAAAATAATTACGGACCTACCTTACTCATGAACATCGAAGCAAAAATTATCAATAAAATACTGACAAACCAAATGTAAGAACACATAAAAAATCATCCATTATGACCAAGTAGGCTTCATCCCAGAGATACAGCACTGGTTCAACATACAAAAATCTATCCAAATAATCCATCATATAAATAAACTGAAAGATAAAAACTATATGATCATTTCATTAGATGCTGAAAAAGCATTTGACAAAATTCAACTCTCCTCCATGATAAAGGTCTTGGAGAGATTAGGAATACAAAGATCATAAATAAATATAATAAAGCAATATACAGCAAGCCAACATCTAACATCAAATTAAATGCTGAGAAACTCAAAGCAATTCCATTAAAATCAGGAAGAAGACAAGGCTGTCCATTCTCTCCATATCTTTTTAAGATTATTCTTCTTGAAGTTCTAGCAATAGCAATAAGACAACATAAAGAGATCAAGGGATTCAAATTGGAAATTCAAACTTTTGTTATTTGTAGATGATATCATAGTGTACATAAGTGACCCCAAAAACTCTACCAGAGAACTCCTACAGCTGATAAATACATTCAGTGATATGGCAGGATACAAGATCAATTCAAAAAAATCAGAAATTCTCCTATACACAAAGGACAAAGAAGCTGAGAAGAAAATCAGAGAAACATCACCTTTGATAACAGTCAGAAATAGCATAAAATATCTTGGAGTAACACTAACCAAGGAAGTGAAAGACAAGAACTTTAAGTTTTTGAAGAAAGAAATTGAAGAAGATATCAGAAAATGGAAAGCTCTTCAATGTTCTTGTACAGGTAGGCTCAATATAGTAAAAATGGCAATTCTATCTAAAGCAATCTATAGATTCAATACAATCCCCATCAAAATACCAACACAATTCTTCACAGACCTCGAAAGAACAATAATCCACTTCATATGGAAAAACAAAAAACCCAGGATAGACAAACAATCCTATACGATAATGAAAATTCCGGAGGCATCACCATCCCTGACATTAAGGTCTATTACAGAACTACAGTAATGAAAATAGCTTGGTACTGGCAAAAAAAACAGAGATGTTGACCAATGGAATTAAGTTGAAGACCCAGCTATTAATCCACATACCTATGAACACCTGATTTTTGACAAAGAAGCCAAAATCATACAATAGAGAAAAGAAAGCATCTTCAACAAATGGTTCTGGCATAACTGGATGTCAACTTGTAGAATAATGAAAATAGATCAATATCACCATACACAAAACTCAAGTTCAAATAGATTAAAGATCTTAATATAAATCTGATCTCACTGAACCTGATAGAGAAGAAAGTGGAAAGTAGCCTTCAATGCTTGGGCACAGGAGATCACTTCCTAAATATAACCCCAGTAGCACAGACAATAAGAGCAACAGTGAATAACTGGGATGTCCTAAAAAGAGAAGCTTCTGTAAAGCAAAGGACACAGTCAATAAGACAAAGGCAGGCTACTGAATAGGAAAACCAAAATTGGACAGAGAACCAATCTCCAAAATATATAAAGAACTCAAGGAATTAGATATTAAAATTCTAAATAATCCAATTAAAAATGGTGTACTGAACTAAACAGAGAATTCTCAACAGAAAAATTTCAAATGGCCAAAAGATACTTAAGGACATGTTCAGCTTCCTTAGCTCTCAGGGAAAGGCAAATAAAAACAACTCTGAGATACCAATTTACACCTATCAGAATGGCTAAGATCAAAAACACTAATGATAGCTTATGCTGATGCTGGAGATGATGTGGAGTAAGGGGAACACTCACCCATTGCTGTTGGGAATGCAAACTTGTGCAACCACTTTGGAAATCAGTATGGCAGTTTCTCAGAAAATTGGGAATCAACCTTCCTTGGGATTCAGTAACACCACTCTTGGGAATATACCCCAAAGTTGCTCAATCACACTACAAAAGCGTTTGTTTAACTATGTTCATAGCAGCATTATTTGTAATAGTCAGAACCTGGAAACACCCTAGATGACTCTCAACTGAAGAATGGAAATAGAAAATGTGGTACATTTACACACTAGAGTATTACTCAGCAATAAAAAACAATGACATATTAAATTTTTGAATGGAATTATAAAACACTACCCTGAGTGAGGTAACCCAGACCTCAAAAGATGAATATGGTACCTATTCACACATAAGTGGATTCTAGTCATAAACAAAGGACATTGAACCTATCGTTCATGATCCAGATAAGCTAAGTAATAAGGAAAACCCAAAGAAAAACACCTGGGAATTGGAAACAATTCCCTGACAAGATTGACTGAAAAAACTGGGAACACAGGGTTGAAGTGTAGAAGGAATGGGAGAAGGGGAGGGTTGAGGAAAATTTGAGAGAATGGGATATTAAAGAAAAAGTAAGGATAGATATGAGAGCAAGGAAAAATATATCTTGATTGTGGGAGCCATTATGGGGTTAGCAAGAAACCTGTCTCGAGAAAACTTTCCAGGAATCTTCAAGGATGACCCCAGCTAAGACCATAAGCAATAGAGGGGAGGGTACCTGAACTGGCCTTGCACTGTAGTCAGAGTGATGATTATCTTAAATATCACTATAGAACCTTTTTTTTTTCAACAATAGATGGAAACAGAGGCAGAGAGCCAAATCGGAGCTCTGGACTGAGTTCCCAAGGTCCAGTTGAAGAGTGGAAGGAGTGAGAGTATAAACAAGGAAGTCAAGACCATGAGGGGTTCACTCACTGAGGCAGTTTGCCTGAGCTAATGGAAGCTCACCAACACAAACTCTACTGGGAATGAATGAGCATGGGATCAAACTAATCCCTCTGAATGTGGTTGACAGTTGGTGCAGACTGAAGGACCAGTGACAATGGCACTGGGATTTGTCTCTACTGAATGTACTGGATTTTTGGAATCCTATTCTCTTTGGATGTATACCTTGCTCAATCTCAATGCAGTAGAGATGGGCCTTGGACTTTCCACAGGCAGGATGCCTTGCCCTCTCTTAGGATTGGAGGAGGTGGAGTGGGAGGGTGTGTGGAGAAAGTGGGAAAAGGGGAGGGAGTGGGAATTTGAGATGGTATTTTTTATAGTAAAAAAATAAAGTATAATAATAATAAAATATTTTAAAGCATTAAAATAATGTTAAAACATAGATAGATGATAGATAGATAGATAGATAGATAGATAGATAGATAGATAGATAGATAGATAGATAAAATGTTGGCATAACTTAAGAATTTTCATAACATGAGACACATCTGCTCCTGGCCACACCAATTACTTCAAGAGGAAGATGGGTATCAAAGAGGTTTCTTATCATGTTTATTAGCCATTTGGGCAAGATACTGTTCTTGCCTGGTTTGCTTAATATTATGCTGTATGAATTGAACATGCAGGACCCACAGAAAATTGACTGCTAAAATTGCGTAAGGGTGAGACTGTCCTTCAGGGTTCGTGTTTCATGAAAGAGTCTTCAAGACATTCTGCAGTACATAGAAGAGAGAAGCTGATTGACTTTGCCAATGCAAGGCAGAACAGATCTTCAGATTGCCTGCTTCATGGAAAAGTCTGCTAGATATTATGGGCCTGTAGGCTGAAGATGATGCTCCAACAATACAGAAGAACTTTGGGTGACTGTCCAGGCAGCGAGATGTCTCTGTCAATTCTAGAGTTTTAGAAGTTGCTTACAATGCATTTCCTATTAACTTAGGTAATATATCTTTCTGGGGTCTCTGATGGAGTTGAATAGATATTTATAACTATAGTTTTCCTTAGTTATTATAAAAGATAAAGTATATATAAATGTTAGAACTTTAATTCTTGCTTGATACCTATCTTGTTATACGTTATTTTACTATGTTAAATTTAAAATCCTCCTTTTTTTAAAACAGAATAGGAGAAATAGTATGGGAATCCCTTCTGTATATGTGTATATGTGTTGCTTTTGTTGGTTAATGAATAAGAAGCTGTCATGGGCCTGTACACGGAAGAATAGAGGTAGGTGGGAAAAACTAAACAGAAGGCTAAGAGAAAGAAGGAAGAGTCAGAGAGATATGATGTACCCACCAGAAGGGAAAGATGCAAGTGTCAGCCAGATCCTTGCCAGTAGACCATGAGCCTCATGGTAAAATATAAAATACTAGAAATGGTTTAATTAAATATGTAAGAGCTTGCTAGAAATACAGTAGAGTCATTGTCCAAGCAGTGTTTTAAATAATATAGTTTCTGTGTGATTATTTGGAATTTGAGCTGATGATTAGCCTGGAACAAACAAGCATCCTCCTACAACCCAATATGACCATTCTCACAAAAATAATACTTTTCCAAGAATGTGAACAATCTTTCTATCTGCCAATCTCTTCAACTCTTTCTTGAGTATTTAACATATCCATTGTCAATTGTATTTACATTTTTTGCTATGTTTATTACAAAGAAAAAAATATTAATTGATAGTCAAGGCAGTTCTGATTCATTGTAAATGGTACATTTCTGGTCCTTTTTTCCTGTAGATTTAGGCATAGAGGAAAAATAACTATTTTGAGTGTTGATGTTTCCCATCACTGTAGGTGGATGCAAATAAAGCAGCTCCACACCAGCTCAGAGTTAGGTAAAATAAAGGGCAATTTATTTAAGGGAGAGGAGAAATCACAGATCAACAGCCCTCATGCTTGGTTATGATATCAAACCATTTTCTTAAGGATATAATGTGAAAAAACAAAGTTAATTCCCCAAATCAAATAAACGGGTGTATAAGAAAAATCACATAAGCCCTACAGTATACCACCCATAGTGTAAGCAAAATGGTTATAAATTCCTAGATCGTGATATCATCTGCCATCGTATAATTATCAAATTTATTAATTTATTTATATATACCCCCATTAGGAGATTTCAGTGAATTGTTGTAGATTTAGTATTCTTTATTGGCCAGCAGGTGTTGTGGGTGTGGCCAGTTGCGGTGGTCAAGAGACATGACTAACTAAGGCATGAACAGTACCTCTCAGTTCCGCACATTGGTGCCTGCTTAAATACTGACAAATATGCTTTGTTTGACAAATTAAGCACAGTTATTCAGAGCAATTAAAGTGATTCCTTACACAGAGAGAACTTTTTGGTAGCCAGAATATGAAAGAAATCAAAGCTTGCTGGCAGTCATTAGTTGCAAACGGGCCTGTGCACAGCTGGCAGATGTGACACCATGGGGGTCATGGTGAGAAAAAAAATCCAGGAAGCTGGAAAGACTGAAGGAGCCTGCTCTGGGTGGGGCAGTCTCGCTGCTGGCTGGAAAGGGGGCAGCGGGAAGCCATGAGCCTGTCCCAATAGGTGCAATCTCAAACTCATGTTGGGAGGGTGGGCAGATGTAGGGGAATATGAAAAATGTAGCCCCACACCAGCTCAGAATTGAGTTTAATAAAGAGTTCTTTATTTAGTGGAGGACTCACATATCATAGTCCTTTGCACGAATGGGGAACAGAAACCGAATCCAGCAGCCAGGCAAGAGAGGCAAAAGAGGGGACAGGTGAGCAAATACGTTTTTGGTACCTAAGGCTACACCCAAGCTAATCCAGCATCTCAAAGCCCATTGACTAAAAGCGGTTCCCCAGCACATCACTAAAATGTTTATTACTTCTATGAATCTTCATGCAGACTTAGGATCTCTTGCATAAAGCATCATGTCATCTACAAATAAGAATACTTTAATGTAGCATTTTACCATATATTTTCCTTGTCTTGTCTTATTTCTCTAGCTAAGATTTCAGTTATCACATCAACTAAGAGTAGAGAAAATGGGTATAATTCATGTTGTTATTGGCTTTTGTCGAAATGCATAGAGAAGGATTATTTAAATAAGACTTGTATTTACTCATGGGAAATAATATTAACAACTGACAGGGTCTCATGAAATTAATAATTTTGCACAGTAAAGTCAACAGTTACTCGAATTCAGGTACAATTTTCAGAATGGAAGAGAAATCCTTCCTAACTACACATCAAAAAGACATAATAACTCATAATCCCAAGCAACAAAAGTCAGTTAAATTAGTGTTACTTAATGAAATTAGCAGATAATAAGTGATAGACAATGTACAAGTGTTAAATAAACTTATGAAAAAATAAATATCCAAAGTGACCAGAGAAACATTGATCAAAGTATGGGATTTTTAGCTACTCCTAGTACGAACAGGTATTACTAAAACAAATAACAAATGTCGGAAAGAATGCTGAAAACTGTGAAATTGACTCATTGCAGAGAAAAGCAGAAACTAATCTAGCCATTTGGGGGCTCAGTATAGAATTTACTGACAGACTAAAAGTAGATTCACAATTACAATGAGAATAAGGGGCAGAAAAACTTCAGAGGCAATAAGCAAAATTTGCCAAAATCTGAACATTTTGAATCATAACTCCTATTTCCCTGGTTACACTAGAAAGGGAAGCAGAAGATTCTCCCCTGCCTCTTTGGGATTTAAAATACCTTTTAAAATAGTAAAGATATCACAACTTTGCTGATGCCCATTAAGAGCTAGCTGCTTATTCATAGAAAAATGGAGGGTAAATCTATCTCTGACTCTGACTGGAGGAATGATACTCTAGTCTGTTTCAATGTTTTCAAATTACATACTATTGTCTCTTCCCATAAGAATAAATTCAGTGGACCTGTGGATCACCTGATGAATCCTGATCTCTGAAGATGTGCTAACAAAATGGGAAGCGTGATCATTCTCATATTGAGAGGATATCTTTACCTTTCCCAGTAAACACTCTCCTACCACCATTTCTAACAGAGCTTCAGGCATGGCGCCTATCCATTTTCCTGAGCTCTGACTCAAAGAAGCATGTTTTCCTTTTATTTAAATTATTTTACTTAAATTATTTTGCTAAAAAGACTTAAACTCATTTACAGAACTACAGAACTGAAAGCAGTCTGATACTGGCATAGAAAATATAGGAGGACCAATGGATTAAAATAGAAGAGTCAAATATTAATCCACACATCTGTGAACACCTGATATTTTACAAGGAATAAAACTATATAAAATAGAGAAAAGAAAGCATATTCACCAAATTATGCTGGCATAACTGGATATCGACATATAGAAGAATGAAAATAGAACCATATCTATCAACATGCACAAAACTCAAGTCCAAATGAATAAGAAAAACTCAATATAAAACCACCACACTGAACTTTATAGAAGAGAAAATGGAAAGTACACTTGAATGCATTGGTACGGGAAACCACTTATGAAATATAACCCCAGGAGCAAAGATACTGAGAGTAGCAATAAATAAATGGGACCTCCTGAAACTGAAAAGCTTCTGTAAAGCAAAAGACTTGGTCAAAAAGATAAAAGACAGCATACAGAGTGGGAAAAGTTCTTCACGAGCCCCACATTGGACAAAGGGTTGATCTCCAAAATATACAAAGAATTTAAGAAATTGGCCAGCAAAAGACCAAATAATCCAATAAAAAATAGGATGCAGACATAAACATAGAATTAATTGTTAATATATGAACATAAAATAGTTGAAAGACTCTTAAGGAAATGATCAGAAGCCATAGCAGTCAGAGAAATGCAAATCAAAACAACACGGAGATTCCACCTGTCAGAATGGCCAAGATCAAAGACACTGATCTTTGATGCTATGCTGAATAGCATTGGGTAAAGGAAACATTCCTCCATTGCTGGTGGGAGTGCAAACTGTTTCAGCTCCTTTGGGAATCAGCATAGTGATTTCTCAGAAAATTAAGAAAAAACCTACATCAAGAACTGGCAATATCACTTTGTGGTTTATACCCAAAGGATGCTCAATCAAACCACAAAGACATGTGTTCAATTATACTCATAGTAGCATTATTTGTAGGATCGAGAACCTAGAAATAATCTAAATGCCCGCTCAACTGAAGAATGGATAAAGAGGATGTAAGTCATTTACGCAATGGAATACTACACAGTAAAAAAAATAATGACATCTTGAAACTTGCAGGCAAATGGGTAGATTTAGGAAACATCATATTGAGTGAGGTAACCCTGGCCCCGAAAGACAAATATAGTATTTGCTCACTCAACAAATATAATATTTACTCACTCATAAGTGGCTTTTATAGTAAAGCAAAGGAAAACCAGCTGACAATTTGTAATAGATGTACCACTTGTTCATTCCTGGTAGCTCAGACATAAAATAATCACAATCACACAGAAACTATATTATTTAAGACACTGCTTGGCCAATGACTCTAGTATATTCCTAGCAAGCTCTCTTACATGTTAAATTAAATCAGCTTCGTTATTTTATATTTTACCACGAGGTTTGTCGCCTACCAGCAAGGTTCCATTATGTGTCTGTCTCTGGTGGGGCTATGTGGCTTTTCCTGACTCCACTTTTTTTCTTCCAGCACTCAGATTAGTTTTCCCCACCTACCTCTATTCTGCCCTGCACAGGCCTAAGACAGTTTCTTTATTAACAAATGTATTAACAGCATACAGAGGGCAATCCAACATCACCTCCCCCTTTCTGTCTAAATAAAAAGACAGGGTTTAATTTTAATATAACAAGATTACATACAATACAACAAGTATCAAGCAAGAATTACAGTTGCAACATTTGTATCTACTTTATCTTCCATCATAACTAAGGAAAACTATAATTATATCTATTTATTCTTCAGCTCCATCAAAGACTTTAAGAGGATATAATATTATCTAAGTAAACATGAAGTGCATTGTAAGCAACTTCCAAAACCCTAGGATTGACAGAGACATGTTGCTGACTGCACAGTCACCCAAAGTTCTTCTATACCATTGGAGCATCCATCTTCAGCCTATAGGCCCATAGTATCAGGCACACTTTCCCATGAAGCAGGAAATTTAAAAGACAGTTCCGCCTATACTGGCAGTTTGTCCGTCACATTTTTCTGTGTCCTGCAGAATGTCTTGCAGACTGTTTCATGAAGCAGGAACCCCAAAGGGCAGTCTCATGTTTAGGCAAGTTCAGCAATCATTCTCTGTGGGTCCTGCATGTCCAGTTCACAGAGCATACCATAAATCAGTCCAGGCAAGAGCAGCTTTTTGCCAAAGTGGTTAACAAACTCAATGAGGAGCTTCTTTGATGCCAATTTTTATTTTGGAGTAATCAGTGCTACCAGAACCAGATGTGTCTCAATGTCATGAAAAGTTAGTGATTAAAGCATTTTAAGTGCCATAATCTGTATCTTTTTGAAGTGGTGGAAGAATACCTATCTATCTAAAATATATTCTTTGTACATCTAGAAACTTAACTAACTTGTCTATAAAATTGATTATATAGATATCTCTCTATTAGCCTATATTTCTTAATTATACATTACATTTTAAAATGAGCTGCAAAAACACAATACTTTAATCAAGAGCAGAAATATAATATTTAACAAAATTAACCTTAAATTTGTATCAATAAACCAAGATCCACACCAATGCAAATCTCTATAGCATATCTCTCTTTAAAGTTAAACAAACATTTATGAACAATATTTGGGAATACAGGCATAGTTCCCTCCAAACTGCTTCCTGCTTTTTGCTAGGTGAGGTATTTTTGGGAGTATTCATGGCGACCTTGCAAGGGTTTAATGTCATTAAACTGCATTAGTCTGGAAGGCTCCCACAGGTTCTCATCCTCTGTGGGGAAAAAAAAAGAACCTCATTCCAAAGCAGCATATTCTTAGACTCCAATTTTTAAGTCATGAAATCTTTAAAACTTATATGTTGGATTAGTTTAACAGTTCCCAGAATCAAGCATCATTCTGTAGTCAAAAAATTCAAAGAAAACACAATAATATACATAATCCAGACTATCAACACATGGTGCCAACATGGACAACTAAATCCATTTAAAACAGAGATTTTGGGAAGAAATTATAGACACAAAAGAAAAAGTTAAGCACAGCTGCATAGTATCAGCATTTTCTCAGGTAGGCTCTGTTTGTCAGAGGCAATCTCATCTTATTTAAAAGAGGCTTTCTGACTCAGCTTTAGCTGCAAAAACCTTGCAGTCCTTTTAAGAGCCCCTCACCACAAACAACTTAAAGATGTTTATGAATAGCTGACAGCATGCTTTTTGGTGGTGACAAAGACCTTAAATCTTTATAGAGTTTTGGCAATAAACATGGCTCTCACCAGTACCTCTGCCATGAAGCTAGACTCTCAGAAAGCTAGGGAATGGGGTAGATCCAGTTGTCAAAGCCATGGTTTTAATCCTAACCATATTGCTTAGCAAAGTAAAGACTCATGTGGTCAGAAAAAGAGATATAGAGTAAATATAGATTCAGATGAAGAAAACATCTATATGGTTTACAGTGTGTTCAAAAATATGTGTAGGCTTTGGAGAGAAAAGAAAAAAGATAAAGTTCTTTAAAAAAAGGAAGAGAATAGTTGGGTGTGGTAGCACAAACCTTTAATCCCAGAACTTGGGAGGCAGAGGCAAGCAGATCTCTTTGAGTTCAAAGACAGCCTGGTCTACACAGTGAGATCTAGGACTGCCAAAGATGAACAGAGAAACCTTGTCTCGAAAAAAACTAAAAATTAAAATAAAAATAAATAAAATAGAGTTTAAAATAAAGTCACATAAAGTCACAGAGAGTCTGAATACTGTATGTTATTGTATTGTATTGTTTTCAAATGATTTGATGGCTGAGGAAGGAACAACAGCTGCTTAAAGGCAATTGATTACAAATGTTCCTGGATTAATAAAACAAACATATTTTGAAATGTTTTGACTTCAAAATTTAAGTCAAAAGATAGGTTACATTAGATAAGAGGTTTTGATTTTGTTTCTACAGGAAGTGAGAGGCCGTGGATTCATTCTGGTTTAAGAAAAATCAGGTTCGGTCAAGGAAGCCCCCTGAAAAATCTATGATAAAAGCGGATGACCCAGATGATCCAACATTTCAGAGAACCTCTGTGGGAGTTTCCCGTGAGTTCTACATCCAGAACAGCTTCAAGACTGCAGGTTGAGATTATTATCATAGACTATTCCAATGAGGACTTGGCTATAATTCTAAATTTTCTTTAGTTCCCCTTAAGATTATCAGCACCCTCAATCAGCAGGAAGTAGCCTGGAAAACTAAATCCACATTTGCAAAAATGGATTATGGATGTTTATCTTTGTTTAGAGTGTTAGTTACAAGTTTTTATGGATAATGATCAATAGAAAAGGCTAAACAAAGGCAATTAGATTCAGAGTTCTTGTTTTGAATAAAAGGGGGGATTACTGTGAGACAATAGTCTTTTATTGATTTAATAAAATGCTGATTGGCTAGTAGTCAGGTAGAAAGTATAGGTGGGGTAACAAAGCAGAAAAGAATACTCAGGGCAACCATAAAAGGAGAATTCTGGGATGAACAAAAAGTCAGTGTGCAGTTGTAAACCAGATGCAGAGGATGCAAAATGAGAATGCCTTGCTGATAAAAGGTACCAAGGCATGTGACTGATACAGACAAGAATTATGGGCTACTGTAAGTTATAGGAGTTAATAAGAAGCCTGAACTAATAGGGCAACCAGCTTATGATCAATATAGACTTCTGAGTGTTTCTTTGGGACTGAATGGCTGCAGGACTGGGCAGGACAGAAATCTCAGGCAACAACAATTCACAACTCCAGAGAACCTAGACAACAGTGAGGACCCAAGACAGACATACATGGACAGAATCTACATAGAAAGCAGAAAAAGCAAGATCTCCTGAGTAAACTGGGAACAAGACGATCACAGGAGATCATGCAGGGTGGGTATATCTTACTCAGGATGACTTTTTTCTTACATCCATCCATTTGCTTTCAAATTTCTTTATGCTATTTATTGACAGCTGGATAAATCTCCATTGTGTATTTTGCCACATGTTCTTTATTCATACTTTAGTTGAGGGATATATAGAATATTTCCAATACCTGACCATTGTAAATAAAAGTTTTATGAGCATATGAACACAGTTGAACAAATATCCTTGTGGTTGTATGGAATATTCTTTGGATATATTGCAAGGAGTGGTATGTCTGGGTTTTGATGTAGGTCAATTCCCTAATTTCTGAGAAAGCACTACATTGATTCCCAAAATGGCCACTCAAGTTTGCCTTCCCACCAGCAAATGAAAAGTGTTATCCTTGCTCCACATCCTCACCAATATGACCTGTCTTTTGTGGTTTTGATTTTAGCCATCCTGAGAGTTGGAAGATGCAATCTCAGAGTCCTTTTGATTTGCATTTCCCTGATGGTTACAGGTGTTACACATTCCTTTAAGCACTTCTGGGTCATATGAGATTGCTTTGTTGAGAATTCTCTGTTTAGATCTATATCCTGTTTTTTAAATGGATTATTTGGTTTCCGGACATCTAGTTTCTTGAGTTGTTTAATATATTTTGAAATTTAGTTCTCTGTCAGATGTCAAGTAGGTTAAAAGTTTCTCCCATTCTACATGCTGCTATTCTTTACTATTGATGGTGACTTTTGCCTTACAGAAACTTCGTAGTTTCATGAGGTCACATTTATTAATTGTTGATCTTAGTGCGTGTGTTATTAATGTTGTTTTCAGAAAGTTGTCTCCTATACCAATTCATTCAAGGCTCTTCCACACTTTTTTCCTATGTCCCAACCCACAAATATACCCTCTCCCATGATCCTCATGCTCCCAATTTACTCAGGAGATCTTGCTTTTTTACTTACTATGTAGATTAGATCCTTTTATGTCTGTCTTAGGGTCCTGGTTGTTGTATAGGTTCTCTGGGATTGTGAATTGCTGCTGCCTGAGATTTCTGTCCTGACCAGTTCTGCAGTCATTCAGTCCCAAAGAAGCACTCAGAGGTCTATGTTGAGGTATATGCTAAAATTGGTCTTGAGTTTTGTGCAAGATGATTAATATGTATCTATGTATCTTCTTCATGCAGATTTCCTGTTAGACCAGACAATATTTTTTGTAGATTATTTCTCCATTGTACAACTGTGGTGTCTTTGTGAAGAATCAGGTGTTGATGAATTCTCAGATTTAAATCTGGATCTTTGCATTTATTCCATTGATATACCTGCCTTTTTTATACTAATACTATGTGGTTTATAGTACTATAGCTCTGTAAAGCTAGAAATCAGAAATGGTTATACCTCTGGAAGTTCTTTTAATGTACAGAATTGTTTTGCCTATTCTGGGTTTTTGTTTTTCCAACTTGAATACTGTTTTTTCTTGGTATGTAAAAAATTGTGTCAAAATTTTATGGAGATTATATTGAATCCATAGATTGTTTTTGGTAGGATGTCCATCTTTACAATGTTAATCCTATAGATCTGCAAACATTGAAGTTATTTCTGTCTTTTGATATCTTCCTCAATGTCTTTATTTAAAAAATTTTTGTTAATGTCATATGGATATTTCTCTTGCTTGGTTATAGTTAATCCAAGGTATTTCATATTATTTGTGGTGTTGTTGCCCTGATTTATTTCTCTGTCTAGGTGGTTATGTTTTAAACAATATCAGGAAACAAAGAAATGAATGATGATGATCAGCTTGCATTTTCCTTTTCATTCAGTACAGAATCACCATCCCTCATCCCAGTACTATTAGTCATAAACATTTAGTGTTTGTCCTTTGAATTCAATTAACCTAATTTAGGAAGTATAGCCCAGATGTGCATGAAGATTTGTTTACATTTTGATTCTAAATCCCATCAAATCCACAATCTAGATTAATCATCACACAAAAGAATATGATATAAAAGCAGATGAGAATATGTCTAGAAAACTGAAGGGGATTAAGAAGTGTGAAAATAGGAAGAAGGGATTTGAGGACATCAGAGTCAAAACATGAATGTGTCCTTTTGAAATCCAGTAGAAGCTCCAGTGAACACATGGTAGCAAAGCTAAAATTATTCCATGAAAAAACCTATCCATTTATCCTCACAAAGGTATAGATTATGAAAGCTTTGGAAATTTAAAAAATCTTGGCAGAAAATTGAGAAGTTGGGGAAAATACAAGAATATGAGCTCATTTGGTTTCTTCCACAATGTTTGACAAAATTATCAGAAATATATTTACATATTTAGCCAATTAATACATTTCTTCCTAGTAAAATCTCACAGGAAAAATATACTGATCAAGAAAATAAGGAGCAGATGATGCAGTATATAGCTTCTAACTGACCAAATATAACCAGGATGAGGACATGTCCTGATTGTTCTTTGAATCTAGCAAAATTCCTAAGACTCATGCCTTTTAGAGAAAATAAGTAATAGTGAGAGCAATGGCTATAAAAATAAGATTGGAGGCATAATAAGGAATATGGCTTTTATAAGGCAGACTTTTAAATGTTGCTGTTTTATGTATGAAAATGGTTTAAGACCAAATATTAAGTGTGCTGCTATAAAATATCAGCAACAATTCAGTATTCTTCTACTTCATGTTTTTTCTGACTCATTTAAAAAAGTTGTCTTTTTACTGAACTGTTCATCACATTTTTACATTTTCAATGCAAAATAATGAGTTTTTGAGGGATTTTTCTGAGTTCCCCCAATATGCTAACAAAACGTATGTTTATTTGTTTTTTCATTTTTTTCTAAGATGGACACTTCAAAAGAAAATGATTAATAAAGTGAAATTTCTTCTATGTGGAAATATGAAGTAAGCATTAGTTGAAATCATTCTTTTTAGAGTGTTTATTCATAAAAAAGTAAACTTTAATTCATCGCTTACCATGAAATTTTGAAAATAAAAATAACAACATTTAAAATTTACAATTTTTAAATTTGTGATTAAATAAGAAAAAAATGACTTAATTTGGTTTCCTGTTACCTAACAAGAAACATCTTTAATACATTTGCAATTTTAAAATTTAGATGGAACTCAATAATAAATATGAAACTCAGAGAGACAGATTTTATGTGTAAGTTTTAGAGAATTGGGAATATCATTTTTATTATCTAATTTAGGTAATTTGTCAATATTCCCTCAATATTACCAAAATTTACCAAAGTTATTGTAAATGTGTCTGATTAGATAAAGTGTGGGTGAATGGAGAAAAAAAAACAGTTTCTAATAAGATTATTTAAATATTTGAATAAATTACATTTATATATGTGTGACAGGCATGTGTCCATATATTTGTAACCTAAAATAATTACTAGGAAAATAGAGAAGCAGTACAAGTTTGGGGAAAGCATAGATTGCACAGCTATATTTTGATTTCAAACAGTAATTCGTGCCATGATGTGAAATGAGTCAAATAACATTTTTCAGATTATTTTGCTAATGATTAAGACCCTACTATCTGTATATAAACTATCTACATTCTTCTGACACTGAAATACAATTCTTCTCATTTCTAAGTTTAAAACATATAGAAAGAGGTAAACTCAATATTATGTAGAAAAATCTATGGTTTTGCAAACTTTGAAAACATAATTTTAAATATTTCTATTGTAAAATGTCACATTAGAATAGATATTCTTGCTGCATTTCTTCACTTTTTAGAATGGCATCAGGAGAGTTTTTTAAATTCTTTTTAATTTGCTTTATTTTATGTGGATGGATATTTTGTCTGCAGGTCTGTCCATGCACCATGTGAGTACCTCAAGGCCAATGTCAGAAGAATGCAACAAATCCCTTGAACTGGAGTTAGTAATGGTTGTGAGACCTGATGTGGGTGCTGGGATTTAAATCTAGGTTCCCCTTGAAAAGAGCCAGTTCTATTAAACATGGATCCATCTCTCTAGCCCTTATATGGCAAGTTCTTTTTTTTTCTTTTTCTCTTTTTTCCTTTTATTAAAAATAAGTTTTTTTTCTGATATAATACTTCCTCATTACAGGTTCCTCTCACTCCACTCCTTCAAGATCCTTCCCACCTCCCCTCCCATCCAGATCCTCCCTGTTAAACAGGCTTCTGTAGGATAATAATAACATAATAATAATAGGCTAGAATATAAAGTAACATAATAAGATGAAACAAAAACTAAACACATCAAAATTGGACAAAACAAACAAATAGAAGGCAAACAGCCCAAGAGAAGTCACAAGAATCACAGACCCATTCGATCATTTCCGTAACTTAATCGTCAAAGAAGTCAGTGACTTACAGAGTATCAGCATTGATGGCTTCCAATAAGTATTACAGTACTAATTGAGAAGATTATAAACTTATGCTTGATTCATTACCCTAATTCTTAATTAACTGATTGCCATTAATGCTTTCTAAATGTCTACCATGTGAAAATATTCATGGACTAATGGGAGAACTAAACTCTTGACCTTTAGCAACAGGTTAAATGTGAAGCTCGGCATATACATTGCATTCTTAGCAATTATCCTGGGGAACAGAAGTCATGCTAACACATATCCTATGTACTGTGTCTCACAGATGGACAGGATCTGTGTGCATGACTCTTCATGCACATATATCTCCTTAAATCAGTATCGGAACTCTGCAAACACAAAGCAGCTGTTTTCATTGAAAAGAAGGAAATTTTATGCTCTACTCCAGATGGTAGAAACTGCAGGAGGATGTTGGGGCTTCCTGTCACCTCCCTCTAGAACAGAATTCTTTTTTCACAACATAAAATACTTTAAAAAATGCCAGAGGGTGTTTCTCCGTCTGTCCCCAAATCTGCTTGCATTGTAGAAAAATTTCATGTGACATCTCATTCTATGATAAAAGTGTTCTAGGAACCATGAACATATCATTCAATCTTCTCTCTTTTAAAAGAGTGTTAGAGTTGCAATGTAGTAGAAACTTATCAGGCTCTATTAAACAAATGATCTTACCTTTTAACTCTCAAGTTTTTCCACATTTTAAAAAATTGTAATGGCTTATATATAATAGAAAATATTTGAACTTATCTATTTTAATCAGAGAACTCAGCATTAAATCACTCATAAGACTGCCAAATTGTCAGTAGCACCTATCTTTTAACTTTCATTAGTACTATACAAGAACAGTTAGATTAAATGGTAATTAATAATTATTACTTGGAAGAATATTTTATAATTCACTCTACATAAGTAAACATATCAATTCATTGTTGTGAATCAAGGCTCCATTAAAGTCAATGTTGTAGTATTGATTAATTAGGTGTAGCTACACAATAACAGAAGTCCAATCTATGAAAATATTGAGTTGATTATTTTCCCAGAACATAATACCAATTCCTGTGTTTTGTCATGAATTTAATTTTCCTTTAAAAAAATTGTAGATCTGGAGTTCTCTACCTCAAAATTATTACAAGAAAGAAACGCTAAATTATTAAGAAAGAAGTATATGTACAACAATATAAAGTATGAGAAAAAAATCTTTCCAGAAAGAAAATATTACTTCTTCTTTCAAAGCTCTTGTTATATGTGATACAATTATCTCCAAACACCTTTGAGGTTCTGAATAAAATAAAAATGTACAATATTATATGAACATTGAGGACATGATATTTCTTCCCAATAGTAGCTACTAAACATTTGATGATAATAAAATATTATCTTTTTATTTAATAAAAATTCAAATAATGTATTACGATAGAGAGAAGTATCAATTCATGACAAGACAATGAATTTTTTTTCATTCTTTTTCCTTGATAAAATTGTGAGGATCTGGTTTGTCTCTTAAGGGATTTTTTTTCAAATAAAATCAAAACAAACCAAATCTATCTTGTTTTCTTTAAGATAAGTATTCCATTGGGCGATTAAGAACACCTCTCATAGCATAAGTAGAATCAGTACATACTTTTCATTTACTTATACAAATTAAACATTCTGTGTTCTAGATAATAACTAACGGTAAACTTTAAAAAAATGTATTAATGGCATTAAAATAAGAACAAATGGGCAACACAAAGCACAATTTTAGAATTTTTGAAGTGATTGTGTAAAACCAGAGCAGCCACATAGATATCAAACAAATCAATGTATGAAGATGTGTGGCTAGTCAAGTAGCAAAGACTGTGAGGAGAGCAAAGTACATCACTAGGAAGATCCATATTTCCTTGTACCTGTGAATGAAAGCAGAGAAGACCCACAGTGACCAATGGGCCCATGGTGACTGATATCTCTCTACTAGGCAATGCATAGGATGCTTTCTATGAGAAGGGTAGTTGTGACCAAGAGAGTCAATCTTGACCTGACTCAGTGAGAGACAGTGACTAATAATAAAGATTGGTCCCACTATCTTTTTTTAATGTGTTTATTTATTTATTATTAATTTATAAAAGTTTCCACTTCCGCCCCTCCTCCCAATACTCCCCCACTCCGCCCACTCCCTCTCCTACTCCCTCTCCAGTCCTAAGAGCAGTCAGGGTTTCCTGCCCTGTGGGAAGTTCAAGTTCCTCCGCCCTCCCTCCAGGTCTAGGAAGGTGAGCATCCAAACAGACTAGGATCCCAAAAAGCCAGTACATACAGAGAAAACAAGTCCCAGAGCCATTATCAATGGTTTCTCAGACAGTCCCCTTGTCAGCCACATTCAGAGAATCCGGTTTGATCACATGCTCG
Organism: Myodes glareolus; assembly: GCF_982192425.1. Taxonomy (NCBI): domain Eukaryota; kingdom Metazoa; phylum Chordata; class Mammalia; order Rodentia; family Cricetidae; genus Myodes; species Myodes glareolus. The sequence goes on from NC_142028.1 coordinate 112,524,672, forward strand.
TTCAGTCCCAGTCCAGATGGCCTTGGTGAGCTCTCATTAGATCAGTCCCCTTGAATCAGTGGGTGAGCTCACCCCTCATGGTTGGTCCTGATTTCCTTGCTCATGTTCTCCCTCCTTCTGCTCCTCATTTGAATCTTGGGGGAGCATTCCAGTGCTCCAGTGAGGGTCTCTGTCTCAATCTCCATCCATCGTCGGATGATGGCTCCCTCTGATCCTGACTTCCTTGCTCACATTCTCCCTCCTTCTGCTTCTCTTTCGGACCTAGGGAGTTAAGTTCAGTGCTCCAATGTGGGTGTCTGTCTCTATCTCCATCCATCGCTAGATGAGGGTTCTATGGTGATATGCAAAATATTCATCAGTATGGTTATGGGCCAAGACCAGTTCAGGCACCCTCTCCTCTGCTGTCCAGGGAACAACCTGGGGAACTCTTCTTGGACATGGCGACCCCTATAGAATCTTGCAAATCCTAAAATGACTCCCTTAGTTGAGATATATACTTCCCTGCTCCCATATCCATCCTTCCTCCCTCCCCGCATCCCATTCCCCCAAGCTTTCCCCAATCCTTCCCTACTCCCTTCCCTCTAACCCTCTCCCTTTCTTTCCCTCCCCCCTGCCCATGCACCCAAGGTTGCCTGGCAATCTGGTCTACTTCCAATATCCAGGAGGATAACGATATGTTTTTCTTCAGGTTCACCTTTTTATTTAGCTTCTCTAGGATCACGAATAATAGGCTCAAAGACCTTTAATTATGGCTAGAATCCACTTATGAGTGAGTACATACCGTATTCCTCTTTTTGGGTCTGGGTTACCTCCCTCAGTAAAGCGTTTTCTATTTCCATCCATTTGCATGCAAAATTCAAGATGTTATTGTTTTTTACCGCTGAGTAAAATTCTAATGTTTCAAAACGTATCTCCAGAGCTGTGCGAGTTACTTTTTTACGTACTGTGACAAGATGACTGACAAAAGCAAAACAAGGAAGGAATGCTTATTTTGGCTCACAATTTAAGGATATGGTTCATCATGGTGGACATGGCACAGCTGCAGGTGCTGTATGCAGCATGTCACATTGCATCCTCAGCCAGTAAGCCAGAAGTGAGGAATGTTGGTGCTTGTCTTGTTTGTTTCTTTTTATATAGCTTAGGACTCCGGCCTGTGGGGTACTATCAAGCACATTTAGAGTGGTTCCAATCTCAAAACTCTCTCCCAGGCACACCACAGTTTCTCATTTAAATTATTCTAGATATTATTGAAAACCAAGTAAGTATCACAAAACACTATTAAGGAGGTCATCCTACACAGATATAATTGAAGATTTGAATAGAAAATAGAATAATTAATGTGATAGAAGAAAAGAGAAGGCTCAGATGTGAATTAGTTCACACAAAATAAGAAATATAAGGAGCCTTAGAAGATACTCTTTAATATTATACTCCATATGGGGGAAGAGGGTGGTTGCTAATATTAACAAAAATAATAGACCCAAGCTTTCTTATCAGAGCAAGCATGGCTCTAAACCTTTTCTAGGACAATTTCTTCCTCCTATTATTTTTGTTTGGATCCAGTTCTGCTGGTAGTCTATTGAATTTCTTAGATTTTTTTCCTTGTTACTAAGGATTGTTGATAGTTCCCTTAATGTTTACCTATTTTCTCCTACTCCTAACAATGCAGCTTTCCCTTGCCATCATTTATTCATTCTTACTCTACTGCTCCACAGATTTTTTTTTTTAGATCAATTCTTCAACCTCTCTCCTGAGACACTGAATATATCTCAGAACTTCGCCTTGGGCCTACATGAACATTGTTTAATGATTTCAGACCCCATCCTATAAAAGAATGTTTATTATTTTTAAGTGCGTGCTAAACTAAGTCTTCCATTTAAACCTAAAGATAAAACCATGCATGCCAACTGTCATTGTAGGATTAAGAGTACAGCAGGGCCAACAGGTATCTAGAACAGTGCTTGGCAAGTGTTGCTAATGCAAAACAGAGAGGTGGCTTCATACCTGCAAATTATATTATGTGACCACTATTTTTTTTAAACAGCAGATATCCAACTATGACACATAATGATGAATATTAGCTTGATTAAGGCATCCTCAGATTGTGCTATGCCTGTGGCACATAGGTTAGGTTAATAAGCTAATACAGATAAAAAGAAGTCAGTTTCTCCGTCTGCATCTGATTTATTATAATGATATGGCCCTGCCTGGCTCTGTGCCTGTTTCCCTTTCATCGATATCAGAATATAAACGTCCTCTGAAACTCTGAGCAGAAGCCAAGAGAATCAAATAGAGGCAAATCCAGAATCTCCAGCCAACTGAGCCACGGAAGCACTTTCTTGAAACACTATGCTCCTTAAATGTGCCTCCAATTTCTTCAGTCACCCTCCACCCATCATGTTCTGAACGTTTCTCAATAACCTCAGCACAATCTTCAATACTCACATTTTTATTAGAAAATTGAATGGTTCATATAAATGCTTTTCGTCATTAACCTGCTTATCAATTCAATAAAATAACTACATAGTTTGAAAAGAATATAAATCTTTCACTTAAAATATTTCTACAGTGACTGTCATATGATATGACTCAAAATGAGTTCAGAGTATATTCTTTCAACTTTAATGAGAGGAACTATTAAAATCCAAATATTTTCTGTTCACAATAAAATTAATTAGGAATGGAGTTGTATATCACACATTTTTGGAATATACCAAAAGTGATTATGACAGCAGTCACAAATTAGTGATATTAACCTATAGCTTAAAATTATATTATTTCCTTACTAATATTTAAATATATGAATATTGACATCATATTTTCTTATTCTTTAGGTGAGTAGGACAAATAGCCGAATTTGAAAAATGTCCTGTTTATAAAATGAGAAGAGTGAGACAGTTTGCCTCCATTGACTTTATAGAGGTGCTGAATGAAGGCTCATTTTTTAAATAGAGCACAATTTAAGCTATGGAGTAGACAAATCAATAACTCTCTATATGTGTCAGATGAAGCAATTATCCTGGTTATCTAATTGCCTTTAAGAAGACTATCTCACTAAACTGAATCTTTTAGAAGTGCACTTTTTCTTCTAACTGAGAAACCAGAATCTGAACATCATAATTGAGATGAGACTACCAATTCTTAATAGGAACAATAGAACAAATATGAAAAAAAGGTATAGGTCTTTTTGAAGAACTTTAAATTTTTTAATGACATGTATTGTTTTCAATTATTCACATATATTTTATTTGTTTTGAATTATTTTCCTGCAAACCTTTTAAGTTAGAATATATTTCTTTCACCAGGATTAAGGAGTAGACACAGTCTTTCATAATGGACTGTTTTTGATGTGATTATTTTATGACCTATTGATTAACAATTAATACATACCTAAGGTTTACCCGAAAGAAGAATAGGAAGAGAAAAGAGGGAGAGGAAGGGGAAAAGATGCTCAGTTGGGTTAATTAGAGTTTTAGTGTCTAGTTTCTTGAGTTCTTTGTATATTCTGGAGATCAGACCTTTGTCTGATGAGGGGTTGGTGAAGATCTTCTCCCAGTCAGAAGGCAGCCTTTTTGTCTTACTGACAGTGTCCTTTGGTTTACAGAAGCTTCTCAGTTTCAGCAGGTCCCATTTATTCATTGTTTCTCTTATTGTCTGTGCTACTGGGGTCCTACTTAGGAAGTGGCCTCCTGTGCCTATATCTTGTAGACTACTTCCCACTTTCTCTTCTATCAGGTTCAAAGTGGTCTCATTAGATCAGTCGCCTTGTATCAGTGGGTGATCGCTCCCCTTGCGGTTCTGATTTCCTTTTTCATGTTCTTCCTCCTTCTGCTCCTCATTTGGACCTTGGGGGGCTCAGTCCGGTGCTCCAATGTGTGTCTCCATCTGCATCGCCATCCATCGCCGGATGAAGGTTCCCTCTGATCTTGCCCTCCCTGCTCACGTTCTTCTTCCTTCTGCTTCTCGGTTGGACCTAGGGAGTTAAGTCCAGTGTTCCAACGTGGGTCCCCGTCTCTATCTCCATCTATTGCCAGATGAAGGATCTATGGTGATAAGCAAAATATTCATCAGTATGGTTATGGGCCAAGGCCAGTTCAGGCACCCTCTCCTCTGTCCAGAGAACAATCTGGGAATCTCTCCTTTGACCTGGGATCCCATTTACAGTCAAGTCTCTAGTAAACCCTTGGCCTTTGATAGGACAACAGCTTAGATAGGCAGAGTAGACAGAACTGAATGCTAGGAGAAAGAAGCAGAGGCAGATAGCTTCCTGCCAGAAAGCTGCCAGGTCAGACATGCTGAATCTTTCCCAGTAAGTCACAACCTCGTGGTGAATACAGATTATTAGAAATGGGTTGAATAAATATGTAAGAGTTAGCCAATAAGAGGCTAGATATAACGGGCCAGGTAGTGTTTGAATGAATACAGTTTCCATGTAATTATTTCGGGTGTAAACTAGCCCGGAGCTGGGCGGCAGAACACAGCCCGCCGCTTCTACTACAGGTATGTTGTAGAAGAACCAGTTATTGATGCTAATATTGTATTCTTTATTAAAAAGTTGGTAATGGTTAATAAGGGAGACCACAGAAGTAGCTTGTTACTTTCATTACATCAGCATGGTTCAGGAGACCCTTATCTTTTGCTGTTGACACAGGGATGTAAATTTCTCAACTCTAATCCTGTTATTTCTCCTCATTTCTTCCTGTACTTTATTCTCTTGAAGAAGGGTATTGTGAATATGTCTCCATTTAGAAGCAAAGAGTTGTTTTCCTTCCTTTAGGCAGAAATCCAAATAAGTTCTATGAAATTCGGTATGGAAGATTTATCTCCCCAGCACTTGAATTTGTTAAGTTATGTGTTTGCCTCCATGTAGATTTTACTTTCCTTCATAATCCAAGAGTATTATGTTTTACTACCTCAGTATTCCTGCTGTGTCATGAGGGCCTCTTCTCATAGACTCATGGGCTCTTGGACGACATTTAATTATGTATTTCAATTTTATTTTGCTTTGGGTCTTCCTTTTTGTGTCATAAAATAAATATGCTCTTCCTCTTTCTCAGAGTCAGCTATTGCTCCAAGGAGTCCTGGCTCTTTATACTAAGAGATATTATTCATAACCTAGATATGAATCATAGGTGTACATGTGCAGGGAAGAGAGGTCATTTCTCTAAGTCTCTCTCAACCTCCGAACAAAGAACTGCATGGCATTGTATCAACCCATGCATACATACATATCTACAAGTACTGCCATAAGTAACTAATACTCCAGTTTAAAATTAAGATAGCTAATTTCTGCTAATTTCTTTCACTTCCCTTGTTTTATTGCTTCCCTGATTCAGAAAGCTCTGTTCCCATTTACCTGGTTTTAATGTTTCTGAATTAGCTGTCATTAGATGAAGCTAGTTCATCTAATTGGCAATGCATTGGATGCTCCCAGAAAGGCAGTTCATATTTGGAAGTGTTAATCAGAGCTCTGGAGTAAGCGAGATAAATTAAGAATACCCAACATTGAAAGTGATAAAAAGGCTGTCTGTTGGGTAGGTCCAATATGTAACACAATGAGAATTGCAAGGCCACGAGCAACCTCCTGCAGACATCAACAAAGATTGTTCTCACAGCCAAGGAATCTTTATTTTTCCCATGTTGTGTTATTTCAGAACTGTGCTCCTTTTGTTGTCTTGTTTAACTTTCTGAACTCCTCATGTGACTCATTTTAGCTATGCATTTATTTCCACCTTCGCCACTCCCACTTCCATCTTCACAACCACAGTTGAATTTTAGTGCTTCAGAAAATGTTTCCTAATTGTCTTTCCCAAAGTAAATGTCTAATAACTTTTCTTCTCATTTGGCTGTTGTTTTCATAGAGTATTGATATGATAGAACAATTGAGTATGTAAAAGTATTGTGTTATATTAAGGGATTAAAGGGTAAATATATAGATGAACTAAAAATAAAATGCACAAAATTAGCATGCTGCTAATTCTGGAAGTTTTCACTCACAGGTTGCCATCTGGATTTACTTTTGATATGATTAAGTTGTGAACATTTCATATGCTTTCTTTGTAGGTCAGGTTCAAGATCAGGTCTCCACAAGCCTACGAAGCACAGTAATTATACAAGTGAGAAATAGTGATGACATTGATAACAAATGGAAGAGGCACAACTTTTTATTTTTTAAATTTAGATTACTTCTACTGCTGCCAAGGTTTCAGAAGTAGATTGAAGTTTCAGAAATAAAAATCCCAGGATGCAGTGCACAGAAACACTGCCTAGATATTGAATGTTGCAATTACTTTTACATTCTCCTTATATGGAAACTCTTAGAGCTTAGCAGAAATGGGTTCTGTGGTTTCATATGAGATGGCTCAAACTGCAAAATAGTGAATGATATATAAAAAATATAAAAATTTTTTAGAAATTTCTAGAAACCCAGTTGAGCATTGTAAACAGGAGGAACTAGACTAAAGGGAGAAAATGAAAGCTTTGATTTAGTGCTCGCACACAGTAGATTATTTCTATGGCAGATGCTGAAAAGAAACATCTTGTGTATTATAGCATATTGTGGATGGTATTGCTGGTATGGAGAAGCTGAAAATTGACCAATAATTCATTTTTGTCAACAAACACAGACAGCACAAGATGGTTCAGGCACTAATCCTGCCCTGAGGAGAATACTACAGAAAACAAAGAGGAAACCTCTGTTCACACCTAATTGCCAGTGAGGATGGAGGTTGCTGCTGCCAGGTTGGAGATAGTTTCCAAGCTAGGCTAAAAATAGCTTTTTCCGTAATAAGTGTAAAGGCGGGTTACACTGGTGTGAAATGTCTGATGATGATTGTTAAAGTATGGATACATTTATTATCCATTCAACCTACACAAGAAACAGTGTTCAAACTTCCACATGTAACTTGGCTCCTACAACTGTAGCTCCTAGGCACCAACCAGTAGTTTAACAGAAAGACAGAGAAAGTAGTTACCGTCACACCTATTAAAGACCCAATAAGTATGCATACCCGTAATAGATGGCGCTTAGACTCTTGTCTACTGTTGTACACTGTAAAGTTGAAGACAAATGAGACTGCCCTTCTTCAGCTAGCTACAGCCATCCATCCTTTTTCCTGAGACTCAACAGAGAATAATCAATTGGCACATCTCCCGTGCTCTTTCCCTTCCCAATCCATGGGGCATGAGTCATGCAGGAAGGAAACCTGAACCGAAGTGGGCTGCACTTTAGATGCTTAGGTCACACTTGATTTTCTTTATTGAATGCATGAAAATCAATACACTAATAGGCCTGGGAGCCATATGCCTTTGTGAGGATTGAAAGAGAGCATTACCTTTGAAGAATCTGAAATATTTCTTAACTTTAATATTCAAATATACTCATATAGTATCTAGACACAAAAGACAATAAGTACTATTTTGTTCAAAGAGCACATCCAAGGTCACGATAGTGAGGAATATTAACAGTAGTTGTCAATGGAATCATTGTGTAAGAAAGCAGCAACAAAAAGTTAAAAAGGATTCATGAAATATCCAATAACTATAAAAGAAAAATCATAGAAACATGATTTCTATTTATTGATTGTTTATCATATCTTTGGAAAGGAAAAAAAAATAAACAATCCAGCTTACAGAAGATGAGAAATACAAATAAGTCATGTATTTGAATCTTGTTTAGTTAAATGTCACAAAATAAATGTTGTGTTGTTTCACAGTGTCAGGGAGGTGAAAGCCGGATGAGAATGCACACTCTCTAAATCCTACCATATATCTCTCATTTCTTTCATCAAAGAGCTAAAATCAAGCAATTTAGACCAAGATTTCTTCAGTTTTCTTATAAACAACTTTTTTTCTGCTAAAGAAATTAGTTAGAAGCCATGGGTACCTAAGTATATAAACTAATTATTCAATTCAAACATAGTGATGATGAACAATAAACTAATTTCATTTTAATTAATTCTTTGGCATGCGTATAAGTTGACAATTTATAAAAAGAGGAAAACAAATTAGCTCATGCATGTACTTAGTCTTACATAAAAGAATAAACCATGGCATTTGATACAACGGATATAAACCATCTTCAAGATGTGCCTTAGGTATTTTTCTATTGTGAAAACAAAACACTATGACCGGGGCAATTTATAAAGGAAAACACTTGATTTGGAAGCTCATGATTCCAGAGTATTAAAGGCACTTACCATCATGACTGCAGTCAAGCCGGCCTGCTTCTGGAGAAGGAGCTCAAAGCAGAGAGAACGATTACCTGAGAACAATGTGGGCTTTTGAACCTCAGTTAGGGCTCCCAGTGACACACCTTGTCCAAGAAGGTTAAGTCTCCTAACCCTTCCCAAACAGTTCTACCAACTTGGGACAAAACATTCAAATATATGAACCTGTAGGGATCATTCTCATTTAAACCACCACATCTGACTCCCTGGTCCCCATAGGCTTGAAATCATGTGATATGTTTAGTCTGACGTCAAATGTCCCTATAGTCTTTCAGAATCTCACCACAGTTTAAAAGCTCAAAGTCTTTTCTGAGAGACTGAAGATTCAAGGCCTTCTCTTAATTGCAGTTCTCACCTCCATGAAGTCAATAAAATCTGAGGAATCTGGGTATAGTGAGGAAATCCTGAAACGCAGCAATTCCAAAGCTCAGCAAGGACTTAGATGCTTTTTCCTTTCAATCTTTCCTCAGCCCAGCACAGTTTCCTCTCATGGACTGTTTCCACTCCTTGTACACAGTCCTCCCTGACTGACAGTGCTTAGCTCTGTTAGCTCAAATATCCTCAGTGTTTCGACACAATTCAGGCTTCATTTACAGTTTCATGTCCTGGTTCTTTAGGGTGTCTATGCAGGGATGCTGTTGATACAGTCCTGTCTTCAACCGTGCTCTTTAACTAATAAGGAAGATTCCACAACCACAATGCTTTACTCCTTTGTTCTTCATGATCAAAGCCAAAGGCACTGGACCAGTGGTACCAGTTCGGCTGCATCCGGGGGATGACTCCTGGCCCCTCCTTAAATTACATTTGCATAAACTTTGAAATATTGCTCTTTAGGTACAGAGAATTCCTTCGGACTTTGTTTTGTTTTGTTTGATGAGATGGATCATGTTCTGAAGGCACTACACCCTTTTTTCCACACCTACTTGTCTCTTATTACAAACCATGGCTCCAATATTAAACTCCCTGGGACTCTGTTCCTCATCATACTTTAAATTTTGTATAGCTTTCTGCCTCACTTGCTCTTTTTTTACTGTAGACCTGCATAATAATGATCACAAAACACATGAAAGAATCAATAGTAGGCTGTCAAGAAATCTCTTTTGCCCAAGCAATTAGATCAAAACACTCCAAATTTGGTTCTAACAGATCCTTAGGAGAAGGACAAAAAGCAGGCACATTCTTTGTCAAAATATCACACGAAGGGTCTCTATCGCAAACTGCTAATATTGTTGTTCTCTGAAACCTCTTGATCTAGACATTCAGTGTTCACAGTTCACATCCTCTCTTCTCTATTATCTGCCAAGTTCCTACGGATGGCCCATTTAGGACAACTTACAGCTTTCAACAGCTTTCCTATTTCAAAGCCTCCAAACCATCCACTTTTCTCCATAAAATCCATATGGTCAGACCTTCATAGCAATAGCCCTCATCCTGGAGCCAGAGGCCAAAAAGAAGAGTTAGGACATGATATCATGCAAGCCACCACCCCCCCCCCCCCGGCATCTTTTAAGTCCTAGATCACAGTTGAAATTACTCCAGTATTTGATATGATACTAGTTTTGTTCACTGTTTTCTCTGGCAGATGCAAATGCAATGACTCTCACTTAGCCTATCTAACCATAACATCCCCTATTCCTAGAGCAGCAAACTAATATGGGAATTCTGACAGTTTCTAAATATGGCCACCTCAACCAATCATCCATTCTGGAACTGGTGAGATCACCAGAGGATGAGTACAACAACACACTGGGCATCCGTAAGTTCCTTCTGTAACTGGAGGTGCACAGTGTCTCCTGGGGTCTCCAGGAGACAGTGGAATTGAGAACCAGAATTCAGTATTCCTATGTGTTTATAATATTTATAGTAAGTTACTGTCTCATTTTCAAGTATTGAATTTAGTGACAATTTCTCTGTATATATTTTGTTTGAGCAGATTATTTCAAAAGAACTTTCTTTTCAGTTTTATAGAACATTTTTGGAGAATTTTTCTTTAAATCGTGTCACATTGATTCAAATGTCCATTTGCAGAATATAAAAGTAAATGAGTTTTAATCTTTACCTAAATACAGAGAAAATATGAAAATTATAGATTGATTCAGAGGAATTCGGTATAGTATTCCATTGCTATTTCCATTTGTAATTACTTTATAATACAAAGTCATGTTATTAAATTTTTATGTCTTTAAAATGCAATGCTTTGCCTGAGTGCTGTTTCTTTAGTTTTTCACTTAGTATGTATAAAAACAAAGTGAACTCTCTTCCCCTGAAAAATCCTGTTATACCATAACGTAATACTAGAATAGGGAATCTCCCTAAAAAAGAAATCAAAATAAACTTTGCTACTTGCTGGATTTGTGATCGTGGCCCAAGTCCATAAAAATCTTAAAATAGTGGTCATTCATCTGTAAAAGCTAGGTCAAAAACATCCTTCTTAGGGAATTGAAGATGCACATAACAGATGGTTTGAAACAGAAGCTTGCTTTCAATACCTGGCTCCTTTAGGGTACAGTAGCTGTTCTTTCAGAGTGTTATTCTCTTCCTTAACAACTCCCCCCACAAACCCAATTAAGTAAGTGTATTTGTCGGCCATTTAAATTCCTTAACAAAATTGTGAAACAAAAGTTATTCAAAATATACAGGAGCTAAGGCTGTGTAAACCTGGAACTTGGAAAAAATTTTTAAACAATTTAGCATATGAGGCAGGTTTCAGCCAGATGGATTTATGTACACATATCGTGTTTCAACATTTCGGCCTCTATGGATTTCAGTCCAGAGGGCATGGTGTTTCACTTTGCTCATGTCAGTTTCAAGTTCTTATTGTCATCTTGAAGTGTTAGATTAATTTAAAAGTGCCATGTGGGCTTGGGAGATTTGAAAGCATGGAAAAGGAAAATGGGTAAAAGTACAAGACACACAGAGAGTGGCATAGAAGAGAGAACATGGTGACAACCAGCGTTAATATCACGGGAAGAAAACTTGGAGAGGGTAATTCAGTAACTCTTTCTGAATCCTGCTTGTAGTACAAGATGTGAGCTCAAACTTGTTGCTCCAGCCACCATTATGTTCAAGGCACCATGACGCTCCAGCCACCACGATGCTCCACCACCGTGATGCTCCCAGCTTTTATCTGGGATGGTGATGGATTCCTACTCCTTTACAATCTTAAACCCTTATAAACCCGTTTTCCACAAGTTACCTAAGTCATGAAACTTTGTCACAGCAATAGACAAGTGACTAATACAAAAGTATTCAGGACTGGTAACAAAAGGAAAAGTCATATTTATTTAATATTCAAAATTTGACTTACCACTATGATCTAATAGGAAACAAATACTGCTGTGACTCAAAAACTTATTGTTCCAACTTTCCTTTAACAACTTCCTGCACTTACACTCAATTAACAGACACTTCAAACATGGGAGCTTCAGCAATGCCTTCATAGATCTGCGTGGAGAACATTATTATTCAAACCAAAGTTCACTAGTTTAAGGCAGTGAAACTTCTCACAAATGTTTTGTTTTTTTTTTCTTTATGGAGAACTCTTTGATATCTTTTGCTCTTTTAAACTACTTTGTGGGAATAAAAATATTGAATGTGAAAAATTTGAAGATTAAATACATTGGGAACTCTCTGAGATACTCTACAGTTAAAAACAACAGTTATGATTCCATCCACTATTTATAGATCATTTTCAATATCAATGTAATTTTTTAAAAATATGATTCCATGATCTATTAGCTTATTGGTTTAAAATATGGGAAAGCAGACTGGGAGAGTGAATTACTCTGATCACAATCGATTTCCATTTGCTTTTAGAATGTTAGCACAGAAAAGAGTATTAAGTTGAAGCCATAAAGGATTGTCATAAAACATGAGCAGTTTGTAAAAGCTATGTAGTCACAAAAGCAAAGTCACAACTCACTGAGGAGGGAGCAGTTTGCTTTTCTCTGGTCCTCAAGTAATACTCTTGATGACTGGGTTCTTTTATGGGCTTTAAAAATTTGCATATATCTGTGAGTTTTATGCAGGATTATGAGTGTTGATGCGTATTTAAGAAAGTACTTGAGAGTCTATGTGGATATGTATTTCTGTGTTTGGGTGTATGTTAATGGATATGAATATGTTTTTGATGGGAACAAAAAATCCAAACTATCACCTGTGTTTTCAGAGTTTCCCTGTTCAAAAAGATTAGAATTTGAGTTTTAGCCATGACCTTTGGTTAGAAGTCAATTTTTATCCATGAAGCATGGTTTAGTTCAACAGTCCAAATAACAAATTATAACACCTTGAAAAATCATTAGAAATATTGAATAGGGTACTCATAACTTCATTTAATTTTTAAATTTTATTGTGGCTTATAAGTTGCACTAGTTTAAAAAGTTCAAGGACTATAAGACAGAACTAAGTTATAATTTTACCTTTCTTAGATAGATACTGTGTCTAATTTTACATGATAAAAGTTACATACATTATTTTTACTGTTATAAACTTTATAGTGGACACTTATCTTTCTTATTAATAAGCTTTTCTGTCTTAAAATATGTTTACTTATTGTCTGATGTGCTTTCACTTGTCTAGAGTTGGTGAGAAGTTCTTAGGGCTTAACTTGCATGATTATATTCAGAACTGTTTTAAGTACAAATAAGATTCAGAAACAGATACTGTCATTGTGGTTTTACAAAGTAAAACCCTCAGGGGCAAAACTTAAGAGTAATTAGCATGACAATGCTTGAAATGATTAGGCTGAGAAGAAGAATAAAATTTAATTATTAATAAAAATACTTATTAATTCAGATCCTGAAAAGGATTAATATCAGTGACAGGGTGTTCAACATTTCAGTTTGTAATAACTTTTCAATTGACATACTATCAGAATGTCCATAACCAGGAAATTCAGGGTTCTCTTTATGGGCTCCTAGCGTTGTTAAAATTTAAGAACAAATCCGAGAAGGATGCTCAAGAATAATTTTATTAGATTTGAGAGAAAAAAAGACAAAGCAAACACATTTTACATTTCATCAGCTGATGAAAACTAAGAATTGTAGAAGATTCCCAGTGGAGGGAACCAGCAACTGATTGGTATAATGGGGCAGAAGAGGTTCTGAAAGAGAGTGGTGAAGTCTAGAGTACCAAGGTAAGCATGCAAAGGCTGAAAAAGAGACAAAAAGAAGGAAAAGTTATGCTTTTCAAGTTAAGACTCAAAGTGGACTGTAACTGAAGATTTCTCTACCACCAATTTCCAAATAACCATTCTGAGACTTAATATTAATCACAAACTATTTGGCCAATGGTGCAGGCTTATTACTAATTATCTTATACATGTTAAATCAACTCATTTCTATTAATCTGTGTCTCACCACATGCCTCATGGCTTATAGTTAATGCTCTGGCATCTTTCTCCTCTGGGGGCTTGCTGACATCTCTCTGACATAGCTTTCTTTTCCCTGTATCTTTGCTTGGATTTCATGCGTGGCTCTATTCTGCCTGGCTATTGAGCAAATCAGCTTATTAACCAATGATGATAAAACGTATTCACAGCAACCCTTATCAGTGGGCCGACTTAACAGTGCTATGAAATTGAAGTCCTTTTAATAGCAAAACAATTCCAGCCTTTTGGGAGTAAGGATGAGTTTATGCAAAAATGTAATACGACAAAGCCCTAGGCAGAGAAATAGAGAAGCTAGAACAAAGTCCATATTAAAAAGTCTGACTCAAAACCTCTTACACTCCCCCCAGCAGTGAGTAGACTCACAAAAGCATTTATCTGTGTCTACCTTGTTGAGTTCCTCATAGGTATTTTCTTTTAATTTCCTCCAAGGCTAAAGTAAAGAGTGCAGAGCCCAGAATTCTTAGAGACATTGACTATTGATGAAAAGGCTAGAATCACAGTATGTTCCAAAGGAGAGAGGTCCAGTCTCCATTTAATCTCCATATTAGAAATTTGGAGGGTCTTTTTGACTTTATGTGTCACATAGGTACTCTAGTGATGAAATTGAGTCTAAATAAAGATAATCTGTATCTAGGCATCAGTTTATCCTTTTCTTTCTTTCTTTCTTCCTTCCTTCCTTCTATCTTTCCTTCCTTTCTCCCTTCTTTCATTCCTCCTTCCCTCTGTTTCTTTGTTTCTTTAAAATAAACTTTGCTTTATGTGTATTGGTTCATTGCCTACACACATGTCTGTTAATCACTTGCATACAGTCCCCATGGAGGACAAAAATGGAACTCAGACCCCCTGGAACTTGAATTATATACAGTTGTGAGATTCCCATGTGGTGTCAGAGAATCAAAATCAGGGTCTCTGCAGGAACAGTCAGAGTTCTTAACCACTGGTCTATCTCTCAACTTCTGGACAACTGTTTCAATGAAGAAAGTTAATGAGAAATAATCAGTCTGTATAATATTCACAGGGACATAAGCCTAATATTTGGAGAGTGAAACTGGTAGCCTATGGAAAAGAACAAACTGATCAATTTAATATTGGATGATACTCTCCTATTGGGATTCCAAAGTATATGATGGACAAAAGTGAATTCTTTTCCTTTCTACTATCAAGGCAAGTTCAAGGCCAGTCCTTGGGGTTTATACTTGAATCTTTGGAATAGATTTTGCCTCCTTCAGCCTTTTACCAATTATGCCATCTCTTTGAACAAGTTAGAATCTTTCTGACCATGTACCTTTCTTTAGAATAGATGTGAGATGCCGTGAATATGATTGGTTAATAAAGAAACTGCCTTGGCCTGATACAACAGAAAGGTAGGCAGGGAAAACTAAACTGAATGCTGGGAAAAAGAAGGATAGAGTCAGAGAGAAATCAGGTAGTCATGCTGGAGACAGCTGCCAGAACTTTACCTGGTAAACCACAGCCATGTGACAATACACAAATTAATAGAAATGGATTAAATTAATATGTAAGAGTTAGCCAATAAGAAGCTAGAGCTAATGGACAAAGCAATGATTTAGTTATTACAGTTTCTGTGTGATAATTTCAGGGGTCTGGGTGGCCATGAAATGAACAAGCGTCAAAGTGGACAAGTGGCCTCCTTCAAAAAATTGGTGTGCCAAAGTGGTAGACTAAATCTGTGTATAATTGGAGAAAGCATAAAAAGCCTAGACAAAAAAGAACAGAGTTAAAGATGGTTTGGAAGTGATATTTTCTTGGGTAGGATCCATTTGCTAAAAGCAAGCAAGAGGCATGGCTCCTTTAAGAGAGGTCTTCTGGATTCAGCAGTTGCAGGAAAATAGCTATGCCATTTTGAAATGCTGGCTTTCTTAGCCATGCTGACAGTATGAACTCTGATAAGGTCCAGCTACAAAGCATTTAAATGGGTTTTGTAAGCAAAGTACTGCAACTGCTTAATGGCTTGACATAGACCTGCTGCCTACTTGGATCTGGACTGCTGTGCATGGCTCAGAGGCAGTAAAGGGACATCTTCTGACATGTCTGACTGGGCAGAAGAAGTAAGCATGCCATATATACCCTATTAATAGTGCAGCTTAATTTTCTATGAGGTGCTTAGCATTTTAAGATGTGCTCCTGGACAGTAAAGAATTGCAGATATACAATAGGACTGATTCAGACATAAAAGACCTCTAAATGGGTAACAGTGTTGGATAAACATATGTAGATTTTGGAGAGAGAAGAAAAAGAGTATAGAGCATTTAAAAAAGAAATGAATAGTTTTATGAAAAGAAAACAAAGTCTTTAAAGACACAAAGTACTTACAATATTAAAGGAGTAAAGATAACAAAATAAGTATTAAAAAGTAATAGAGTGAAAATAAATAAGCCATGTAAAGATGGAATATACACAGAGATTGTGAATTATGTATAATATTGTGTTTTTGAATTTTTTGACTGTGAAGGAGCTAAGTACAAAGGGACATTTCATTGTACAGACTGCTAAACTAAAAAAGCATGTTTATTATAATGGTATCTTGACTTCAGTATTTTGTTCTAAGGACACATTGCTGTGGAAAAGAGGTTCTTCTTTTGTTTCCTCAGAGGATGAGAACCTCTGGAATCCTTCCAGACTGATGTGGTTTGATGGACCAAAACCCTTGAAAGGGTGTCGTGAACACCCTTTAAAAATTACTTTTCCCAATAAACAGTAGGAAGAAGTTTGGACAGATGTATGCACAGATTCCCAAATATTGTCTATAAATGTTTATTTACATTTAAAGGGGGATATACGATAGAGATTTTCATTGGTATGGGTCTTAGTTTATTGACACAAATTTAAGGTCAATTTTGTTATATGTATATTTCTGGTCTTGATTAGTTACTGTGTTTGTGAAGCTCATTTAAAATGTAATGCACAATTAAAAATTATAGGCTAATAGGTAATTATCAAGCTTGTAGTCAAGTTAGTTATGCTTTCTAGATATATAGAGATATATTTCAGTTAGATAGACATTCTTCAAATCTTTCAGAAATCTTCAGAATATGGCATTTAAAATGTTTTAAGAGTTTAAGACTTTCCATGACAATGAGACACATCTCCTCCTGGCAGCACCAATTACTTCAAGAGGAAGATGGACGTCGAAGAATCTCCTTTTCGAGTTGATTAGACATTTGTGCAAAATACTGCTCTTGCCTACACTGCTTGATGAATTGGACATGCAGGACCCACAGAGAAATGACTGTCAAACTTGCCTAAAGTTGAGATGATCCTTTGGGGTTCCTGCTACATGAAAGAGTCTGCTAGATATTCTGCAAGACAAAGAAGAAAGTAACTGAAAAACTGCCAATATAGGCAGAACTGTCTTTGAAATTTCCTGCTTCATGGAAAAGTCTGCTGTATACTTTGGGCCTGTAGGTTAAAGACAGATGCCTCAATGGTATAGAAGAATTTTGGGTGACTGTCCAGGCAGTAAGATGTCTATGTCATTTCTAGAGTTTGGGAAGTTGCTTACAATGCACTTCTTGTTTACTTAGGTAATATATCCTTCTGGAGTCTTTCAAGTGTTGAAGAATTTATAGTTATAGTTCTAAATATTATAACTACAATTCTTACTTGATACCTGTTTTGTTATATGTAATTTTATTATGTTAAAGTTAAAACTTTCCTTTTTATTTAAAAAGAAAAGGGGAACTGATGTGGGATTCTCCTCTGTATGCCATGAATACCATTGGTTAATTAAGAAACTGCCTTGGCCTGATGCAATAGAACTTAGGTAGACAGGGAAAATTAAACTGAATTCTAGGAAAAAGAAGGACAAAGTCAGAGAGAAGCCATATAGCCCTGCTGGAGACAGATGCTGTAAATTAGCTGGTAAGCCACAGCCAAGAGACAATACACAGATTAATAGAAATGGGTTAAATTCATATGCAAGGGTTAACCAATAAGAAGATAGTGTTAATGGGCCAAGCAGTGATTTAAATAATACAGTGTCTATGAGATTATTTTGGGGGTCTGGGCAGCTGTGAAATGAAAAAGCAGTCAAGAGGCCTTCTTCAACATAGAATGATTTAAGACATTTCTCTCTTTGAACTCTTATCATTGCAAAACTACATATTGGTTACAGTTTAAAGTCTCTCTGTTCAAGAGGACAGGTGATGACTCACCAGAGGTATAAGGTACTTTAAGATAAGAGGTTTCTTGTAGTTTTCCTGAACCTAGTTGAGCTCAGAGGGTAAGTTAAAAGACATCAGCCTCCTTTCATTGCCTCTGTCCATGTTGATATAGTCTCCTTTCTAGCTACTGAATATCCAGAAAGTCAGCTATGCAAATTTTAAAGTATGAACTATGTGAAAGTTAGTTTCTGAACAGCATTTAGTTAAATATCAGGCAGAAAATCTAAGCATCTTTAGTAATCCAGTTTAAAAAAATTAAACATCTCTAATAAATAAATTATATATATATATAAATTACATATAATGAAATAATTATATATAATAAATAAATTATATAAATCATTGCTTTCAAATTCATTTTACAAATGTTATCAAAGGTATATAAATGACTTAAGAGTATTCTATGGAATTAAGTAGAAGTGTGCATTGAACTTTGAGTTTACAATCATTAATATAATACATGTATCAGTTTTAAGTCTCAGTTTTCATATATTTCACATAATTTATGGTCCCATGACATGCTTGGACAAACTAGTTTTATCTTTATGTCTTCATTTGTAGAAAAATTTCATCTATTCTATCTTACTATCTCATAAAATTTTTTTCCAAAAATATTTTTTCAAAAGTATCCATATGTATATATTCTTCTAATTAAAAGACATTCTGATTACAAAAATATCTCTGCAAAATAAATATTTAAAAAGCCTTTTATTTGATTAATTGTCATGAATTTATTTTCCAAGAAACCCTTAATAGACAGGTGGCAAATATGATATTTGTATTATATTAGACAGATATAAATTTGTGGTTGAATGTGTGTGTGTTTGTAAATATCATAAATTTTCTTTTAAGAATACAAATTATACACATACAGTCCCCAAAAACAGTAACAGTGAAGATGTGAGTATGTTAACTTTGTACGGAGTCGTAAGAGTGGTGTATTACGGTCTTCCTCAAAAGGGAAATAACTGGAATCTCCTTTCTGAAAGGTCATTACATTTCTAAAACATGTTGTGTAAAATATTCTCCAAATTTATAATCTGCTCTGTGCTCGACAAATGTAAAGTATGAACTTAAAAAGCTTTATTTTTGAATAGATCTATTTGTAGAAATAATTTTCCAAGTCTTCTCGGTTTTGTGCCTCATAAAATACACATGTCTTTTGTCACAGTTACAGTGGACTGATTTTTAAAGTTGGTGAAAACCGTCACACAGTTTCCTCCATCTGAATAACATTATTTAAAAAGTTAATCTTTTGGAAAACGTTCCCTACAGAAGCAGAACTAAGAGAATGAATACATATTAAAGGGGAGATTTATTAGACAACATAACAAGATATAGTCTGGGTAGTCCAACAATGGCTATTTCAATACTGGAAACAGAGAACCCAAAGGCTGGTCAATGTATGACATGGACACTTTTGTTGCCACTGCTTGATGATAAAGGCATAGGTGATTCCCAAGTAGCCATTCATCTTCTGTCCTCATTGGAAACCAGAAGACCTTGGTTCTAATACCAGTAAACAATGGCAACAACAGAGTAGATAAACTTGCCAGCATAAAGTAAAGACAATCAACCAAAACGTGAAAGTTGTTTCCTCAAACCTCATCTTTAGGCTAAAACCAGGAGGAAGGTGTCAACCATGGTTTTGTGAGTTTCCTTGCCTTAGTTGATCTATTTAAGAAACTCCCTAACAGGTATTCCCAGAGGCATGCGTAATAGATGATTCCTAATTCACTGAAGCTGACAAGTTAAACCATCACAGTTAACAAAACAGATCTGCTATACTTCACAAAAGGATTTCTTCAATTTTGACTCTATTCATTAGACCATACTCAATGTGTTTGTAACAAAAAGTGTCCAAATAATATATGTACTATTATGTTGCAAAAGCCTCTGATAGATACAACAAAATCAAACGCTATTACAAATTTTGGTCATGTTTCTATAGCTTTTAGATATGGTTTTAGTGTATATACAATGCCTATTTTTGTAAATGCATTTCATAATTTCTATGGACTCTATACATAAATTTATGAACCTTATGAAAATTAAAAGTAGCCAGGTGGTGGTGGTGCATGCCTTTGATCGCAGCACTCGGAAGGCAGAGAAGATAAATTTCTGTGAGTTCGAGGCCAGCCTGGTTCCATGACAGTCTCCAAAGCAACACAGAGAAACTCTGTCTCAAGAGACAAAATGAAACAAAACAAAAATTAACAAAAGTAATCATAATGAAGGTTTCAGATGTGATTTATTGTTATCATATATTCAATAAACTAGAATTTCTCAAAATATAGGTGTACTTTTAAAAAAAATAAAGCTATCTTTTTGTACATAGTCAGTGATAATAATTTTTATTGTAAAATATTTCAAGATATCCACTTATCTAAGGAGTTTCACAATGTCAATAACTGATACAGCCATATAGACCGTGACTTTCACCAAAACTTTTTTCATTACTCAAAAAATTGACTTAAAAACAAATATTGTGCTTTATTAATATAACAGAGATTTTTTCTGTTAAGTGTGCTCAGACTTTGAACACTTTGGAAACTGTCTCAAAAGCAAAATCAAGATGTAGACTTCTTGATCATTTTAGGGTCCGCTTCTGTAAGTTGGTGCAAAGAGCGCTAAATGTGTAAGACAACTGACCGATTCGCAGGAGGAGCCTGACCCTGCCGAGTGAAGGCCCATCCTGGCAGGGATGCCTGATAGGCTTTGCCTTTTCTAGAGCCCAGGGAATGGGATGTTGACTCAATATCTATCCTTTAACACTGCTGTATACTCAGGCAGTAGGTAACTCTAAAGTGTGGAAGAAACATAAAATTAAGAAAAGGAGATCTGATTTTGGTTTTGATTGCCTTATGGACACAAATAAAAACTAAGTGCTTTTTGACAAAAGCAATTTTGAAGAGCCTTGGATTACTGACAAACCATTTAGTTTACATTTGCTGATTGGAAAAAATATTCAAATGTTTTGAGGACTATTATGTTTTGCATGTGTTTAGACACAGAGTTTTCTTTAGAGTAGAGTTATTCTGTTTAAAAAATATTTAT
Source organism: Myodes glareolus (assembly GCF_982192425.1). NCBI lineage: Eukaryota > Metazoa > Chordata > Mammalia > Rodentia > Cricetidae > Myodes > Myodes glareolus. Next base: position 112,545,530 of record NC_142028.1, read on the forward strand.
AAGTAAGTCAGCATGTAAATATAGACGTTTACAAAATTATAAATATGAAATATATTTTTGATAAAGAAACTTAAAGAGGAAATGGAAATGACTTTAGAAGAACACAGATGCTCAGTTGGTAGTTTTCTCTATGTTGGATGAAGGAAACGGAAGTGAGGACAATGCCAGAAAATATAAATGTAAAAGAGATCCAAAAAGTGAGAAAACAATATTAGAGATGAAACTTAAAGATTATACATACATACATACATACATACATGATTATATTTACCACAATTAATTTTATTAACCCAGAATTATGCTTTTCTGGGAACTAATTTCATTACTCAAATTCCTTCAGACAAAAAGAAGCAATATGGAATTACAAACAAGTTAACTTCTAAATTTGATTTTTAGATCATGAACTTAGGAAACCAAGGAAGCCTAGTGAATATGGAATATGGGATGAAGATCTATATGAATGTGTATTGTTGACATGGTCAATGACAAATGCCTCAGACCCATGCGAATTCAGTAAAGCCTACACATTTATGCCAGACTCAGAACTGGTAAAGCCTACCTCAGATCCAACCATGAATATTGCCAGTGTGTGTAAAATCACAACCTCGGCTCCTTCCTCCCAGATGTTTACAGACTGCTACACCTCACAGAGAACTCTTACTATGACAAGGTAACTGCTGCCACCTGAGCTTCACCAAATGCACATACTAAGGTTCTGACTGTTGTGGTAGTTGATGACAATCCAACACAGTCATCACAATCCACCTGACCCTAGCTTTTCCCTGTGTGTGTCTCTTCTTTTCTTCATTCTCTCATTGTTCTATCCAGATCTCCAGATTCAAGCTGGAAAGACACAGTAATGAGCACAGACAAAAATAGGTACAGTCCAAAAAGTGTTGGGAGTAATTATTGTGGATGAAAGAATAAACCCAATTTAGAACATTATGCAAATAATAATCTGTTTCCTCATAGAAACTTCAAGCAGAAGAAATATGGTTTTAACGAGCCTTTGCTAGACACAGTTGTGGGAAACCAACAGAGTTTAGCTGAATTACACTGGGAAAGAAATATGGTATTTCCTTCCCCTCTGCAAAGAATGGAAATTACAGTAAGAGAGAATGTCCTTGTTGCTAAAGAAATGACAGGTCTCTGGATTAAGGATGGCTGCCCAAGTTTCCCTGATGAAAGTCCCCTCAAGAGTTGCTGATAACAATTGATATAGTACATATAACTTCTGATATGACATATCAATTTTTTTCCTAATATTGAAGTTAGTTCTTTGATTTCACTGATAACCTAGTATCCCTCACGAAATGAACTCCTTTAAAAGACAATGTTCAGGAAAAGTCCCAAAGCCAAAGGAATTATTGCTATCAGTTTCAGGCTTTTGAAATGATCAAATATGTGGCCTGATGACAAGGCATGCCACTGGGAATCCTCTCCTAAAAGTTGGGAGACATACCTGTAAATCTCCAGCTACTCTGTAACAGTAAATGCCACTGACAATCATTTAATACCACTTACAGAGTTAAAGCAATGTTTAAATGTGAACTTTTTAAAGGATATTAATATCTTCTGATGTTTCTGACACCTGCTCAGGTGGATAAAGGCCAATCTCACCCACTCTAAAAGAATCCAGGAAATGTCTCCCAGAATGAAACTTTTACCTTTTAATCTCCACAGCCTCATGATAATATTAAAGACAAGGACAAAAATGTCATCTCGTCACGCAAGGAATGAAAGGAGTTCTTAACTTCTCAGATGCAATGAAAAGCATTACTCAACTATAAGTTGCCACATTACGATTTGATTTTCTTCATTACTTTTAATATTGTTGGTATAATGTTTATCCAATTACTTCAGCCTCATACTATTTTCATTTTAATATATGCCACCATTGTTCTCTTAAAATTGTTTTTACCAAATTCTCAGGATACCACGATCATTCCTTTTTTCACTTTTTGTATGCTATGTCTCTTCCAATCATAAACTATGTAAGATATACCTGAGGGATATCTCAGTCATTGTCTTGTTGGTTCTTGTCTATTGAGATCCAGGTCAATCCAAGGCTTTCTCAGAAGCCCAGATGAAAGGACAAATCAAACCTGGTTTTATTTCCTTGTCCAGAGGTTGACTTGGCATGGTCCAGTGGGTCTAGTGGCCAGGGCATTGTAAAAGTTAAAGGATTAGTTCCTGGGAACTTGACTTTTACCCCTGAACAGACTGGATTTATCAATATAATTTTGTTTATCTGTAATGTGTTTGGCTGTAATATTCTTGAGATAGTCTGTGTTCTTTTTAGCTTCCTGCCAACATTCTCTCATTTTATGGTAGCTCTTTACTAAGTCCCACTTCTCCTATAGAAATCACATATAAGATGCTGTGCTTAATAAACTTGTTGCAAGATCCATAGTTTGTGCAAAATGTATGCAAACTTTCCTATCTTCTCATCTTGAGGCCCTCCTGCCACTGAATAATGACCGGCTAGTCAAGGTCACTTTCCTGAAGCACATTAATAAAACCTCAAAGACAGATATTGGACTTTGACATGAAGACCAGAAAAGCAAAGAAGCCAACCATTACCTCTTACCTCAATCTCAGTCAAAAAAAATGGGGATCCTGCCTCCAGGAAACCCCCAAATGAAACTGTCTGAGAACTGTCTTCTTTCATGTTATAATTCTGTCCAGTTCTGGCATTAAGGGTATATACCACTACTGTCTGGTTTCTATGGTAAGGTGGTGTAACTAAAGAGATTAAAGATGTGTGTGTGTACCAATGTTGCCTAGTCTGTAAGGCTGGCAACAGTTTGTGTGACTGTTTTACTTTACTAATCTTCAGGCAGGCTTTATTTATTAAAATGAAAATGAAATTTCACTACATTTCCCCCTTTTTGCACAAAATAAAAAAGAAAGCTATCACTAATATAAGAAAAGCTGTTTACAATAAGTAAAATAATTATATACAATATATAGGCAATAAATATATCAAAATGTCTAGTCTATTTGCATTTTAGAAATTCAGAGAAAATGCTCCATATCTATCCTATCTTAGTGAGTCCAAGGTCTTGTATCTAATTTACTTTCTATCATAACTTGCTTTCTGTGTTAGGTAATAATGAAAACTATAACTATCTAGTCTTCAATTCCCTCAGAGACCCAAGAAGGAAATATTAAATGAGTTAGCAAAATATGCAAGCAGGCAACTTCCAAAAAATGTGAGAAATTATAGAGAAATCTGGCTGCCTGGACAGTCACACAAAGTTCTCTGTAATGTTGGGGCATTCATTTTTTGCCTACAGATCTAGCATATCTGACAGAGTTTTCTGTGAAGTAGGATATTCCAAAAGCCTGTCCCTCCTTTTCTTGACAATGTTTGGCAGTCACCTTCTTTTGTGTCCTGTTTGTCTAATTAGGACAGCATACTGTCACCAGTTAAGGTGGATGCATTTTTCTTGCTGAGTGGCTTACTTTTGCAACAAATAAGTAAATTTAATGTGGGGTATATTTGATGTTCATTATCTTCTCTAAAGTACATTGTTGTTGCAGGACAAACATGGCTCATTGTCATAAAAACCAAGAACCTAGGCTATTGAAACATAATAAATTCCATATTATGTTGATCTTTGAAGTATTTGAAGATGACATTGCTATCTAATACATATCTTTGTTTGATCTTGAAAACATACCTAATGTAAATATAAGTTCAATTATACTAGGTGATTAACTACTAAACTATATTTTCTTTTTATCCTAAAAAGTTGATAATAATAATTTTCAAGAACTAAAAATTTCCATTACATTGTTAAATACAATACCTTGAACAAGATTACAATTGTATATAAAGTACATTTTGACAACATTAATCTCAAATTTGTATCAATATACAAAATTTGTATGTTTCCAGATTATCGGTGTATTTTGCATCATTACATGACTTTGAGGATTTTTAAAAATATAGTTAAATTTTCCTTGTTTCTATTACTGTCTATGTACTTAACCCAGGTACAGGCCATTAAAAATTGAGAAACCATAATGCTCATCCTCCTGATTCTGTTATTTGCTAGGAGAACTGTGTGTCTCAGGACTAAACAAAGCAGTGTGTTGGTGGGTGATAGGCACTGCACCTACATGCAGGTAGGATAGTCTGTGTCCCAAGTCTCTTCTTTGAAATAATAGACTGAAAAAAATGCTGTATTTCTATTTTTGAAATTCTTATTCATTTACATTTTTTAAATTTTAGAAATGTATATGTATTTATGTTTGGTTTATATGTGTGTGCACACATGTGCTCTGCCTCAATTGCTCACATACAAATAGGCCATGGTCACAGTTTGTTGTGAGTGATATTCTATGCTAATTTCTATCTTATTTTCTGTCACAGGGTCTCTCAAAAAAACTAAAAGAAAGCTCACTGTTTTCACTAGTCAGGTTGGCAAAATGAAGTAAGCTTCTGTCTACCATTCACATGGTGTTGAGGTCACGGTCATGTACTGCTTTTTCTGTGCCTGTCCAGAATCTTCACTCACATCCTTAAGTTACACAACAAACACTTGCCCAGCTGAGCCCTGTGTTCAGGCCCTCAAATCCTTTCCCTCTGTATTAACTAATTATTTCAACACAGAGTATTATTGTTTGTTTTTATGTTATTATAAATCATAATGTGTAATGTGTAATGAAGTTCTAAGTTTCATTATAGCTTTTGTGTCTATGGTTAAAACAGAATCAGGAGACATATAGTAAGTACATTTCCTTCTTATGACTTCGCTTGTGTCTTTATTCCTACCAAGGCAATTGTTTACTGGAATCCTGATAGCACAACAGAGGCTCCACTATACTAAAGAAGCCACTGGCATATTTGTGACAACACACAGCTGTGTGTGTAGATTTTTATTTGATTAGTTCTATATTGCACATATTTACACACACACACACACACACACATATTCATAGATTCCATATATTCCTGGTAAAGTCATATGTGAAATAGTGATTTTTTTCCCTAAGGTAGAAAATTACACTTAGTTTAACAAAATAGTATCATCATCATGAATTCCTCCATAGCCTTGATTTATTATTCCAGTTCTTTCTCTATCTTCTCCATGGTGATTATGATTTATAACCTTTATGTCCCTCAGCCTCTCTTAGGGAAATCCTTGTTTTTAAAGATGTCACCTTTTACTGTAACTAAACAAAAATATTAAGACTTGCCTAGACACTTTAAATCATGAGAACAAATGAGAGCAGTGGAAACTCTTCTGTTTCTTCATGATATTCTCTAACATTGGTTCAGAGACTGAGTCTTGTATCAATATCTGCAAAAAAATTAATAGTTCAAATGGGGAAACCCAAATCTGTCAGAGCTGAAGAGACAACTGGAAATGTATATTTGATTCACATATTTGTTGTCCACCTCAAAATTCTTCTTTGTTTTGTTTTTTTTTTTATTTAAGAGAAATTGGTGTTTTCACACTTGCCATCCACCCCGCTGTTAATCTTGGGTTTGCAGTTTCTTGCACAAGCACTTCTCCCATTCTTATGAGAATGGTAACATTTCTTAAGCTGCCTGATGTAGGGTCATTAATATCTGCTGGGACAAAATATGCAGCCTCTGCTAAGAGAACTGTACCCAATCTGCAGATAAGTTGTCAGACAAAGCAATGATTACACAAAGTGTGATTTCAGTGGACTGAAAGGAACTGGTAGCTTCGTGACCAACTCAGTAGATCTCCATAATTTGTATTAGAAGCAAGACAAAGGCGAATTCTTCTACAGGGGTTGTTTATGGAGCACTGCATACTACTGTAAATTCTCTGTCTAATACAGTATGCTTGGAGTATGGCAGGACTAACTGACATGGGCTACTCTGAGTCATTCATGGCTGCCACACTTCCAGGCACCTGGGATATAGCAAGATTAACAGGTGATTTTCCTCCAGCTGTGTGTGGGCCATGATTTATGAGAGGCATACATGAAAGAAGTATTTCCTTGTCCCATCTGAGACAGGTTTAATATGTGTTTGTGTTTGTGTTTATTCATCAAATAGGTACTATTTGGCATTCTACTATACATCTGTTTTTCAAACTGTTTACATGCTAGTTTATTTTGGCCTTTCTTTTTTCTCAGTTATATATTTGCTTTTTATCTCAAATTAATTTCTTTAGAGGTTTTATTATTCTACCTTTTTCTCAGTATAATTTAGTTTTAATTATTTTAAAATGCATATGGACTTGATGATGGTGTCTTTAATTATATTATACTCAAAAATATTTTTCTTCTAGCATTAGTTTTTAATGTTCTTGAATCTAGAAACAATTTGAGGTTTAAATAAAATTATTTATATGTATTAGTTTCAATCTGTATGTGTACATACATGTGCACATATTACATAAATGTGACTATAGAAACATGTTTTAAAAACATGATCTTTCCTACTTCTTTTCTGATAGTAAGTGATGTGTGAAATAAATATATAACATCATATATTGTGGGTGGAGTTTCCCTGTTCTCAAACCACTCACAGATAATCAGAGGCTTAATATTATTTATAAATCTTCAGTCAATAGCTCAGCCTTTTCATTAATGAGATCTTACATTTTAAATTAACCTATATTCCTTATTTATACTCTACCACATGGTACCTTTATTAACATGGCAAATTCATCTACTGCTCCCTCTGGGTCTGGCTATTGTATCCTCTGACTCTGTCTCTCTCCTTCCCAGCATTCATGATATGGCTTTCCCACCTAACTTTATTCTGTTTAGCTACTGACTGGTCAGCTTCTTTATTAAACCAATCACAGTGACAAATCTTCACAGTGTACAAAATGATTATTTTACAGCTTTTCCACCTTTTTGTCAAATTAAAAAGAATTTAACTTTAACTTAATAAGATTATATATAACAAAAACACTTATTAAGAATTACAGTTACAATATCCTGTCCATTTGTACTTTACAAAATTAGAGATAATATTCTGTTATTTATCTTATCATTGTGACTTAAAGTTTTGTACCTCATTTACCTTCTATGACAACTAAAAAAACTATAACTATCTAGTCTTCCACTCCATCAATGATCCAAGAAGGATGAAAGGTTGCCTATGACTGAAACATCAGGCTGTTTGGACAGTCACCCAAAGTTCCTTGGTAATGTTGGGACATCCAGATGAGATCAACAAGCCTAGCTTATTTTTAAAATTTCCTATGAAGCAGGGAATTTTGAAGGACTCTGTTACGTTGCCTTGGCAAATATCAGGAGTCAACTTTCTTACATCCTGTTTGTCCAGTTTGGGCAGTAACTGTCAGCAATTGAGACAAAGGCAGATTCTTTGCCTACAGGGCTAACTATTGCCATAAAGAAAGCAAACTCCATGTTGAGATTCTTCAATGCCCATTATTTTCTCTAAAGTAAATGTGTGCTGCCAAGAACAGACATGTCTCACTCTCATAAAAATCCTTAGGTTCTTAAAAATATTAAATGTCATATTCTGTAGATCTTTGAAGTGTTTGAGGGTCATTTATCTATCTATATCAATACATTTGAGTATGACCATGAAATCATATCTAACATGACTAAAGTTTGACTATTATAGATGGCTGCTAATCTGGATTTTTAAATTATACATTTCATTTTTAAATAAGCTGCATAAGCAGAAACTCCAAATGAGAGAATACATATAGGTACAGTTTATATATATCCTTAAATTTATATCAATGTGCAAAAATACATTACCCAGGAGTAGAAACATATACATGGATACAGTATAACAAAACTATGCTACAATGTGCACCAATATACAAAAATCTATACTATTGTAAAATATTTAAGACTAGTAGTTGCTTTTCTGGTTTAAAAGTAAGTTCAGTGCCAGGCGGTGGCGGTGCATGCTGTCAATCCCAACACTCGGGAGGCAGAGGCAGGAGGAACTCTGTGAGTACAAAGCCAGCCTGGTCTTCAAGAGCTAGTTCCAGGACAAGCTCCAACAAAACAAAGAGAACCCTGTCTCAAAAAACAATATAAAAAATAAGTGAATTCAGTAATCTCACTTGTTATCCTATCATTTCTATATCATATTCTCTTTTAGTTCTTTTGAAAGAGCTCTTTGACTCTAATCTTCTTTGTTCAACCTTTTCCTTGACCATTGCCAAAAACAATTTGTACCAATCTCCTTAAATCTAAATAAACACCCATAACTAATTTTTTGGGAATGTGGGAATAGTTCTCTAGTTTACCTCCTGTTTGGGGCATTGACAAGTTTTGGGGAACCTTGAGAAAATTCAGGACTATGGTGAAGTATTGACTAGAATATTCTGAGGGTGGATTATCTCAACTAGCAGCCTTGTTGCTGTTCTTGGTTGCTGGATTATGAGGAGACTGTAACAGAGACATTTTGAAATGCTGCTTCACCTGGGCCATTTGTCTGGTCTTCTTGCTCTGAAAAAAAAATAAAAAAATATAAACTTTAAAGGTACCATACATATCAGTGTTATTACAAGTATAAGGACTGTGTTGCACACAGGTCAGCCAAAGATGATTTTTTGTTATGTATTTGAGCAGGTAAAATATGCATTACATGTCCTGTAGTTCTTTTATTGTTAATTTTTTATGAATGTAGTCAAATTTTCAGGGTGTCTTCCTTCATCAAATCTGACTTTCCTTAACCCAAAATGAATCTATAGCTTCTCATTTCCTGTAGAAATAAAGGTATAACTTCTTCCCCAAAGTAATGTATTTTTTACTTATATTTTGAAATCATGATATTTTAAAAATATATAGGTTTGTTGAATCTAATAGTTTGTATAACCTAATCTCTTAGCAGCCAAAAATTCAAAGACAATATAATAACATACCAGATCCAGACTCTCTGTGTGTTTCTCATTTTTATAATGCTTATTATATTCTTATTACTCTATTTCTCTATTGCTTTAGCTTTTATGGACTTTCTCTATCCATTTTCTTTTCTTTCCTAAGCCTATGTACATTTTTTAAACACAGTATATTCAGTTTAGAGGGTTTATTTCATCAGAATCTAACTTTATTGCATGTTTATAACCTTTTCTGTCTGTATGAACAAAAACTGTAAACCATACATGCAATGTGCTACAGTCAGCAGCTTGGAGAAGCATCTCTGTTTTGGTACCAATCTAAGGGACTGAGGTACACTGTCACACTGCTTAATTCCTGACAGTTAGCAGCCATCTCTATCTCTGATTGAGCCCTTCACATAAACATTCTCAATTTGGCTTCCCCACATAACTTTATTCTGTTTAGCTATTGGCCAGTGAGCTTCTTTATTAAACCAATCACAGAGACAAATATCACAGAATACAAAAAGATTATTCCACAACAATACACTAATAGTGTCTATGCATCATAAACAATCTGTTAATTTATGAAATTAAGATACATTTTTGTAAACTATAAATAATAGTTTCATTTAATTTTTATTTTAGTGAACCATGATAATTATAATAATTAAAATTGAAAATGTAAATTCTATGAATATTTTATGATTTGCTGTCCCATGCCCCGTCTCACCAGCAAGAACCACGCGGGACACAGGATCCTTCTGCAGAAAAGCTTTAATGCCCCTTGGGAGAGAGAGTGTCAGTCAACATGGCGGAGATCCAGATATGAAGGAACCCATCCCTTATATAGGAAAACAGTCCTTGCTTCGGACGTGTCACTCTGTCCATTGGTCAACTGTCCATTATCCCAGATGATGCCTCGGGAGTAGGCGGGGACTCAGTGGAAAGTTACCAAGCACATGTGTGTTCACCTGGCGGTGAAGCCGGATGTCAGCGCCATCTTGTAATGGAGAATGTGGCTGCGGCCCTCTACAATTTGCTACTAGAATAAAGTATAAGTATTCCAAGTTGACATATAAAAAAGCCAATACTTGTATTATTAAGTTTATCAACAACATTGATCACTGCATAGGGCACACTTGCTACTTCTTGTTGTCAATGTAATACTGACACAGTGTGCTACCTCTTACTCATTCATCGGCCGCATGACATTTTGATTCATGCTCCTAGTCTTTGAATTTAAACACCAGGATAAAAGCTGCCTGAATTCAAAACATAAATTAATAAAGAATTAATCAATCTGGCACATGTATTAAACAGACTGCTAGTATCTTGGCATTTCAAAATCCTTACTCAGTATTGTATAGATAAAATGTATTTCTGATACATGATAGCATGTTGCTATTTATTTAGTATGAAAAAATACTCAACTTAATATACTATATGTAATACAAAATCTAAAATTGTATTCTAAGACATTATATATTGCTGTGTTGCCCTTATTTGTCAGTAATGTGACTTTGCCCAACAAATATTTTAACTGCCTGCCAGGCTTCAGTGTATATTTGAACATATGAATATTCTTATGGCTTTCACTCTGGAAATTTCTATTTTAAAAGAGATGTTTTAAGTTTATCTTTCTGAATTGTGACACTTAGCCCTAAAAGTTATGTTCTTATTGCTGTCTCTCAGAATTTTCTACACACAGTATAAAAGATCTAAACTAGTAGATAGAATGCTAAGAAATACAGGCCTTAAAAATATTTTTGAATACTGTCAACCTCACTACCAGAGCAATAACTAGCATTTTTTCCTAAATATGAGACAGTGCATAAAAAATAAATAATCCTTTGTACTTGATGGCAGCTGATCTGAAAATAAATTTATCATTGTTGAGAGTAAGAGCTAGAAATTGGCCATGTGTGCTAGAGACCTTAAAAAAGCAACTCTAAGAATGGCCTTTCAGGAGGCCAGGATGATAGCAGAGCTCGGCTTCCTTCTTCTTTGTCTTCTGCTTTATGTTCACCTCTGCCTTGATGCCTGACTGGACTGAAGCTGAAAGGAGACACCTGAACACCTGCTTAAGCTCCTTGACTGACCACCTCAGTCCCTCAAAGACCTCACCCCACCTTCACTGCTGATTCTTAAAGTAGGCCAACAAATAGTTGGTGCTCTCCTGTTTCCTTGGACCCCTTCTGTAATTGTGGAGCTCTGAGTTCTCTCTCTCTCTCTCTCTCTCTCTCTCTCTCTCTCTCTCTCTCCCTCTTTCTGCTTTTGTTTCTCTCTCTTTCCAATTTCCCTCTTCCTCTTTCACTCCAGCCTATTAATTTGTAATAAAGTTCTGTCTAAAGCTCTCCTCTGTGGTATGTAAATTATTTCACTCTTTGCATAAATTTGATAATGTCTTGAAATGTTGTCCCTCTAGATTGTGAAGACTCTAACACCAAAAAATAGAAAAATCTCAAAAATGCACCAATATTCCAGAATCATCATGATTCATTCAATGTTTTAATATCTGAATATGAATTTTGAGTATCACATTTTTCCTGAACTCAGATTGTGCATTTTTTAGAAATTAAAATGCTCTCTTAGCTCTCTCACTCTCTAAGCTCAAGATCAATAATTTGGAAGCTCTTGATGTCAAGAATTACTAGTAAGGTTTGACCTAAAATGGGTATGTTCAAGCTACTGTTGTGAGTCCCTACCTTGGGTTAGGAAGTGCATGTTCTTTTATCTATCATTTTAGAAACATGTTTTGTTAAGAACTGTGGGCATTTCATAATCCTTTCAGAAAGCAATGTACACAGATCATAGCTTAAAGGATGTGTGGTCATGACAAGAAATTAAGCTATGTAAACATTTGATCTTTCTAATCATAGAGTAGAAATTCTAAGCACAATTAGAAAATATACATCACATAAAACACACAGATGCTACAACTGGAACCTAGACTCTTCCAAACAGTTCAAGGTAGTCCTTCTAATGAACACTTAAATTTAGTTCTCCAATCAAGTCAGGAAGGAGCAATAGGAAGAAAGGTCGGAGATTGAGGCTCCTGCATACTCTGCTGCTCCCTACTACACATTTGGTGAAGAAGCTTAGGTATAGCTGTTGTTTATCTCTCACTTTCCCATGGTTCTGTTTGCTGTTCCTTTTAAGTTCTCTTAGAATTTTGGCTTCATTTCCTTACTAGTTCAACTTCCAAACCATTTAGCTACTCAAATCAATAATTTCTCTTAATTTATCAAATTCTCACTTTGCCCACTAATTGATATATTTAGCCATACTAAATGGGAAAACATATCTAATTTATTTTGCCAGAAAATTGCATATGCATGTATGTTTGTAACAGTAAAATAGATGGATACTATAGGGAAATCCCATAAAAATGGGTAGGCTTTTAGAATAGAACCTTCTGTATAATGTGTATATGTGTGTTCTCTGTGTTTTGGTTTGTTTGTTTTTAATTTTCTTCCTATTTTTCACTTCAGAATTTATATATTCTTTTAGTTTACTCAGTATTCCTGTTAGAGACCTAAGGCTGCATGTGCTATTCCCCAGTTAAATGATAGTCAAGTCTTCTCAACAAGTCATCTACAGCTCCACACCATGACTCTTGCCCACTCCCGCAGGGTGCCTGTGTGGCCAGGTAGTCGGGCACCATTGTGGTGATCTGACTGACCCATTATGGTGAGCCAGTATATGATAGGGATATGGAAGAGAGAGAGAGGCAGAAAAAACTGTCATCCATGTGTCTGGGCCTCATGGCGCCAGGCAGCTGGTAGGTGAACCTTGCTTGCTCAAGGATCGAATCCTGGGGTTTACTTATAGCTGTCCTCCAGGCACCTGGGATTCATGAAACTATAATGGTAGTTGATCTACTTATTTGTTTGCTTATGTATCTATATATTTACTTCTCATGAGTTCTTTAGATATATTTTTGTTTCGCACCTACCCTTTTCTTGTAAGTATGTTGATATCTTAAGATGGACTCTTGATGTCTTTCTGAATTCTGATATTAAGCTCATCAGAACTACACAATAAGAATATTCTCTCAGGATGTCATTTCTGTTTTCCTTTCTGCACATTCTTTCTTTTCCCCTTCATTTCCTAAGTCTTCAAGAATATTCAGTTTATGAGGCCTAACTTTATGGCTTATGCTTAAAGAATCTGTGAAATTCAAAGTCTCATGGTTTAATTGCTTTTCCTTATAAAACTGTTGCCTTAGTTTTATTTCTTCTGCTGTGTTACAACATCATCACCAAAAAAGATCCAGGGAGCCAGGGATTTATTTTAGCTCACAGTTCTAGACTGTAGTCCATAGTACTGGGAAAGTCACAGAGGCAGGGACTTGGAGCAGCTAGCCATACCCATACTGAAGAGCAGAGAAAATGGAATGCATGCATGGACTAACTTGCTGGCTAGCTGATTGTTCCAATCTATTTCTCCAGTCTTCTACAGTTCATGACCTACTCCTTAAGAAGTGGTGCTGTCCTTAGTGGGCTGTGTGTCACCACATCAAATAACTTAATTAAGACAGCCCTGATATACATACCTACAGGCCAACCCAAGGTAGACAATTACTCCATTGAGAGGGAAATAGAGTTGACAATTAAAAGTAATAACAAATCCAACTTTAGTTTTCTTTACACTTTTAGTGATAATCCATTTGGTTTCATCCATTTTTATCCTGAGAAGGAAGAAAGTTTCACTTTTGTCAAGTCTGAGATGACTTGAATTATTGTTCCAAAAGATTTTTTAAAAAATTTATCCTACTTTTAGGTTTTTATTATATATATATTTATTTGTTTGTTTTTATTTATTTGAGATTATAATCTAATTATATCATTTCCCCCTCATTTCCTCGCTTTGAAGCATTCCATGTACCACCATTCCCACCTTGTTCTTTTCAAATTTATGACATTTTCTTTCTTAATTTTTGCTGTACATGTGTGTGCATTCCTAAATATCTTAAATACATAAAACAACTTGATCAGTTTGTACAATGTTACATATATGTTTATGTTTTCAGGGATAACCATTTGACATTAGGTAACTAGCTGATGTTTTCTTCCCACCAGAAGAAGATACCCCTTTCTCCTGCTCTCAGAAGTCTTTGATTGTTTGCAGTATTTTGTCATGGGTTGTTGCCGCCATCAAATTATTTTTTTCTACTGACTGCAGTGAAATATTTTAAAATGATATTAGAATGAGGTTGTCAACATCTAAAATAATGAGTGTTTTAACTGAAGCTTGCTTAAATTGAGATATTAATTATATGACAAATGGATAAGACAACAGTACTGACACTTTCTATTCATCATGAGGAGATATTTCTAAAAAAATTCCTCAGTAGTGTTTTGAAATTTTCAGTTAGAACCTTTCTTATTGATAATAATCAATCCTAAAATTTTGACAACATTGTTGGTGTAATTGTTTTGATTTCTAATTATTTCATATAAATATATGTATAAATATATATATAAAGAGACAGTGACTTTTTCCTCAGTCCTGTTGTGATGGTTTATACCAATAGGCACCTTGACAGGATTACAGTAACAGTGAAGAAAAATATTTTGACATGCATGTCATGGTCATGATACTTTTCAAAACTCCCCCATTTCAGTTAAAGAAACAGACTTTTTCTTCTAGAATCTTGTCCCATGGGACCTATTGATTTCTAGGAAGAGTTGGCTATGAAAGATGTTGATTGCTTGTCTGACATTTTATAACCCATTATACAAAATATTTCTCTAATTACTGCTAGCAACAGCCAACTTTGAGCTAAAACAGAAATGTTATTCAGGCCCCCATTTCCTCTATTTTTTTCTGCCCTATAACAGGCTGTATTTAGAAATATACCTCTGGGGCTGGTATCCACTGTAAGAACCAGGGACAGTCATTTGATTTCACACTGGTTCCTATAGATTCTTCCACAGGTATTTTCCTAGATAAAGTCCATGCTGTGATTAAACCATTTATCCTTTCATTTGTTTTTCTCCTCAATGACCTTATACCATCCTCAAAACAGACCATAGTATCAGAACTAGCATCCTGGATTGTACATAAAGTCAACTCAATATCACGATTCATCATTCTCTCCCCTTTTGGTTATACTACAGCTGCAGTGTGAGCGGCTGCTTCTTTTATTAATGGCAAATCAATCCCACACCAGTTATGTTTTAAGGGGTTATTTATTTTGGGGGGTAAAACTTACATACACCATAAACTGTCAGGAAGGGAGCCTAGTCGCTGGAGCAGGAGGAGCAGGAGCCAGGAGCAAGCACCGGAACCAAGAGCCGGAACCAAGAGTCCCGAGCAGAGCTCTGTGGCTCTTTTTAAAAGAGAAATATACCACGCCCCAGTGGGCTGGTATTTCAGCGGCTATTGGCTGACGGAGCGGAAGGCGCTCCCACAGCACTGTGGGTTCATGCTTCAGCGACTATTGGCTGAAGCAGTGGAAGATACTCCCACAGCACCTCCCCCTTTTGTTTAAGTAAGAGAGTTCTAAGCCTACTACAAAATTATATACAGTAAGTACAAACCTACACAATTATATACAATAAGTACAAATATCCTATTCTAACTAGATAAAATCTTGTATAATAAATAACTTGGCCAAGTCATGAGAGGAAAGTAGCTACATTTATCTAGTCTTCAACCCCATAGAAGATCCGAGAAGGGAAATAATGTTACCTGAGAAATTAGGAAGTGCAATCAAAGAACTTCCAAAACATGCAACAGATCACAGAGACAACTGGCTACCTGGGCAATCACCAAAGACCTGTTTGCAGCATTGAAGCAACAAACTTTGACTTAGGCCTAGAATAACTGACAGATTACTTTTAACAGGCAAGAGATTTTTCAAAACCATCTTACCCTGTCTTGGCAAGATTTGACAGCTCTGTTTATCCATTTCCAGATACTGTGTATTTGTCAGTAGTTGAGGTATGAGCAGTTCCTTACCCAGAGGCCAGTTTTGTCAAGAAGACAAGCTCCAAGTGGAGTGCCTTTGGTGCTCAACAATCTCTCAAGAATAGGTCAGTGTTGCCAGGAGTGATTGTGTCTCACTACACAGAACTCTAAGATTAAATTAAATGCCATTTTCTACAGCTCTTCGAAGAGGTTGAAGACTATTTATATATAATCTCTATGTATCTAAAGAACCTGATTAGTCTAACCATAAATATGACAGACATAGATGACTATTGATCTACAATTCTTAATATGTATCTAACTTAAAGACTAAGAGAAAAAACAACTGTGCAATAAATGAGGACAATGACCTCCAAATGTAAACAATAAATATCAATACATTAACAATATATGAGTATCCAAAACAGAGGTAGAAATGTACACTGCAATATGGTATACATATATCAATACAATATTTATCAATACATAAAAATGTTTTAAACAGGTAGAAGCATGCTTACATACAATATTCAATATATGCCGATGTAATTATCTATAAACAATAACTCACAAATACCATTATTATCTATCCAATTGTCCCCCCCTTTTTTTTCAAAAGATCCCTGAGCTTATAAAATTCCTTTCCCAACTCTCAACCGTATACTAATTATAATCAATCCCTAAATATTGTTCCTAAACCTTAGGACAAACTTTGCTGAGAGAGGGGACATCGTCCTCTAGAATTACTTCCAGCTGTCATGGGGGTATGGTTCTTTCTGGAGGATTCTGTGAAACTAAAATGATGGTTAAATTTCAAGGTCAATGTCTTTTAAAATTGCAAACAGTCTCTGAGTATTTTGTGGAGGTCTGGCCAGATGTTGTACAAGATGTGCACCATTTCAGCTAACCAAGTTGGAATCATCTGTGCAGCTGATACCCGAAACAGGACTTGTAGTATCACTATCAGTATTATGATGTCATATCAACCGAGTGGAGTTGTTGTTATGAGCGTCCCATCTTCTTCCTGAAAACTTCAAATGTCAGTGCAGAAAGAACTCATTGTTCCTTGTGGAAAACTTCAACATTAATTATATAGACATATACAAACATATTCAATGAAAGGTATGATAGACATATTCAACGAAAAGTATGATAGACATGAAGAAAAGCAAAGATGTTTTCTAAACTCATATTTCTTTCTGTCTCATATCATGGCTCTTGACATAAGACAGAAACTCCAGAAACTCTGGGTTTTTCTCCTAACAACA
This sequence comes from Myodes glareolus, assembly GCF_982192425.1. Taxonomy (NCBI): domain Eukaryota; kingdom Metazoa; phylum Chordata; class Mammalia; order Rodentia; family Cricetidae; genus Myodes; species Myodes glareolus. The sequence goes on from NC_142028.1 coordinate 112,562,520, forward strand.
GGCTTGGAATTAGAGAGGGACTGAACCAAGAGTCCAACTCCAAAACCAGCTCTATAAATTCAGAAATATGATTTAGTATATTCCAGAGCTTCATAGTCACAGAACCTATTCAGTTTTCTTGATAATCCATATTGGGTAGTTATTTTTCCATCTGTCAGTATTCAAACATACTTTGAATTTTCCAAAGACAAGTGTTTTCCTGTGGAGACAAGAACAGAACCCTGCCCCAATTTTATGTTTTTCTTACCACCTGTATGGTCATCATCATTGTAGATGCTGTAATTTCTCCATTCCAAGAGGTTTCTTCTCTTCAAATCTAACCTTTATTAATTTTGATGGTATCCACAATTTTTCTTCTCCTGTGGAAACAAGAGCAAAACCCCTTCCCCAATGCAGCACATCTCCTGGCTTCCACTGTGAGGTCAGCACATCCTTGAAATAAATTGGTTGATTTAATTCAGCAGACTTTTCCAATATCCAATGTCTTTCTGCAGCCATTGTCCCCTTCTCATTAGCACTGAGAAAATTCAAGGTTAATAAAGCATTATGTAACCTATTCCTGGGAGTATTTTCCACCCCTTTCTGTTTGTTCAACATATCTTTTATAGTTCGATTTGATCTTTCTATAACTGCTTGACCTGTAGGATTGTATGGTATAGCTGTAACATGCTTAATATTATAATAAGCAAAAAATCGTGTCATTTTCCTAGAAACATAAGCTGGACCATTATCCGTCTTTATCTGTATAGGTATACCCATGATGGCCATAACTTCTAATAAATGAGTCAGCTTTTTCTGAGCTTAAAGCAGTTGCCCATTGGAAACCTGAGTACATGTCAATGGTGTGATGTACATATTTTAATTTGCCAAATTCTGGAAAGTGAAACACATCCATCTGCCAAATTTCATTCCTTTTAATACCCTTTGGATTAGTCCCTGCAGGCAATGGTGTTTGGTTATAAAAAGAGCAAGTAGGGCATTTCTTTACAATCTCCTTAGCTTGTTGCTATGTAATAGAAAACTCTTTTTTCAAGCCTTTGTTATTGACATGATGTTTTTTATGAAATTCAGATGCCTGCAGCACACTACCAATCAATAATTGATCAATATCTGCATTACCTTGTGCTAGAGGACCTGGCAGACCCTTATGGGATCAGATATGCGTTATATACATAGGGCAGAGCCTGTTTCTGATCATGTCTTGTACCTGGATAAACAATGAGGTCAGTTCTGTATCATCAGGTATAAATTCAGCAGTTTCAATATGCAAAATAACTCTTTCTGCATATTGTGAGTCAGTAATTATATTAAGAGGTTCTTTAAAATCCCTAAGCACTATAAGGATGGCATATAATTCTGCCTTCTTGACAGAATCATAAGGACTTTGTTCCACTTTACTCAATTCTTCTGATTTGTAACCTGCTTTCCCTGATTTATTAGCATCGGTATAAAATGTATGGGCTCTGGTTATTGGAGCATCATGGACAATTCGAGGGAAGATCCAAGAAGTTCTCTTTATAAGCTCAGTCTCTTGCTTTTTGGGTAATTGCTATTGATTTCTCCCAAAAAATTAGCACAAGCTCTTTGCCATGATTCACTGTCTTCTCACAACTTTTTTATCTCATCAACAGTGAAAGGCACTATAATTTCTGCTGGGTCTATACCTGCTAATTGACGAAGTCTCAATTTTCCTTTTATAATCAATTCAGAGACTTTTTCCACATAAGTTTTTAATTTTTTACTTGGTTTGTATGGTAAAAAGATCCATTCTAAAATAGTATCTTCCCTCTGCATTAAAATTCCCATAGGAGAAATTCTGGAAGGCAATATGACTAGAATGCAACTAAGATTGGAATCCACCCTATCTACATGTGCCTCCTGTAATTTTTCCTCAACCATCATCAGTTCCTTTTCTGCTTCAGCTGTTAACTCTCTGGGACTATTCAAATCTTTGTCACCATCTAAGGTTTTGTTTAAATGAATTATTAGATCAGGTTTTATCCCAACAGCTAGTTGTAGACTGGAAATGTCTCCTAATAATCTTTGAAAGTCATTAAGAGTTCGTAACCAGTCTCTCCTGATGTGTGCCTTTTGAGTCTTAATTCTTTTTAAACCTATTTTATAACCTAAATAATTAACAGAATCTCCTCTCTGAATTTTTTCAGGAGCAATTTGCAATCCCCATTTAGGTAATACTATTTTTACTTCTTCAAACAGACTTTCTATGGTGTCTTTGTTTTGATCAGATATCAGGATATCATCCATATAGTGGTATATTATGGACTTAGGAAATTGTTTGCATATAATTTTCAATGGTTGGCTTACAAAATATTGGCATAGGAGGGAGAGTTTAACATTCCCTGTGGGAGGACAGTCCACTGGTACCTCCTTGCAGGCTGAGAGTTATTGTAGGTAGGCACTGTGAAGGCAAACTTTTCTCTATCTTTTTCTTGTAATGGTATAGTGAAGAAACAATCTTTCAGATCAATAACTATAAGAGGCCATCCTTTTGGTAACAGAGAGGGCAGAGGAATTCTAGATTGCAGAGGGCCCATAGGTTGAATAACCTTGTTGATAGCTCTAAGATCTGTCACCATTCTCCATTTACCAGATTTTTTCTTAACAACAAATACAGGAGAGTTCCAAGGGCTGGTAGATTCTTCTATATGTCCAGCTTCTAATTGCTCTTGTACCAGCTGTTCTAAAGCCTGTAACTTTTCCTCAGCTAAAGGCCACTGTTTAGTCCATATTGGTTTCTCAGTCAACCATTGTAAAGGCATGGCTGTTGGTACCTCTGAAGGGCCATCAATTGTGTTGTGTTCTTGTATAGCTCTAATGGCTGGTTTCCGCCATCTGTACTATCTTGTAATATTGTCCTCAGAAATATAGGCTCTGGAAGCAGTAATGTTAATTTGGGTATTCCATTGCTGCAATAGGTCACGGCCCCATAAATTCACTGCAATATTTGCTACATATGGCCTTAGTTTTCCTATTTGTCCGTCTGGACCTATACAATTGACCCATCTCGTGCTTTGTCTTACTCGAGATAGGGTTCCAATTCCTAAGAACTGAATATCTACCTCCTGAAGAGGCCAATGCGGATGCCAAGATTCTGGAGTAATGATACTTACATCTGCACCTGTGTCCAGTAAGCCAGTAATAACTTTGCCATTTACACACACTCTTAGCTGTGGTCTTTGTTCATTTATAGAAGTCTACCAGAATATTTGTTTACTTTGTCCTCTTATATTTCTTGATTCATTCACCACATTTAACTCATCCTTCAGGCTATTATTGCTTTTAATAGCAGGCATGGGACATTCTAATTTCCCTGAAGAGTCATGTTCTCTGCAGTGAACAGAAATGACTGGACCACATTTGCCATGGGAGCCATTGAGAGGACCCCTATTGAGTTTCCCAATGGCAACGGGTTGCCCTGTTTATCTCTTGTTGACCTACACTCATTCGTCCAATGCCTGTCCTTCCCACTTCTCCTACATAAACCTGAAGGCTGAGTCCTCCTATTCCTGTTATTCCTAGAAGAGGCATTATTCCTTGAATTCCATTGTCTGCAGTCCCTTTTCATGTGTCCCATTTTGCCACAATGAAAGCATTTTGTAATCTGATGTCTCCTTTTACCTTTGGAAATTGCTTCTTGCACCCATGTTTCATTGCCATAATCAAATGTATCAACATTCATTGTATGTAAAACCCATTCATCCAAAGGTGCTGATCTGAGTTTTAAAGGCCCCAGGATCCTTTTGCATTCTACATTGGCATTCTCATAAGCCAAAGACTCAATTACTATATTTTTTGCTTCTGCATCAGGTATCCCTATTTATACAGCCTTAGTTAGTCGTTGTAAAAAGTCACTAAAGTGTTCTCTCTGACCCTGTTTGACACTGATATACGATTCTACTCTCTGACCTGAGTCTTGAACCCTGTCCCAGGCCCTTAGAGCTGCTGTAGCACATATGGATAAAATGTTTTCATCATAAAGAGCTTGTTCCTGAGGATCAGAGTAAAGTCCTTCCCCTAGAATTTGATCTAGGGAAACCTCAATTCCTTCTGCTGATTCTTGTTGTTGTAAAAGTCTGGACTCTTATTTGAATAGGCATTTGAAATGCCATAAAGGTCCATTCTCTAGGACAGCTGACGTGAGCTGGTTCCAAACTTGAGGGGTGGCCCTGCTGCTCAGAGCCCAGGATTTTAACATCTCCCTAACAAAGGATGAATGTAGTCCATAATTCACAATTGCTTGTTTTAATTCTTTCAGATCATTCATACATATAGGCTTCCATGTATGTTCTTTAATGACTTTAGGGTTTTTGGAGCCGGTTATCTTTTCTGATGTTATTACTGGAAAGGCAGGTATAACTCTATGTAGACTGAGAGTTTTTTGAGGTGAATGTTGCCTTTCTACCTTTTGCTTCTGTTCATCAGAGTCTATGATTTCCTCAATCTTAGTAAATCTGCTCACCATTGCCTTCTGTAATTCCTGAATCTCCTGTCCAGTATTATGCTCCAAAGCCTTCATTAACGATTCTAAGGCATGGAGCTTGTCCGTCAGAGACACCATTTCCTCTTTGGACACAATCGCCTTCATTGATAATTCTAAGACATGGAGCTTGTCCGTTAGAGATATGATATCCTCCTTGGACATAATACTCATGGCATGTACTGTGCCTTCTTGTATGGAAATCCTGTCAATTAATCTATCATACCCTTTTGATAAAGTCCGATTTTCACATTCAATGGTTATAATCCTCTCAGCTAATGTTTCAGCACTTACAGTCATGGACTGGAGGTTACAAGTCATTTTGGTTGTCCCCTCCTCCAGAGCAGTGAAGCTCCCTTCTAAAGAAGCAATATCAGACTGTACCTTCTTGATATTTTGGTCAGTCGACCCAGTCATATCAGACAAAGATCTAGTCTCCTCCTTGAGAACTCCAAACTCTGATCTAGTCTCCTGCTTGAAAACTCCTAACTCTGATCTAGTCTCCTGCTTGAAAACTCCAAACTCTGATCTAGTTTCCTCCTTGAAATCTCCAAACTCTTTTTCGAGGAGGTTGGTATCAGTCTGAATTGTTCTTAAAGGTTTAATCTCTGCCCTCAGCATTCTAGATTCAGTCTGTAAGGACTGTATCTTTCTTATAAAATAGACAAATACCAGAAGAGCAACAGATCCCAGGAATAACAAAGTAAGAGGAATATCAGAGACATCCTTCAGAATATCCTCCATAGCGCAATTAAAAAAAAAACATTGAACTTTTGGATAGTAATATTTCCTGACATTTTCAATCAAAAGAAATTGTACTTGTATGTATGTATGTATGTATTTATTTTCAACCGAAAAGAAAAATCTTATCTGTAATGACCGTTGCCTGCCAGTAGGAGGTGGGGCGCACCTGAATCCACGTGGCAATGGTGTTGATTCAGGAAGTAAACTCTAGAATATATACACTCAAATCCAGAGGTTAAATTCACAGATCACAAAAGGTCAGAGAGCTTCTAGTGGCCAATAAACAAGGCAGCCTGGCCTACCCCAGCCGGGCTGTCCTGCCCTGCCGCTCTGTTCAACCTGATGCAGAGGGTCATGACACAGTCACTGCGCTGTTGCTAAGGAGGCCTAGTGCTTTGGGCCCCGTGTCCCTGTGCTGGGATTAAGGGTCAAGCTGCTTGCAGCACTCCCAATCAGTTATGGCAGATGGCAGGGGTTTCAAACAGCTTGCTGCAACTTCAAAGGGAGCTTGCGCTGTGAGCTCTTTGACTCACATTGCAAGGAAAAATTTAAAAATCCGTGCAGAACAGGGCAAAGTAGGCCGGAAGAGACTGTCCGGACCTGTGTATCCTGGGAGGCGTGGAGGTTATGGCTGAGGGAGGGCTCATGCCAAGCCGAGCTGGTGGCAGGTAGCCAAGCCAGAGGCCGAGCTGGGGATGGGGGGGTGGGGTGGTTCTTAAACCAAATGCTGGGCGCCAAATAATGACGAATCAATCCCACACCAATTATGTTTTAAGGGGTTATTTATTTTGGGGGGCAAAACTTACATACACCATAAACCGTCAGGAAGGGAGCCTAGTCGCTGGAGCAGGAGCCTGGAGCAGGAGCCGGGACCAAGTGCCGGAACCAAGAGTCCCTAGCTGAGCTCTGTGGCTCTTTTTAAAAGAGAAATATACCACGCCCCAGTGGGCTGGTATTTCAGTGGCTATTGGCTGACTGAGCGGAAGGCGCCCCCATAGCACTGTGGGCTCATGCTTCAGCGACTATTGGCTGAAGCAGTGGAAGATACTTTCGCAGCATATTATCCTTTCAAACCACAAGGGACACTATTCCTTTTACCTGAAAACTAAGATAACACTGACTTCTTTCACTTTTCTTTGCCATGGATTTTGTCACAGAAATGAGAAATTAACTAATATAGTAAATTATGAAATCAATACCAAGATTGAGGATATTTACTTTCATTAGCTTTATTATCTTGTTCTTGACCCTAAAGAACTGGCTCGTGGAAAGAGCATGGAAAAATTTGAAATTTTGGTCTCGACGAAACCTAGAATCCTGTAATCTTGCTCAAAGCATGTGCCATCGTTTGTTAAAGGCATGAAAGCCAGCATATCTGCAGAGTAGACACCTGGAACATGCTGTTTCAGATAGAAACAAGAGTTCTACCTGGAGCTGGGCTCAGGGCCACTTGAGGTATATTCTGGCAAAGAATTCTGTTGTTTTCTCTGTTTGCTTTCAGTCTTTCTTTGGTTTGATATTTCCTTCTTATGCCCTCAGTCTTCCCCTTTGAAATGGGAATGTTTGCCATGTGCCATTGTACATTGGAATTGTGTATATGTTTTTTATGATTTGGAAGATCACACTAAGAGATTTTGTTAATGTTTCAGAAAAATCTTATTCTAAGCACTTTTAAAATTCTTTAGAAATTGTTTCATTTGGGGAATTTTTTTCTTTTCTTTTTTTTCTTTTTATTTATTTATTTATTTTGGTTTTCCAAGACAGGGTTTCTCTGTAGTTTTGGAGCCTGTCCTGAAAACTAGCTCTTGTAGACCAGGCTGGCCTTGAACTCACAGAGATCTGCCCGCCTCTGCCTCCCAAGTGTTGGGATTAAAAGCATGAGCTAACAATGCCCAACTGGAGAATTGTTTTTGTCTGTATGTATAGCATGTACTTGATTGGTGTTTTCCCAGTTCAGAAGAGGGATTGAGAATCATTGAAACTGAATTTAAAAGCAATTGTGATCCATCATATGAACAGACAGTATGTTAAACCACAGAACTATTTGTCCAGTTTGACTATGAGGCCCCATTGAAGACTAGAATAATTGATTTTTAAAAATTATATGGCCATATACTTATAAGGACAAAGATATAACATTATGCTTTTAAAATGACATATTTGAATGTCATGTTGACAAGAAAGACCTGTGGATGGTTACATTTTCTTGAGAATGTGATATAGACAAAATTCTCCATACACATATGAAAGAATTTGACAATTAGGCTGACTGAGATGGGACTAGGTGGAATAAACTTCCCAGGAAATTTCAACATGTGAGTCACTATTCTGTTTGATTTCACCATTGTCAGAGGTACTTCGGTGTGCCCTTTCACAATGTAAGATGGAAATGTCTAAAAATTGAAGCAAAATAAGTCCTCCCGCTCTTAATCATTTTCTGGGAAGAATTTTTTTCCACAGTTGTGATACACCTAAAAGTTCATTGAAAATACTACTATTAAGTATAAGTATTAGCAAGGGGTTTTCATAGATGCTATTATTAAAATGACTAAAGTAAACTATATCACTGATGTGAGATGGATGCTTATCAAAATCAATTATATTGAATTTTTCAATGATATTCTGCTTTTGTCAATGTGACATAAACCAGAATCACCTGGAAGATGGTTCTCAAGGTACTTGTCTTGATTATGCTTATTGATAATGAAAAGCCTATCTTCTTTTTAATGGGACCATTCCCTAGTAAAGAGATCTTGAACTATATGAAGTGAAAATAGCAACATGACCAGCTGATTCCAAATCTTGCTGGCTTGAATTCTATTCATATGAGATATGAATTTATACATGAGCTAAAATAGTCTTTGTTCGTGTCAAATAATTTTATAACAGCAACAACAACAACAAAAAAGAACTCATGTGTCTCTTCTGATTCTAAAGGAATTGGTGGTTTAAATATCTTCAACTTTTTATGTCTGTAAAGAATAAAACTTGGAATTGAAGTAACAAAGTTTTTGCATTTCCTTAAAGGAAATGAATACTTAATAATTTTTTATCTAAAATATTTCCAGTTTATCTTTTTCTCTCAATAGTTAGCTCACTGGATATGGGACTCATTAATTCAAATTTTAAGCATGATAACACTATCTTTTAAAATCTTGATCTATTTTTAGCAACTAATCTGCGAGGACATGATGTGGTAACAAAAAAAACCTATGATATTATTATTCTATTATACTGTTTGAACATGGCCAGTGGTATGCTCTATAATGTTGGGCTAAAGATGGCTCAAATTAGTTGGTAGTCTTCATTGCTTGAAGAATGGCCATAAAGTGTTAACACTCAGGAATGCGCCTGTCTTTAAATATTTCCTATCTTAACATGTACAGGTTTGTGGCGTTCGTATTGACCTGCAAGAAAAACGCAACAAAGACTCTCTCTCTTAGGCTTTATTCAGGATCTTGAACATCTTCTGAACATAGTGAACAATGAATCGGAAAAGCCCACTTGCTGCTTGAATAACCTCTGGGTAGCCAACCCCAGCAAGCCACGTGGGAAGTGCGGATAGGCCCAAGTACACAGAAGCAAGCCTGATTATAGCTACTGCCATAAATGAAAACATTTACGGCTAAAGAGCACCCACCGATGGGGGGGGGTGAAGAGCGGAAATCAGCGCCATCTTTAAGGCACAGAACAAAGCAGCTCTCTACACGGGTTCTCCCAAACAAAGCTCTCTGGTTCCAGTCTTTGCAAAGGCTATTTCTATGGAAATAACTTCCACTGAATCCTTACCTGACAGAGAAAATGGATATTTATCCACTAATGTTTCGTGGCCAGTCTTGCCCTTCAGTTCCATACTCACCAAATGTAAACCCAGTATGTTTGGTTAACTATGGCACTGGTCATGTTAACTATGATACTGGTCTCTGATCTTAATCTCTTGAAAACGTACAGCATTTTTTTTACTATATATGACAAATCATTTTTATTTTATTCTGGACATTTGGCCATGGAATTTCCCTCTATATGCTGTAATAACCATTAATGAATAAAGAAAACTGGCTTGGGCTGATAGGATAGAGCAGTGCTAGGTAGGGAAAACTAAACTGAATGCTGGGTGAAAGAAGGGTGGACTCAGAGAGAAGCCATGGAGCTGCCATCAGAGACAGATTTGCTGAAACTTTGCTGATAGTCCATGGCCTCATGGTGAAACACAGATTAATGGAGATGGGTTAAATTAAGATGTAAAAGGTTACATATAAGAATCTGGAGCTAATGGGCCAAGAAGAGATTTAAATAATTTAGTTTCTGTGTGATTATTTTGGGAGTCTTGGCAACTGAGAAGCTACTAGCAGTCTTCGCTGCGACAAACTGAAACCAATGTGGCTAACTAAAATACACTGAAACCCTGAGAGAGCTTGAAAATAGATTCTAGACACAAAAGAACAGAGTTAAGCATAGTTTGGTAGCAGCATTTTCTTGGGTGGGCTCTGTTTGTTAGAAGAAAGCAGAGGCATGGCTCCTTTAAGAGAGGTTTTCCTGATTCAGCGGCACTGTTTTGAAACTGGACTGTTTGGAAACTGCAGCTTCCTGGGCTGTGCTGCCAGTGTGAACTCTGACAAGATCTGGCTACAGAGTATTTAGATGGGGTTTGTGAGCAACTATACAAGTTGCTTAATAACAACATAGACCAAATCTGTGCCTGAAAATGGGATCATGTACATGGCTATCAAAGGTAACAAACAATTGTACCATGTTGGGCTGGGTGGGGCAAGCAAGCAGTGCCATATTTCCCCTAGAAATGGTACAGTTTATGTTCATAAGAAGGCCTTATCATTTTAAGAAACACTCTTTAACAGTAAAGAATTACTGATAGACAATAAGACACATTTAGACAAAAGAAAAGACGTCTAAATGGGTCACAGTGTTGGCTAAATGTTTGTTGACTTGGGAGAGAGAAGAAAAAGTGTATAGAGAGTTAAAAACAAAATAAAGTCTTTAAAGAAACAGAGTATAGACAGTCATACATTAAAATGAGTAAAAATAAATAAGCCACATAAAGATGGACTATATACAGAGTCTGAATTATGAATATTATTGTGTTTTCTTTGAATTTTTTGACTGTGAAGTAGCTAAGTATAGAGAGAGATTTCATTGCATGGGTTGTTAAGCTAAATGAGCATTGATATTTTAAAGGTATTTTGTCTTAAAAATATGTATTTAAGAACATGTTGCTTTAGATAAGAGGTTCTTTTTTTGTTTCCACAGAGGATGAAAACCTGGGGATTCATTCCAGGCTAACACGATTTGACGGCCGTACCCCCTTAAAAGTTGTCAGGAACACTCCCCAAAGCTTATTTTACCCAACTTCTGACTGAGATGAACCTAGCACATAGGATACAACTTAAAAAACCTAATTAACAGCAGCACCTCCAATCCGCAGGAAGTAGTCTAGAGAACTACATCCTGATTCCCAAATACTGTTTATATATGTTTTTTACGTTTAAAGAAAGATATGCTATAGATATTTGCATTGCTATGGATCTTGGTTTATTGATACAAATTTAAGGACAATTTTATTATACTGTGTATATGTATTTTTATCTAGATTAAGATATTGTGTTTGTCCAGTTCATTTAAAGTATAATATATAATTAAGAAATATAGGTTAATAGAGAGCCATCCATAAGTCAAGCTTGTAATCATGTTTGTTAGGATGTGTGTGTGTGTGTGTGTGTAAATATATATATATATATATATATATATATATATAACATGTATGTACGTATATATTTCAGTTAGATAGGTATTCATCAGATTTTTCAGAAACCTTTAGAATATGGCATTTAAAATTTTTTAATAACTTAGGACTTTGCATGACAATGAAACACATCTGGTCCTGGCAGCACCAATTACTTCAAGAGGAAGATGGGCATCAAAGAGTCTTCTTATGTATTTGGTCAGCCATTTGAGCAAGAAACTGCTCTTGTCTGGACTGCTTGATGAACTGGATATTCAGGACCCACAGAGAAATGGCTGCTGAATTTGCCTAAAGGTCAGTCATCCTTTGGGTTTCCTGCTTCATGAAAGAGTCTGCTAGACATTCTGCAGGACAAAGAAGAAAGAGACTGACAAACTGCTAATATAGACAGAACTGTCTTTGAAATTTCCTGCTTCATAGAAAAGTTTGCTGTATACTATGGGCCTGTAGGCTGAAGATCAATGTCCCAACAGTACAAATAACTTTGGGTGATTGTCCACATTGTGAGATATCTCTGTCAATTTTAGAGTTTTGAGAAGTTGCTTACAATGTACTTCCTGTTTACTTACTTAGGTAATATTATAACCTTCTGGAGACTTTGATGGAGTTGAAGAATTGATAGTTATAGTTTTCCTTAGATATGATAAAAGATAAAGTATATATAAATTATGTAACTAATTCTTGCTTGATAATTGTTTTTGTTATATGTAATTTTACTATGTTAAATTTCAAGCCTTCTTTTTTATATAAACAGAAAAGGGGAGGTGATGCGAGTTCCCCTCTGTAAGCTTAAATTACCATTAATAAATAAATAAAGCTGGCTTTGTCTGATGGGGTAGAACTGAGCTAAGTGGGGAAAATCAAACTGAATGCTGGGAGAAAGAAGGGCCCATAGAGAAGCCGTGGAACCAGAGACAGATGTACTGAAACTTACTGGTAGGCCATGACCTCATGGAGATGCACAGGTTAATGGAGATGTGTTAAATTAAGATGCTAGGGTTAGCAAATAAGAAACTGGAGCTAATTGACCAAGAAATGATTTAAATATTATATTTTCTGTGTCATTATTTTGGGGTCTGGGCAACTGGGATCCCACTAGCAGATTTCCCACAATAACATTTTGAAAATTACATTCTGGAAACAGAATTTTCACAAAATCCTTTAAAAGTAAGAATTTAAAAATATGTCTTTTTAAATCAAGGTAGTAACTTTGATTGGGCAGAAAATACAAAAATGAAAGCTAGTTCTTTGTCATGTGTTTTCACGTCATCTAAAATATTTTGTTGTTCAAAGTTTCTCCTGGTACTACTATGTCCAAGTTTACACAGAGAACCTAGGCTTCTCAACATTGAAAGCTTTTAGCTGGCATTGTGCCCTCACTGTTCTGGCAATATGACTTTTACGACATTCTTTTATAATTCTACGAGTTATCATGATTGCACAATTTCTCAATGATTCAGCTGCCCTGAACCCAGTATTGAGCATCACCTGTCCTCAGGTTAAAACAACTCAAAGAGGAAACTCAGCCCACATGGTGTCATTTTCTGTGTGATGATTCCACTTCAAATCCTGATTACATTTTTTGCAACACAAAACCTTTTAAAAAACATTCTGTTTTTGACGCAGGATGAGCAGTGACTAATGGCTGGGGTTAACAAGGGTGTTGGTGCTCTCTGTATGTTCAAGATAGACATCAAACGCTAATTTTATTTCTGTACTTAATTGAATGATAGTTTCCGGCTCTTACAGAATGTAACTTCCATCACAGAAAAATATCCCTACTTTTATCACTGTTATTGACAAAATCAAGAAAAGAAAATAATACATAGAAAGCACATAGACACTTTTTATGATATGTATATTAGTGAAGAATGACCTTTGTTTTGTCATGTATTAAGAAAAGCAAGTATATCAGAAATCAGATTTTCATTTCTATGTTGCTTTCTAAGGAATATTGAGAGCGTGAATGTGATTCTGTTTTGTTATGCTTTATTCTTACCTTACATGTGTACAGTTTTGACTGAGTTATTACTTTCCCCAACACTTTGCTTTTACTTTCAATTATTAATTAGCACATTGCATAGTAATATTTCTTTATATGTCTTTCCCCTTACCTTTGGAATACAAGGAGGAAGGAGACAGCATCATATCTTTTCCTTTATAAGGAGGCATGCAATTTTCCCCAAGCGCATTTCACAAAGGATGCATGATTGAAAGGCCAAGCAAATTTTTGGTGATATTTCTTTAGAGTGCGACATCAGGCAGTGCTGATAAAACCACTCAAGATGATGAATATGGCGTTCTTGGCAGTTATATTTCCTGTGACCATATAGATTAGACACAAATACTACTCCAGAGACTCGCAGCTTTGCATAGTTACTATATCACTACTGTCAACGTCCCAGAAGACACACTGACCTTTCTTAATCAGGGCATCATTTGGAAGACATGGTGATGGCGCCTCTTGACAACTTTCAAGCTTGAAAACCTTCCTCTGCATGTAAAGATTCCCTGTACAGGCAGCTCATAATTTCCATCATCTTCTGGCTTGTCATTAATTGTTCTATGCTGATCCTGCATATATTTTTCAGCATGCAAGAATGCAATGATTAGCAGTTTCTGGATTACTGTCTAAGGATTTATGATGATCTTCATGGCCTGTCGAATTGAAAAGGTTTCCCAGAGGATCAGAAGCACATTATGATACTAACTTCCATTTTTAACATATGTCCCTGGGTAAATTTAACATAGTGGTGAATACATTATTTCAGACAGTCTTTCTGCCTAATAAATACATACTTGACTAATTAAAAATATTTTTATTTTCCTAATGGAAAACTTAAATACATCAATCAAGAGGTGAAAATGGGAAGAGAAAAGAAAAAATAAAAAAGGACACTTGACATAATTAGCAAATAGCCTATGATACTTATAAATATTTAATTAGATTACAAAGCTTGCTTTTTTTGTTAAAGTGTTAATATTTTAAGTTGATTATATTGGATAAACTTCAAACCTATAAACACATGTGACTCATTTTTTTATCTTCACAAACTCAGAATATATCTGGCCACATGGTATTAAAATTTTTAACCATTCTGTGAACATGTGTGTGTGCACATAGCGCATGTGTGTGCATGAGTGCCTTCATGTGTGTGTGTGTGTGTGTGTGTGTGTGTGTGTGTGTGTGTGTGTATGTTCAAAAGACTCCGAATAATGACTTCAAATAACGAGCTTTCTTTACCCTGCCCAACAATTGTTATTAATTACCTTTGAACAGTACTATGTCCATACATTTTGACAATGGGTTATCTAGAATATTAATTTAGTCACCTTAGTATTTAAAAATATTCTTCATTAACAAAGTTTGAAATGTGTAGCTATGGGTAAGAAATACCTTGATGAAATGAAAATTAATTTCTCAGGGGATAATCTCTATATATTTGGTCCTTTATTGTCTCTTGTGAAACATAGGTCTATATTTATATCTATATTATCAAAATGATTCAAATATAAATATAGAAGATGCACTAAAGAGATCATTGAAATTATTATTTTGCAAATAAAAAGGTGATCATAAATATCTAAACAAAATTGTTATAAAGAAATCAAGTACAATAAGCCTACTGAGATTCATTGCTTTTAAGTCTCATTTTCTACCTTCAATATTACATCCAACTAGTTTCAGAACAGGATATCATGTCATGGTACTTTGAACCTTAAAATCAGCAGATTTAGATGTGGGCAATTATACTCATACTGCGCTCCAAACCCTGTTCCAAATGCGGACAGAAACAAATGGTGCATCACTGATTACATCACTTCATCAGCAACCCAGTTCATCATGTGCTTCAAATCTCTGAGTTTGCTGTTTGTGGTTTTTTCCTTCCTGAATTTATCCAGGGCTATCCCCACACCCCAGGTTCTTTGCATCTTTGCCCAAATGCCTCATAATCAGCATGAAATGTCTTTTTCTACTGTGTGTACTTTCTATTGACCTTAACCTACTGTACAATTACGATTATTTCCCTAACATGTAGATTTATATAGAATAAAGACCTTCCTGAAATACAGTATTAGCTCTTTTTCTTGTTTTAGCCTGCAACCTTGTTTAGCAAGACCATTTTTTTTTCTAGGAAACCATAAGGTGAGCCATTGCATATGTGAAACTCGATTGTGGTGCTAAGAAATAAATACAGGCTTTTCCTTTTTATATCTCTGCAGTTTTCTTCTCTTCATTTATAGATATTCTTAAGAAATACCCTCCTCCACTTTCTGTCTTTCTCCTATTTCCCTCATTTCCCATTCCTCCTTCCTTCCTCCATCTCTTTTCCTTTCACTTATGTTTTATTTTGTTGTATTCGAAGTATATCATACCTTAAATAGACTTCTTTTCAATTTTTCTTCTTAAGAGAAAAAGTTGAATTCAATAAATGTTGAATTTTAAAAGAATTATATTTTTTCTTTTTTTCAGATGTTTCCTTTCAACTTTCCTAGTTTTATAGGAATTTCATGACACTCATCTTCTTACTAATATGTCTTCCATTGGGCAAAAAGTGAGCGTAACATGGACAAATAGGAACATATGAAATTCAAAAGTTTTTGTACAGCAAAGGAAGCTGTTAATTGAGTGATGAGGCCACAAATAGGAAAAGGAAAATCTTCAGTTCAAACAAAGAATTATTCTGTAGCATATGCGAAGTATTCACAAAACTAAACACAAAAAAAATAGCCTAATTAAAACTGGAACAAAAAGTTGAATAAAATGTTCTCAAAACAAGAAACATAAATAGCTAACAAAAATCTTTAATACACAAACATCCTTGACTATCAGAAAAATACAAATTAAAACCATATTAAGATTCCAATCACCTCAGAAAGAATTGCTTTGATACAGAATACAAATGACAAGAAACATTAACTCAGAGGTGTGTAGAAGGGTAATTTTATATACATTTCATAGGATTGCAAAATGTTTAAGCTATTTCGGAAATCATTTTGGAATTTTCTAACAAATGACTAATAACAGAACTGCCCAATAACTCAGTTCTATAATAATCTGGAAATATAAGGAAAAAAAACAATATTCTATTTCAAAAATAGCTTCCTTTATTGTTGCTCTATTAAGAATAGCCAGAAAATAGTATCAATGAAGATGTCTATTAATGGAGGAATGAATAATGAAAATAAATATATATATATAGTAATACCTATACAGAAACTTACCTATAATGAAAAATGAAATCATGAAATTTGCAAGTAAATGGATAGACTAGAAAAAACATACTGAGTAAGGTCTTAAAGAAAGACAAATACCACATGCCCTTGCTCATATGTGGATCATAATATTGAGTTTTTATTCTAAATATTTTACTTAGAGTGTTTGGCAGGCATGTCATTAGAAAATGACCATATGGAGATGCTACATTGAGGAAGAGGATATAGTAAAATACAGGTAAAAGGAGAGGGGTAATACTAGAACTAAAAGGTTCAACCATGAAGAGGGTGATGGATGAAAAATGAAATGGTGAGGGAAAGCAAAAAACAATGTAAAGAATAAATGGAAAAACTATATGAAAACAAGGTCTCATAACACAAGTTAAAATTGTAGTTAGAGGGCTAATAGAAAGGGTGATGTATGTCTGTGTTTGTGCACATGTGATGCTGGCTGAATAGGGAGGTTTGAAAACTTACAGGAGTCATTCACCAGTTCTACACTGGACCCAAGGGTAAATTCAGGTAAATGCTTTTCCCACTATAAATCTTGAAGGTACTTTCATAACATGATTTGAAAATGAAGGTCCATTGCAACTTTAAAAGAGTATTTAACGATAAATTTAGTTATTGTCTTACTTTTCATGTTGCTGTGACAAAATAGCCAACAAAAGCAACTTAAAGGAGAACGTGTTTATTTAGTTCATAATTCAATAGTATAGTCTGCAGTGCCAAAGAAATTACCACAGCAGAGCTTGACACAACTAGGCACATTGTATTCACAATCATGAAGCAGAGTGATGACTTCTCCTGCTCAGTTCACTTTCTCCTTTCCACACAACCCAGGATCCATCCGTCTGCAGAATGTTGTCATCCATGTGCAGTACATCTAACCTCAGCTAACTTAATCAGGATAATTCCACAAAGGCATGACACTAGAATAATTTAATGAAGATAATCCCTCACTTTTGTACCAGGAGGCTGGTTTCCTAGGTGATGTTAGAACTTGTCAAATTTACAACATTTATTATTGTTGTTTTGTTGGACAATCTATTACCTGGAGTCCTAATTAAGCAAATCCAGTCTGGTGACCTAATTGTTTTCTATCATAAATATATGTTATTGAGTAATGGCTGTGGTTTCTTTGCTTTCATGTCAGTGATACTGATATCACTTTTTTTTTTACTGCATGTTAGTCATTGTTCTGAGTACTAAGCGTTCACTTACTTTACAAATAAAAACACTGACGCTCAGAGCTGTATCCAACATTTTAAAGATCAAACAACCATTTGTCAAGCAAGTGAATCAATCTGACTTACTCCTAAGCCTATGGCTCTGCTTCTCAAGTAGGTGCTTCTATGGTAACAGATGTTTCTGGCAACATTACTTATTGATATTTTATTATAATTCCAGGTAAAAATATTTTTTCTATTTATAACAACATGATTTTTCTCAGGAAGCTAATTGTGTGGATAAGCAAATTAATTAAAGTAAGTAGTTAGGTAGCACATGGAGGCAACAGACAGACCCTGGGTACCAGTGTGGGCTTTAGAAGTTGAGATTTTGAATGAAACAATAGAACTCCAGTGACATAGAGCAATGAAGGCATAATTTTCAAATGATCATGTTTGAGAAAAGGAGGTCTTAGGAGTGAGGGATGAAGTGACAGAAACCAATAGATGATTTCATTGATCAGCTTTAGAAATGTCTGGTAATTATTTTCAAGTATCATAAATGTAATATGGCTTTCTCCCATAAGTCATCTTGCAGCTTTAGAATGTTCTAGTTTGCCCACCACTTCTTATTTGTTTTTTTTTCATGATACAGTGACAGTAAAAGAAAAGAAATCTATCATAAAACTTAGTATACGATCTCATGACAGCTTCTGATATAAGGATAATAATGAGAGAAAGAAATTTTATTTCAAAGAATTTCCTGATACTAGGGTCATTGACAGCTCAAAAGAGCCCAACCATGCCTCTAATTATAATTACTTTTGCCATAAGTCAAATTTCTTTGCATCAAACATGGAAGAAAAGCAATCAAGTACATTACTTGATGAGTCATTAGTGTTAAAATTGTTTATTTTGTATATATATATGTCTTAATAAAATGATTAGGTGAAAAATACAACTATGAAAACATTTTTATGTGTTTGTTTTTCCTTGAAATCAACATATTTAAGATATATTATATATATACATATTTAATTACTTTTTGGATTATTATCATAGTTTTCTGATTTACAGAAAATTGCCTAAAATTATTATTCATAAACTGGGGAGGTTATACTTTTTATAGGCTTTGAGTCAGATTCAAGCATTTCAAAGATGAACAGGGATCAAGATCCAAGGACTGGAAAAAAGTAACATGAGTGCATTGTTATCTTAATATAAATGTGGGGCACATGGGCAAAGAATGGTCATTCACTCCTTGATGGAAAGAATCTCAATGAACAGGTTTTCCTCTTTTCTGTGATAAAACATTGCTTTTGTGGAATATCTAATTCTATAATCCAGAGTGGAGCCCTGTAATTCTGCAAAGAATAACCCAGAAATAGAAGCTATAATGATAATTTCAAATAGATAAGCACTATACCAATGAAAATGGACTCTTGCCAAGGATGACCTTGCACCAGAATTGCCTATCTGGCTTGTTTCTGTTCCAGAAAACCAGATAGGTACGTAGAAGAAACAAACATCTTCAGAGTTAAGAACTTTGAAACAGCAAATGAATTACTGTTTTCTTTATAAACTTATTAAATATATAGTCCCAGAAGCTAAATGTTGATTCTTTTGTAAGCATTTTTAGAGATCAATAACAACTTTGAGCATTAGTAATAATAAAATTACGGATAATGATCAAGCTTAATGGTTAACACAATAGACAGTTCTGGTTGGTTCCATAAAGATATCAATTAGAAAATATTTTGCTGGAATGCAGAATTGCCTGCACACTCAACAAGCGGTCTGAAAAGTGCTTCACAATTTTTGTGAATCATCACTATTTATTTCTTATGCTTTTATTTTTATGTTTGCCAAGAAAAGATCTCAAGAAATGAAAAGTATTCTACCTGGTTGAGAAAATAAAATTATATGGTTTTTAATGTGAGTGAATGAAGCTGCATTATTGAATTCTAGTTACACAGCAGGAACTTAAAAATATTTGCTGCATGATTGTTCTTCCAGTTAATCACAACCAGGTAGCTGAATGAGTGTGTCCTTTCATTATTGGCATCCGGGTCAGAATCCCAGTGGAGTGGGTACATGTCACCGAGAATATCAGATTAACTTCCTAGGATTTTCAGTCTTGTGAATAAAAGAACTAAAGACAGAACTCAAAAGGAAGCTCAAGGACAATTTTGTTAGAGTTTAAAGGGAGAACTTGAAAGCAGGAAGACTTTACACCTTAATAGCCACCCAGAAGTGGGAGACAGAGAAAAGAAAGAAAAAAAAGGCATACAGTTTTATTTAGGCAGACACAGGAAGGTTAGTCACATGGCAGAGCAAGCAGCCTCATGAAGGGGAGGAAGGCGTTAGAGAAAGAATGGTGTCCACATTATTAAAGAAGAAAGCTTAGGAGACAGGTAGGACGGGGAGAAGGGAAAATGGAAGCTCAGGAAAGCAAGCAGTCAAAGGAAGCTGTGTGATAGCAGCTTCCTGAGAGTCTACACTGAGTGTGTGAGGGGAGGGGTTGTGCAGGGAATGTTCTGGGAAGGAAAAATTCATTATTCTGTTAAAAGGAAGGAGCATTATTTCTCCTATCAATTTAGATTGTTTTATTGACAGTTGGCCTTCCTGAGGGGTGGTTTCTTAGCTAGGTGATGGGCATGTATGACTGCAGAGTGTGGCATCCACCCAGGCCAGGTTTTTCATTCTCTTGTACTGAAAGAAATACTTTCCCTTAATATCCCCTTCCTGCTACTGCATTACTAAGACTGTAAGTAACTGGCTTCTCCTTATCGTGATCCACCAGGTCATGCCGCTATGTGAATTAGGACAAGTAACTGAAGAGTGAAGCTATACGATTGCCTTAGTGTTCATCTCGTTCATAGGTAACCCTTCTGTAGGTGCATAGTTACAGAGCTTCTTTTCCCTTGAGCACTGGAGAAAAATAAAAATGTCTACACTGTACTAAACACATTTAATGAGTTCTTAGTAGGGTGTATCTCGAGTTGTTTTATTTTTTTATTGATTTCTATTGAGCTCTACATTTTTCTCTGCTCCCCTCCTTGCCTCTCCCCTTCCCCCTTCAACCCTCTCCCATGGTCCCCATGCTCGGAATTTACTTAGGAGTTTTTGTCTCTTTCTACTTCCCATGTAGATTAGATCTATGTATATCTCTTTTAGGGTCCTCATTGTTGTCTAGGTTCTCTTGGATTGTTATTTTTGGACTAGTTTTCTTTGCTTTATGCTTAAAAACCACTTATGAATGAGTACATGTGATAATTGTCTTTCTGTGTTCGGGTTACCTCACTCATAAATGATATTTTCTAGCTCCATCTTTTTGCCTGCAAAATTCGAGATGTCGTTATTTTTCTTTAAACAGGAAAACTTTAATGACACATTTTAGATATTTAGAAATGCAAAACACAAACATAATAACAAGCACATAAGAAAAAAACCTAAAATACCCAATGATTATATGCTCAATTGCTGAAAAACAAAGATGAAAATTAAATTTATCATAAGGTCATTATAGTATCCCATATTTGTGTATGTAACAATGTACCAAAGAAAAACAAATAGAGCTGAAAAAAAGTTACAAATCTGCACTAGAGTTGAAAGCAGAACCACCACCCCTTAATAACAAACAGATAACACTGGCAGAAAATCCGTGAAAAGCACAGGGCTTTCCAGTGGGATTTCCACATACATGACCTGATTGGTATCTATGAAATGAGTCCGACTACTGTGCAACATTAACATTCTTTTCAAGGCCAGAGAGAAGTTTTACTAGGACATTCTATATTCTGAGTGGTAAAATTATACTCAGTACATTAAAAAAGACTCAAACTATACAAGTATGTTCTCTGTTGGCAAGATATTTATAGTCAAAATGAATAAGAGAAGATATTTTAAAATTTCCAAATATTTGAAAATAAAATATATTTTTAAGAAACCCATGATCAGAGAAAAAAGTTAGAAAGAGTTTAAATGGAATAATAAAAAGATAAATATCAATGCTCATGGCATATAGTTACAATGGTAATATAGATACCCTAGGATTATATTTATTATAAATATATATCCTGTAATCCTGGTGATCTGATATCTAACTTTACAATTACTTTGTAAACAAAAAGAGTGGTGCGGAAAAATCAATATATACATATGAAGAATAAAGTAAAAGAAAGAAAGAAGAAAAGTATGAAAAATAGTTGGGCCAGTGGAAACCTCAAAGTCCACCCCCAGAGACAAACCTCCTTCTACAAAGTTGGACCTCCAATCCTAACCAAGAAGTTCCATCAAGTGACAATCAAGCATCCAAACATATGAGCTCATTGGGGGCCATTTTTGTTCAAATAACTACAGTACCAAAATTAGTATTACAAAATATGTTTTATATCAGATAAAGAACACATATAAATATTTGCATCATTTGTGAAGTCATCTGAATTATTGGTTAATTCTATTTAAAAAAGCAAAAAATATTAAAAAATAACATGCAAATTCAGAAGGGAGGTGATGAGATAAATTGCTCCATTCTATTCCCTTCTTTACACCACTTGCTCTGCAAGCAGTTTCCATGTGTTAAGAATAGTTAAACACATAATCATTTTATGCAGATACTCACGTGGCAGAAACTAGCACCTCCTACCATCAGTCATCAAGAATAGAGGGCTTCTTCTAATTTTGACATTTTGAAATAAATACTGCTTCACAGTTTTTGCTATCATCCATGCAAACGCATGAGACATTTACACCAGAGTTCGTGGTTTAGCTATCCAGATTCCTGACCCAGAAAATGGGAAATAAAAGCTTGGTGCTTTAAGTATTACATATTGGAGCAATGTGTTATATAGTGATGGATAAGCACGGAAACTTTATATTAATCAGTTTGATTATTTAGTCTGAGTGAAAAATTCCATGAATGGTGTAAAATGGCATTCATTGTTGAGAAATGACTCACATAGCTTTGAATTTAATGAAGAAGTTAAATTTACTGTATAAAACCTTCATACAAGGACATATTCCAGGCTCAGATATCCTCATTGGTTATTCCTACATTGGACACAAGAAGAAATAACAGCAGTGCTTTAGGATCTCACACAGAAAAAAAAATGCCGCAGTATTAATTGAAATCAGGATTTCTTATTTATCACACACATACTTGTAGGAAAAAGTTTGGAACACTAAAAATTGCAAATAAAAGTTTGGAATACTAAAAATTAAAAATACTGCTAAAAGTATTAAATGAGACCTAAGTAACTGGAGACCTTTGCAACATCAAAGAGAATAGGAGTATAGAATTATGGTTATTTATGTTCAGTTGATTTCAATAAAACTAGAAAGGGAATTCAATGAAGGAAATGGAGTCTTTTTAAGAAATACTGGCACAATTGAATAGACATATACAACACAAAATAAAATAAAGCTTGCTTGTATTCTTAGGGTCTTAGCTGGGGTCATCCTTGTGGACTTCTGGGAATTTTTCTAGAGCCAGGTTTCTTGCTAACCCCATAATGGCTTCCTCAATCAAGATATCTCTTTCCTTGCTCTCATTATCTGTCCTTCCCATCTCAGCTATCCCATTCCCTCAAGTTCTCCTCAACCATCCCCTTCTCCCATTCCTCCTATCCCCCCACACCATGCTCCCAATTTTGTCAGGTGATCTTGTCTGTTTCTAATTCCCAGGTGAGTCTGAAGGAGTGAGAATATGAGCAAGGAGGTCAAGACTGTGAGGGGTTCACCCTCTGAAACTGTTTGCCTGAGCTAATGGGAGCTCACCAACTCCAACTGGATTAGGAGTGAACGAGCATGGATACAAACTAGTTCCTCTGAAAGTGGTTGACAGTTGGAGCAGACTGAGGGGCCAGTGACAGTGGCACTGGTATTTGTCTCGACTGAATGTTTGGACTTTCTGGAATCCTATTGTCTTTGGATGTATACCTTGCTCAACCTAGATGTAGTAGGGAGGGCCTTGGACTTGCCACAGGGCCGGAGTGCCTTATGCTCTCTTAAAATTGGAGGGGGGGAGGGTGTGTGGAGGGAGTGTGAGGAGGGGAAGGAGTGAAAATTTGGATTGGTATTTTTTAAAGTAACAAACAAACAAATAAATAAAGCATGTTACAAGACCACTATGTCAAATGCATGTAATTCCAATCAATTTTAAGCTCATAAATATAAAGGCCAATGTAAAACTTCTAAAGAAAATGAAGGTGAATTTTTTTTTGAGACAAGGTTTTTCTTTTTTTCTTTCTTTTTTTTTTAAAGATTTATTTATTTATTATGTATACAGTATTCTTAGTATTCTGCATGTATCCCTGCAGGCCAAAAGAAGGCACCAAATCTTATTACAGATGGTTATGAGCCACCATGTAGCTGCTGAGAATTGAACTCAGGACCTTTGGAAGAGCAAGCAGTGCTCTTAACCACTGAGTCATCTCTCCAGCAAAGGTGAAAATTTTTATAACTTAAAAAGATGGGAACTTCTTAGGCATCTTTGCAGTGCACAACCACACAGAGAAAAATCAAAGGATGTCTGAAAGCATCAAAATAAAGAGTCCTCAGTCTTTGAAAGTCGCCAATGAGTGACTGAATAGAAAGACCGATCACAGTTTTAAGAATCTGTGTCCAGGATATAAACAGAACTTTTGGAATTCAAGCTACACAATTATGTCTTTCCTTCAGCTTGGTCACAGTTTCCATATTTGCCTCTTTATTCATAGCCCACCATGTGTCTTTTCATCTTTTTTTGTGAGTCTTCTTAAGAACATTTTCGTTTTTTTAATTATTGCTCAATTCTAAAGCCAACTCACATATTTCAGAAGTTTTTATTTCTACTCCCAACTTAGCATTATTAAAATCTTTATCTTTGTCTTTAACTTGTTTTCTAACCCAAAACTGGGTGGCTAAGAACAATATTTCTTTTTTTTTTACATGAATACAAAGTGCTATTGTGGGCCTTTCATCTGTTTTTTTTTTTTTTTTTTTTTTTTTTTTTTTTTAATCTGACTACATTTTGCTCCACATAGGGACCTGCTGCTTAGGCAAACTCACTGTGCAGAGATGGATGATAAATGTGTCATTCCAAAACATAGAGGAGAAAGTACATGATACATTGTTCTCTTAGTGTTCAAAATCACAGTGTCTTATCTACTCAGCCCTCTCTGTGGAAACAAGTTATCAAAAGTAACCCAGATTCAAAACAATGGGACACAGTCCTTCAATGATGGACGAGAGACAGACAAGGACAGCTAAATATGTAGTCATAAATATGTAGTCATCTTTTGGGAAAATGTTACTCAGCCTGACTACTCTGTGTAAATTGACAACCATCCTGAATTCCAGTTCACTTATCTTTAAAAACATGTCATAATTATGCCCTTTTAAACTGCAGATGAAGTCAGTCCCCAGGATTTGCTAAGTAACCAGTGCTTTGAGGACACCATCTTCACCAGCCCTGCAATGCTAACAGTGGACTACTTCCTTCTTAGTCTTCCCCAGTGCTGCTTTCTCCTCTACTAAACATTCAGTGCACACATTTGTAGTAGTCTTCTCTCCATTATACTTTTAAAACATGCTGTATCTCCATCTTGGAAACATCACTCATTTTAGATATTTCAGTTTTCATCAACATGCAGACAACATCTAAATATACAGCCTGGATCCCATTTTCTCTGCTAAGATCCCAAACAATTGCATTTACCTGCATTTAAAAGCATATTCACATATTCATGAAACATATTTCAAATCCCACAGAATTAAAATAAACTAATAATTTACGCTGTGTAAGTAAACATCCTTCTGTTTTCCCGTTGTTGACCAAGGAATATTAATTAGTTTGCCTTTTGTTCATGTTTCTTTCATCTTTAAATTCTAAAATGTATAGTCTCAAAGACATGAACATTCACAGCCCTTTGCTCTCATATAATGATAGTTGATAGAAGTGACTGTACTTTGTGATACAATGCCCCTCACAAAAGTCATCTGCTATTTGAACTATAATAAATCATTATTTCTAATTTACATTGTACTCTTTGAATATACTTCTAGACAGTTGAGAAATGAAACTTTATTTGTGTAGCTGCAATACTAAATTCAATTCTAGAATTCAGTTTTCTTGATAAAAGACTGCAAAGCAAAAGAATCAAATTGTTAATTAAACCTAAATTATTAAAGCACAGTATGTCATACGAAACACTGTTTTTTCCTAATCTATTATTAAAGGGTCTATACAGCAAGACTTTCATCCCAATAATTTAATAGAATTAAAACAAACATATGGAATGGTTTATAATGATACATTTCTTTGTTCATGGATTTATCCAAGACTATAATCCAATTTACTTTTCTCTAAGGAGCTTAACTGTATTTTCAAAAAATTGTCAAGGAACAGGAAGTAACATGCACTAATATGTTTGGAAATGTCTTCAATTTTCCTTAGCTCTCCGATCATATCTTCTTTAAATTAGAGCTTTTAGTAAAATTATATACATTCATACAAAAATCTAAAAGTATTCAGCACATTAATTTCCTTCAAGATTTTGTCTGTGCCTCAGAGAATTCCAAATACGCCACTGGAAAGCTTCAACTGTTAGCGCCTATTGGGAATGCTATTGCATCCTCTATTCATTTTCCACACTCCTGCTTTCTGGTCTTATCTGAAGAACTTCCTCCCAATGCTATGAAGTTGCAGACTCGGTATCTCATCTGAGCTGCAAGTATACTATTTTTCATCACAAAACTTGACATGACTAGACAATTTTAATCTATTTTAACCAAGTTGGGGGAATTCATGGTACCTTTGCTTTTGAGTAGGAAGATTTGGTTTAGTGACTACGCTCACATCCATATCTGTAGTTATGTCAAACTTCAGGAATTCACACCTTTGCATATCATTTCTTTTGAAGCCAAAAGCATAATAAAACTCCTTATCCAAATATTTGGAGTATAATTAGGTATATGAGGACTTCATACATCCTGAGAGCCTTCTCATTACTTCAGGTTGTTTTCTTTTTGTAGGTCTGTGGTAGTTTGAAAGGAAATGGCCTCCAAAAGGGAGTGGCATAATTTGGAGTTGTGGTTATGTTGGAGTAGGTGTGGCCTTATTGGAGGAAGTTGTTATTGTGAGGTAGCTTTTGAGGTCTCCTGTGCTCAAGTTACACCAGCTGAGATGGATGACTTCCTATTGCCTATGGGTCAAGATACAGGACTCTCAGCTCCTTTTCCAGCATCAAGTCTACCTGTATGCAACCATGCTGTATTATGTGATAGGGACTAAACTTCTGAAAAAGTAAGTCACCCAATTAAATATTCTTTCTTTATATGTATTTTTGTGGTCATAATGTCTCTTCACAGCAATAGAAACCCTAACTAAGACAGGTCAAAACAATGGAATAATTATTTATCCTGCTGACTCAGGTCAAACCCCTTCTCCTCTTACAAAATTGCTTCTTTGAGAAATCGACTGTATCATCCCATTTCTGAGGTTTGTTTTTGATAATGTGGCATGCTAGTGTGACTCCATACTGAATTATGCTGTTGGAAGTCTGGTGTGGGAGTACAATCCAAAGCAATGGTGACTCATAAGGCAAGATTTAAAGATTAGAATTTTACAATGCCATTGTCAAATAACAGTATGATTCCATAAACAGAGTGAGAAGGAGACAAGTTAATTTAAGGGTCAGTTACTAGTGTCACAAGGGCTTGACCAACATTTCATTATGCTATTCCTAAGGCACAGAGGAATCTTTGTCTACAGACAGATTTGATGAAAGAAAGAATCACTCAGGATTCACTAGTTCTCTATCCAGATCTGGGATGTAGAATTTATCAGATGTCCAGGAAACAAAAGATGAGGCTGGGAGGACCAGACCCTTAAAATGTGTCTGATATAAAGTACACAATATTTATCCAGATTTTTTTTTTCTGGAACTACCTCAGTCAAAGTTACTCTTCCCCTCATTTGCTGATTTTACCTCCAAGACTCCATACATTATACAAATTTTAAATGGTTTGCCGAATTTCAAACTGTGATTGGTGAAGTCAGTTGCTGTTTATGGAGGTATTATAACCTGGGCATTAGTTGCTGTTTACGGTGTTAGATGGGATATAGCAAAGGTGGGAACTGATGTGCCTCAATTCAGTCATTTAGTGTGAGTCTAATTTTTCTCACTTACATCTTAGAAGATAGAAAACTGTTCTCCTTTGTATAAGTTACATAAACAAAAGATTTATAGCCACTAATGAGGGTTGTACTTCTGCTTGCCAGCTATGGAGTCCTGTGGCTGGGAAAGGGTCTCTAGAATACAGTATAAACATATGTAGTTGGCCTTAACATAAAAATGAGAATACAGCAGCTATTTTCTCCTTGGAACGATTGCATGGTGGCCAGATCAGCAGTTCTTATAAAATACAGCATTCATTACTTGTACTCAGGCCAAATATCTGGCTATTTCTGCCGTCAAAGCTGGTGATTCAATGAGCTTGGCATCGAACCTGTCTATTTATCATGTCCACAGCATAAACTGAAAAGTAGGGAGTTATTAAAAGTATATTTTTAAAAAAAACCCTTAGGTGCATTACATAGGGAGGAGAGAGATCTGATTCCTTGGGTCCTGTCTCTCGAGAAATGCAGGTCTGCTTTATCTGTGAAAGCACCGCCCTTTTTATCTCTTCTGCTGCTGTACCGTCGCCTCTACCTTCACACTTGACACTTACCTTCAGCTGTTTCCCCTGTCACATCTACAAATTATTTTGTCAGTCTTTATCTAGAGCTCTGCTGCATTTTAAGATCAATGAACTTATTTCCCAAATTGACAGGGCTGTCCGTTGTTGTAACAATTAATTAAGCCTTACAAATTATTGTAACCCACACAAGCCATCTCTGCACCGGTTAATGACCACGCAAGCCCACTGTTAAATTTCCTGAAATAGATATGATGTTCCACAAGGCAGACATTTTCAACCAGCTGTCCGGCTTAGAATTTTCTGAACACCTTTGTAAGAAAAAAAAAGCATTGAATCTCCAACACAGAAATTCTCCAAAAGCACTTGAAAATGTCCTTTTCTCCTTCAAAACCTAATTTGTAGTCAAGCAAAGGTGTAATGAGAAAGCAGTGCTGTCTGGGTGGTGTTTAGCACTAATTCAGGGAAGACAAAGCAGCTAGAGAATGGCATCCAGGAGGTGAGGCTGGTAACTGCAGGGCTATGTAAACACACTTACCACATTTTCATTTATCTGGTTCATTGACTTTGTCTTGTGAAAATTATAGCCAAGAAGCAGAGCTGGTAATGTGAACAACTTCACGGCTGATTGTCACACTTAAAATATCACTCAACCTGACAAGTTGCCTGGGAAACTAACAATCTATCTACCTGTAAAAATCCACTTAGGTCTGCTCAGTGCTGAGAAACATTCTTCACAGGATAACCCTGGCAAGCACATTAGTTGTGTATTAGCGTGGCAAAATGACAGAAGTTGAGTTCCGAGAAACACTATCTGCGTCTGGATTTTAGTTGAGGTTATGAAATGTTTTCACTGTATGATCTGCCTTCGAAATCCTTATTTTCAAATCGCACCTTTTCTTTTCTGAAGACACAAATATATGTGTTAATTTATTCCCATTAGGGGAGACACTTCTTTATACTTGTACTCTGTGAATCAAATATGTGGAGACAGACAGAGAGAGAGAGAGAGAAAGAGAGAGAGAGAGAGAGAGAGAGAGAGAGAGAGAGAGAGAGAGAGTAAAGGAGCAGGGCATTGGGACATGCTATGGGGACTCCGTATCCCGGGTATACCATATTAATCACTACTAACTAGATCCACAGCACTCCCATAGAAAGAATCATTCTTGTACACAACACACCTGATTTATGCACTTGCCCGTCAGCTATTTCATTATTGAATTATGGCTAGTTACCAGAAGACAAAGAAACAAGACAATTCTGCTTCTTATTTTTGCCACCATTGATTCACACAGCCTCATCACACTTGAGAGCCAGTGTCTGTTTCCTTGAACCAAGGCTATCATCACAACATATTTTATTTCTTCTGAACAGTTCTTCATATTATCCTAATTTAGTTTCCAGGACATGATGTGGCTTCAGCTTCTGTCCTGAATGCTTCCTTTGCCACCTATGCTTGCACTTTAACCTGTGTTGCAGTGCTTCCTAGTCATATATCTGTCTCACCAAGGAGACCCTAAGTTTTGAAAGACAATTGTGAGTTAAACAAGTCTCAGCTCTAACTGCAGACTGCCACACCTCTGGCAAATTTCCTGAAGCTTCAGAGACACTCAGTAGAAGCTGATATAATGGATAGAGGAACTGGTCCAGGCTGTGCTAGGTATCAACACACAGACAGCCCAAGAAGAGGAGGTTTAAACGAAGAATACTTTTGATGCAGAGAAAATGGCCAAACAGGGTTATCCCTGCAAAGAAATGAGTGAGAGAAGTCTTGTAAATGCTATTGATTTTACAATAAGCTTCAAGGAATGGAAGATGTTTCAGACTGAATTCATACATCATTCAAATGTGGGGAGTGATGGAAATGGCAATTTTGCTCACATGTATGGATTTACTCTTAATTGTTTATTCTCAAGATAACAGCGTAAAACAAATTGTACAACACCTGGCAGGGTGCAGCTCTGCCTTTGATGTGTCTGCTGCCTTTTGGAGGTGAGGTGACTAGCAGGAAGCAGGCAATGTGAGTTTTACGAAGGAACTGGAATGAATGTGTTCACAGTGAAATTCCTAACGAGATCTGTTGTTTAGTAAGATTATGTATTGCTTGGCATTTTAAAGGCAATTTCTAAGGATCCAGTAAACTCTATTGAGTCATAAAATAAACATTAGTTTTCATTCCCTTTTAAATTTAGACTCTGTATTTAAACATACTATTTTTCTATCCTGATTCTTCACTCAAGTTCATAGAAGGCAATGGGAAAAATCATTATAAATTCACTTCTCTTCCATGCATAGTTTCCCCATAGGATAAGATATATAGTGCACTTAATTTGAAACAATAAAATAAAAAAATACTGTAAATTATCAGTAACTCCAACAGACGTCTGAAAAAAAAAAACTATCAATTGATGCAATACAAGCCCCTAAGGGCCTCACTTGCCCTGTGGCTGCCGCAGTGAGCTCCATCTCTCCAGAGGCTGTCTTGGTCTCTGCACTAAATCATGTCTCCAGATGAAAGACACTGGAGGCTTTTCCCAACTCTTCTGCATAGTCATCATGTCTTCAACTGGAGCCCTGGTAGGTCTTTACCTCTACCTCCATGACTCCCTTAGTCACCATTTTCGTATCCTTTTGTTTTGATGAACTCTATTCTAATTTAAGGAAAATGAGAGGTTTTTACCCATGTATTTAGAATTTCGTGTTTTTCTGATCTTTATTTTTTTTAGATTTTGGTGATGTCAATTTTTTTTCTTTTTTTTTTTTAGTAAATTTTATTAAATTATAAAAGTTTCCATTTCCGCCCCCCCTCCCAACACCCTCCCACTCCCCCCACTCCCCCCCTCCTTCCCCTCCGTCCCCCAGGGCAGTCAGGGTTTCCTACCCTGTGGGAAGCTCCAGCTCCCTCCCCCTCCCTCCAAGTCCAGGAAGGCGAGCGTCCAAACAGACTGGATCCCCAAAATCCAGCATATGCAGAGGAAACAGGTCCCAGTGTCATAGTCAATGGCTTTTCAGAAAGACCCCGGGCCAGCCACAGTCAGAGAATCCGGCCAAATTCCGAGAATCTGGCTAGATCACGTCCTCGTTCAGTCCCAGTCCGACTGGCCCTGGTAAATTCTCATCAGATCCGTTCCCTTGTATCAGTGGGTGATAGCATCCCTCGCAGTACTGATTTCGTCTTTCATGTTCCTCCTCCTTCCGCTCCCCCTCCGGACCTCGGGGGGCTCAATCCGTTGCTCCAATGTGGGCCTCCGACTGCATAGCCGTCCTTCTCCAGACAAAGGATCTATGGTGATAAGCAAAATATACATCAGTATGGTCATGGGCCACGGCCGATTCAGGCACCCTCTCCTCTGTCCAGAGAGCACTCATCCATTGTTGGTGGGAATGCAAACTCGTGCAGCCACTGTGGAAATCAGTGTGGCGGTTTCTCAGGAAACTGGGAGTCAACCTCCCTCAGGACCCAGCAATACCACTCTTGGGAATATACCCTAAAGATTCCCTAACATACTACAAAAGCATTTGTTCAACTATGTTCATAGCTGCACTATTTGTAATAGCCAGAACATGGAAACAACCTAGGTGCCCCTCAATAGTAGAATGGTTTAAAAAAGGTGTGGAACATATATACATTAGAGTTTTACTCGGCGGTTAAAAACAATGACATCTTGAATTTTGCATGCAAATGGATGGAAATAGAAAACGCTTTACTGAGTGAGGTAAGCCAGACCCAAAAAGAGGAACACGGTATGTATTCACTCATAAGTGGATTCTAACCATAATTAAAGGTCATTGAGCCTATTATTCGTGATCCTAGAGAAGCTAAATAAGAAGATGAACCTGATGAAGATTATTTAGCTATCCACCAGGAGGTAGGAAATAGACAAGAGTCCCAGGTAACCTCGGGTGCATGGGGGGGTGGGAGGGTCGATGGAGGGGGAGAGGGCTAGAGAGAAGGGAGTAGGGGAGGAACGGGGAAAGCTTGGTGACCGGGGATGGGGGGGAGGGAGGTAGGATGAATATGGGATCAGGGAACAATATATTTCAACTAAGGGAGCCATTTTAGGGTTTACAGGAGACTTGATTATATATGGGATCCCAGGTCCAAGGAGAAATCCCCCAGATTGCTCTCTGGTGATGTCAATTTGTCTTGGAAACAGGCTCTACATAAACCAGGCTTGTTCCTTGGCTCTTGATGAGCCTCCTGAATGCTGAGATGGTAGGCAGTGTCATGCCTCCCTTCATAGTGCATTGTAAAATTTTAGCAAATATAATGTATTTTTAAATATCTTTAATTATTTGAGACTTTCATGCATACATAGCTTATATTTTGATTATACTAACTCACTATCCTGCCTACTAACTCATCCTGGAATTTACCCTCACACCCCAATCCTTCACCCCTACCTCTACTTCTCTCCTACTTTTATTTCCTACATAATACACCAGGGCCAATTAGTGACAACACACTCATACATGTGGGACCGTCTCCTGCAACATGGTCCACCTACCAGTGATCAGTTTTTTAAATAAGCTTGCACTGTCGCTCTTGGTAGCCACCAGCAGGTAATAGCTTCACAGATAGGAGTGGTAGTGTGAGTCCATGCTTCTTCCTTGTTGGAATGTTGTCTGGCTTGATTCTGCAACTCTTGGGCAGGCAAGCACAGGTGGCATGACACCATGAGTGCCTTGGCCTTGTCATATACAAAAGACACTGTTTTGCCAAGGTTCTCCATAGTCTTCTGTTCTGAAAATCCTTCTTTCAGCTCATACG
This sequence comes from Myodes glareolus, assembly GCF_982192425.1. NCBI lineage: Eukaryota > Metazoa > Chordata > Mammalia > Rodentia > Cricetidae > Myodes > Myodes glareolus. The sequence continues at coordinate 112,595,357 of NC_142028.1, forward strand.
CAATGTTCCCTGATCCTTGGAGTATTAGGTATGATACAGGTACCCCATTTCCAGCTTATCTTTACACAGAAAGACTTTGTATATTCATCAGACATGCTGCCTTGTGCTAATTTTTGTTTTTTGGGCAAAGAAGCTTCTCTGATGCGGTCCGAGCCTGCAATGACCTATTGGCATGGCGTTTTGTACTTACAGGACATTGTGATACCATGCCTTTTAGAAAAGTAATAGCAGTAAGTTTTCCTGCAGGACCCTTGAGTTCCCCAGAAGCAAATTTTTGCTCAGATCATTAAATCTTGATATATTTGAAATTTAGAAAGTGTTCTAGTGGGTTAATATATTGTAAGTAATTGCCATGGCTTGCTGTTCACTCTTTTTAGAAATCCATCCCATTGCTGACATTTCATGCAAAATTGACTTTAGGAGAATTATTGCACTTTCTAAACTGAATGTTATTATAGCATTTCTATGCAGAAACTAGTGTTTGCCTCCAAATTTAATTGTTCTTTAAAAAATTTTATCTGTAATACGCTTCAAACATATTTATGCCCATATCTGAGTAAGGCAGTCAGTAGTATTGTCGTAAAGCCTTCCACTAGATTACTGTGCTTCCTGAAGGACATCTTGTTTCCCAGGGTGGGCTACAGGTAGTGACAAGCATTTAGCACATGCTTCCCAAATTCTTTCCCACGTGACCTTACAGAACATGAATCTTGTGCAAAAGAAATTCTTGAATTTGTTTGAAAAGTCATTCTTCCTAAATATCTGCATACATTAAAAATAAGGATTGAGGTAAATACCACTTCTTTCAAATTCTGTAAAGTTCTTTCAAGTTCTGCAACGTTTGTACCTTCATGTTCGTTCTGTTTGCAAGTTTGGTAACTAGAGTTGCAATCTGAAACTATGTGGAGCTTTAAGTAGGCTATTGGGGTTATCCTAGGAAGAATCGAGGTCACTTTTTTATTTTTTTTAATTTTATTTATTATTTTTTTTTGCAGAAAACCGTTTATATTTCTTGAAGAGTTTCTCATAAAATAACAAGACCTTTCTGATCTCTGGGATGCTTGGGAACATGTGACACTGAGCTCTTCCACATGATGTCATCCTGCCACCCTTTTCATAATGTGACTTAACCAAAGCCATCCTCACCAGCCTTCTAAGTCCCCTGTCTTCCCAAATAATTTGGGGCCATATACTTACAATCACAGAGCACAGTAGACTAACAACCAATCCAGCAGAATTGAAGCTATCCTAAAGAAATATCCACATTTCTCCATTTGACTATAAGATTACACAAACAAGGGACACTGAAGAAAACAGATTTTTTTTCTCAGGAATCTTGCACTTAGAAAATGAAAAGTACCCAGTCAGAGGAGGAACGTCTGTTTTTGAACGAAATAAAAATTCAGACAGAGCTAAGAACTTACCAGATCACCTGACAGAAAGAGGAAAAATAATCCTCAAAATGGCAGGTCAATGGTCGGAAGGACCATATGTGTTTACTAGACTGTTTAGATGTTCATATACTTGAACATGTCCTTAAACTTTAATTATTTCAGGAACCTGAAGACAGGCTTCAGAGCTTTTCTGCATACCTTCTTCCCATGTACACACATTACATAAATACCTTTATTCTGTTCCCTTTTAATTTGACTCTTTTAATTAGCTTACTGAGGATAGTGACTGGGCCTGATATGGGGCACAGGTTGCTCTGTCTACATTTGATAACAGACTAAAGTATAAACTGATGGCATGCCTGTTTTATGGTGTGGTTAAGGAGAAGGTTTTCATTGCAGATATGAGAGAAAGAACATACAGAGTCATCTGGAAGATCCCAGAGTAGAGAGAAAAAGTAGACTGGACCTGCCCAAGTCTTTCTGTGGGAAAGGGGGTGACAGCAGAGGGTAGAGAATACAGAAAGAACAGTATAAAAAGAATCAGGAGCAGAAAAGAGAGAGAGGAACATGGTGAGAACAGCAGAGCTAGAAGGGGAATGAGTAGCTGAAGGAAGTGAAGTTCATGAGCTGGGGGGAGTTTAGCATAGGATTGGGGGTGAGAAAGGCTAGGATGATAGGAAGGACTTTGAAATGTTTAACAGGTATATGTGGTACTGAAGGAGCCCAGTGCCACAGTAGACACATGTCCCTTTTGACAGAGGTAAGGGAGATGGCTGCTTTTAGATACAGAGAAATCAGTTTTATAAGCTCCTGAATATGCTGACTTTTGACTAGCTGCTCTATGTCTTCCTGTAGATCAGGTTGAACCTTATCTCATATTTGGACTACTTTTCAGAGTTTGAGAAATTAGAGTTTCCTTTGTACCTGATAACTAACAAAAGAGACTGTTTTTAAGGGTATTGCTAATCTAGGCATGGTGACACGTGTCTCTACAGGTTACTACACTGGGTGTTGAAGAAACACTTATGCTGAAATTTCAAGGCACTTATGCTGAAATTTCAAGGCAACAGGGAAAGGCACCATGCCAATATGTGTGTGTGTGTGTGTGTGTGTGTGTGTGTGTGTGTGTGTATTCTACCATTGATTTTATTTACACTTGATAGCAAATTGAAAAGACCAGACTCTCTGTATTTACTCTCTCGTAGGGTTGCTATTGTTGTGGTCAAAGACCATGACCAAAGCAGCTGGAGGAGCAAAGTTTATTCAGCCTATGTTTCTGCATCACTGTTCATCATCAAAGAAGTCAAGACAGGAACTAAAGCATGGCAGGATCCTGGAGGCAGTAGCTAATGCAGAGTGAGGTCATGGAGTCTGTTGCTTACTGGTTTACTCCTTGGGCCTCGCTCAGCCTGCTGTCTTATTGAAACCAGGAAGCCCAGCCCAGGGTTGCCACCACTCACAATGGGATGATGAACTCCCCCTCAACAATCACAAACTAAGAAAATACCCTGTAGCCTGCAACCCGATCTTGTGAAGGCATTTCCTCAATTGAGGCTCCTGCTCCACTGGTGAGTCTAGTTTGTGTCAAGTTGACAAAAACAGACAAGCAGAAAACTACCCAGCACATTCTCAAAATACAATGGACGAATCAGGAAGCGTTGTTTTAGATGTGACAATGAAAGTTTAAACACTGAAACATATTAGTGATTTCAATGGATGTTTACTACATAGTTCATTTTTTCCTTTAAGGAACATATCCTGAATATTGGAAGTTACAGATTCAGAACATTCTTGCATTTTGCTGTTGAGTCTTTGCCAGTGCACACACATGGTCTCTGTCTCTGTCATTTTTCATCATGTCAAACTGTTTTTCAGTCAAATTATTTTTAATATTTCCAAGGACTTATTTAAAGATAATTTCTGCTCTGCTTCACAATGAAGAAACTCACTTTGGAAACTCACTTCGGTGTTTAATAAATATTGCCCCTCTGAGGTAATATTCTTTATAACTGACTCAAATTGTTTACTCTGTAGCCTAAAGCCTCATGTAGTTTTGTTTTCAGTCATCTTCTTCAGAGGGTACTAGTTTGAAGATAACCACTAATTTATTACCTAGTCACATTCTAGAGGTTTATTTGCTTGTTTGATTGTTGTTTCTTCACACAGAGCCAACTGGTGTGAATTTCTCACTCCTATTCATATTTAGAAAATCAGTAATTGCAGTAGAAATAAACATAAGAAGAGGTTCTCTTGAAAGGGACTTAGAGGACATGAGGTATTTTAAGTCAGTGCTTGTCACTCAGTAGCAATAACATTGGAGGTCAGTCTGTTTAGCTTTTGCTATAATTTTACTGAAAACTGGTCTCATTCCCAATAGTGTTTTGTTATAAAAACTTGCAATTGGTATATATGTTTTCTCTATGAGTCAATTATATTCCTAGTTTAAAAACCATGCCATCCCCATCTTGGTGGGATGAAGACATTCTAAAAAGATATTGATGCCCCTTCCTTGAACTTCGGCTAGCAGGCTACTGAAAAAAGTGGAACCTAAAAAACAGAAATTTCCCTAGGAATATGCTGTTGACAGAAGAAAATAACTAATGTTATTGTCACCAGGAATGAGACTTCCCAGTTCTTTGTAAATCATCTTGCAGGAGATGCCCAGAGTCGAGACAATGATAGGGGTAGGACCCTTGGCCAAGATTACTGCTTATACTTAGTCATTCATACCTGTTGCCTTCCTTTAAAATCTAAGTCTCATAATACACATGTAAAAATGACTTGTTTGTCTCCCTCATAGGACTACTTTGAACAAATGTCCTTTTCTAACTTTCTACAACTTGTTTCTTTAATTGGACTACAGAGAAAGGGAGGCAGATCCTAAGGATGTCAGGGTTTGGTGTTACCCCTAACAATTCCTTCAGAATGCTATCTTCACATTTCAACTTAATAAATATAATATCAATTTGTAGGCATAAGTTGATTTGTTATCTTCATTTACCAAACAAATAAATAAACAAAAGATTTTTAACACAAAGAAATATGGGATATTGAAAGTCTGTCAAATTAAGGGAAACTGTTTTGTTATTTGTAAGTTAATTTTGTTGCATAAAAGCAAAAACTATCTTAGGAGTTTATTTCGTCTATCAAATTTTGATACTGGAAAGATGGTTCAATGGCTAAAAATAAATTCTAACATTCCAGACGACATATGTTCAATTCTAAGCACCCACATCACCTGTGTGAAACCCACATGCAACTCTAAGTCCAAGAGGATCCAAAACCTCTGACTTATTCAGACATCTGCATTCCTGTCCACATTGATACACACACATATTAAGTATCATTAAGTATCACATTTTAGGCAGGCCCTTTGCCTCCCGGGTCCTGGGAAGACCAGCTAGCCCTGTTGCACTACTGAGGAGCTCTTCCCAGAGAGCTGAGTGGGTGCTAGCCTGGGCAGCCTGCCTGCCTGTCCATTAAGGGAGCACAGCCCTTCCCCCCTCAGCTTCTGCGGCAGGGTCTTCGGTGTTCCAAGGGACCCCTCCCCTCCCCACTGCTCCGGGCCCTTTGTCTCCCGGGTCCTGGGAAGACCAGCTAGCCCTGTTGAACTGCTGAGGAGTTCTTCCCAGAGAGGGCAGAGGAGCTCTATCCATAGAGTGCTGTGAAGTCCTACCCAGAGAGTGCTGAGGAGTTCTATCCAGAAAGTGCTGAGGAGTTTCATCCAGAGTGGAGGAGATGGGCAGGCGCCAATGCAAGAATTCCTCGAACAACCTGAAAGGCAACATGGCATCGTCAGAATCCAGGGAGCTCGAAACTAGAAGAATTGAACACCCTAGTCCAGAAGAAATAGAAGAAATCGACTCTAAGCGCTTCTTTATGAAAATAATAGAGGAACTTAAACAGGAGGTGAAAATCTGCTGTAAAGAAATGGAAGATAAGTATAACAAAAAAATTGAGGAAATGAGTAAAGAAATGGAAGAGAAATATACCAAAAAGATTGAAGAAATGAGTAAATCCGTAAATGAAATTCTGGGAAACCAAGAAAAAACAATCAAACAGGTAATAGAAACAGTTCAAGATTTGAAAACTGAAATGGAGTCAATGAAGAAATCACAAACCAAGGGCCAGCTGGCTATGGAAAATCTGGGTAAACGAACAGAGACTTCAGAAACAAGCATAACCAATAGAATACAAGAGATAGAAGAAAGAATCTCAGACTCTGAGGACACCATAGAGAAATTAAACACTCTGACCAAAGAAAACAGCAAATCCAACAAATTCTCATCACAAAACATTCAGGAACTGTGGGACACAATAAAAAAAACCAAATCTAAGAATAATAGGAGTAGAAGAAGGAGAAGAATTGCATTTCAAAGGTCCAGAAAATATACTCAACAAAATTATAGAAGAAAACTTTCCCATCCTAAAGAACGATATTCCTATGAAGGTTCAAGAAGCATACAGAACACCAAATAGACTGGATCAGAAAAAAAATCCCCTCGTCATATAATAATCAAAACACAAAGCATTCAGACTAAAGAAAGGCTATTGAGAGCTGCAAAGGAAAAAGGTCAAGTAACTTATAAAGGTAAACCTATCAGACTTACACCAGACTTCTCGATGGAAACCATGAAAGCCAGAAGGTCCTGGATAGAGGTACTGCAGAAACTAAGAGACAATGGATGCAAGCCCAGACTACTTTACCCAGCCAAGCTATTGTTCACGATCAACGGAGAAAACAAAATATTCCAGGATAAAAACAAATTTAAACAATACGTAGCTACTAATCCAGTCTTACAGAGAATACTAGAAGGAAAATCACAACCCAAGGAATCCAACATTCCCAACACTGCCTACATTAACTCAGACATCTAGCGACCCTTCACAAGCACAACTCAAAGAAAAAAAACACATACACTCTACTACCCAAAAAAATGACCGGAGTCATCGATCACTGGTCATTAATATCACTTAATATCAATGGACTCAACTCACCTATAAAGAGGCACAGACTTAGAGATTGGATACGAAAACAGGATCCAACATTCTGCTGTCTACAAGAAACACACCTTAACCACAAAGACAGATACCTACTCAGAGTAAAGGGTTGGGAAAAGGTTTTCCAAGCAAATGGACCTAAGAAACAAGCGGGTGTGGCCATTCTAATATCTAACAAAATCGACTTCAAACTAAAATCAATCAGAAGAGATGGAGATGGACATTTTATACTCATAACAGGAACAATTCATCAGGAAGAAGTCTCAATCTTGAATATCTATGCCCCTAATATAAAGGCACCCACATATGTAAAAGAAACTCTTCTAGAACTCAAGGCAGTCATCAAACCACACACACTAATAGTAGGAGACTTCAACACTCCTCTCTCACCAATGGACAGGTCAATCAGACAGAAACCTAACAAAGAAATAAGAGATTTATTGGAGGTACTGAATCAAATGGACTTAACAGACATCTATAGAACACTCCACCCAAATAGGAAAGAGTATACCTTCTTCTCTGCAGCTCATGGAACCTTCTCGAAAATTGACCACATACTTGGTAACAAAGCAAACTTCCACAGATACAAAAAATATTAGTAACTACCTGTGTCTTGTCAGATCACCATGGATTAAAATTAGAATTCAACAACAATGCTACCCCCAGGAAGCCAACAAATTCATGGAAGTTGAACAGTCAACTACTAAATCACCCCTGGGTCAAGGAAGAAATAAAGAAAGAAATTAAAGTCTTCCTTGAATATAATGAAAACAAAGACACAACGTATTCAAACCTATGGGGCACAACGAAAGCAGTGCTAAGAGGAAAGTTCATAGCACTAAGTGCCCACCTAAAGAAAACGGAGAAAGCACACATTGGAGACTTAACAACACACTTGAAAGCTCTAGAAAAAAAAGAAGCTGATTTACCCAGGAGGAGTAGAAGACTGGAAATAATCAAACTGAGGGCTGAAATCAACAAAATAGAAACACAGAAAATAATTCAAAGAATCAATGAAGCAAAAAGCTGGTTTTTGGAGAAAATTAACAAGATTGACAAACCCCTATCCAAACTAATCAAACAGCAGAGAGAGAACTTGCAAATTAATAGGATCAGAAATGAAAAGGGGGACATAACCACAGACACAGAGGAAATCCAGAGAATCATTAGATCTTACTACGGACGTTTATATGCCACAAAGTTGGAAAATGTAAAAGAAATGGACATTTTTTTAGATAAGTACCATATACCAAAGTTGAACCAAGACCAGGTGAACAATCTAAATAGACCTGTTAGTCGTGAAGAACTAGAAGCTGTTATCAAAAATCTCCCTACCAAAAAAAGCCCAGGACCAGATGGTTTCAATGCAGAATTCTACCAGAACTTCCAGGAAGAGCTAATACCTATACTCCTTAATGTATTCCACAATATAGGAAAAGAAAAGTCACTGCCAAACTCCTTTTATGAAGCTACAGTCACCCTAATACCAAAACCACACAAAGACACAACCAAGAAAGAGAATTACAGGCCAATCTCACTCATGAACATCGATGCGAAAATTCTCAATAAAATACTGGCAAACCAAATCCAAGAACACATTAGAAAAATTATCCATTATGATCAAGTAGGCTTCATCGCAGAGATGCAGGGATGGTTCAACATACGCAAATCTATCAATGTAATCCATCATATAAATAAACTGAAAGAAAAAAACCATATGATCATTTCATTGGATGCTGAAAAAGCATTTGACAAAATTCAACACCCATTTATGATAAAGGTGTTGGAGAGACTGGGGATACAAGGATCATACCTAAATATAATAAAAGCAATATACAGCAAGCTGACAGCTAACATCAAATTGAATGGAGAGAAAGTCAAAGCCTTTCCACTAAAATCAGGAACACGACAAGGCTGTCCACTCTCTCCATACCTCTTCAATATAGTGCTTGAAGTTCTAGCAATAGCAATAAGACAACATAAGGAGATCAAGGGGATTCGAATTGGAAAGGATGAAGTTAAACTTTCGTTATTTGCTGACGATATGATAGTGTATATAAGCGACACCAAAAACTCTACCAAAGAACTCCTACAGCTGATAAACACCTTTAGTAATGTGGCAGGATACAAGATCAACTCCAAAAAATCAGTGGCACTCCTATACACAAAGGATAAAGAAGCAGAGAGGGAAATCAGAGAAACATCACCTTTCACGATAGCCACAAATAGCATAAAATATCTTGGGGTTACTCTAACCAAGGATGTGAAAGACCTATTTGACAAGAACTTTAAGCCTTTGAAAAGAGAAATTGAGGAGGATACCAGAAAATGGAAAGACCTCCCCTGCTCTTGGATTGGGAGAATCAACATAGTAAAAATGGCAATTCTACCAAAAGCAATCTATAGATTCAATGCAATCCCCATCAAAATCCCATCAAACTTCTTCACAGACCTTCAGAGAACAATAATCAAGTTTATATGAAAAAACAAAAAACCCAGGATAGCCAAAACAATCTTATACAATAAAGGAACTTCTGGAGGCATTACTATCCCTGACTTCAAGCTCTATTACAGAGCTACAGTATTGAAAACAGCTTGGTATTGGCATAAGAACAGAGAAGTCGACCTATGGAATCGAATAGAAGACCCAGATATTAACCCTCAAACCTATGAACACTTAATTTTCGACTAGTGAGTTAAAGGTATACAATGGAAGAAGGAAAGCGTCTTTAACAAATGGTGCTGCATAACTGGATGTCAACCTGTAGAAGAATGAAAATAGATCCATATCTATCACCATGCACAAAACTCAAGTCCAAATGGATTAAAGACATCAACATTAATCCCTCCACTTTGAACCTGATAGAAGAGAAAGTGGGAAGTAGTCTACAAGATATAGGCACAGGAGGCCACTTCCTAAGTAGGACCCCAGTAGCACAGACAATAAGAGAAACAATGAATAAATGGGACCTGCTGAAACTGAGAAGCTTCTGTAAACCAAAGGACACTGTCAGTAAGACAAAAAGGCTGCCTTCTGACTGGGAGAAGATCTTCACCAACCCCTCATCAGACAAAGGTCTGATCTCCAGAATATACAAAGAACTCAAGAAACTAGACACTAAAACTCTAATTAACCCAATTAAAAAATGGGGTACTGATCTGAACAGAGAATTCACAACAGATGAACTTCGAACGGCCAGAAGACACTTAAGGTCATGCTCAACCTTCTTAGCGATCAGGGAAATGCAAATCAAAACCACTTTGAGATACCATCTTACACCTGTCAGAATAGCTAAAGTCAAAAACACCAATGATAGCCTATGCTGGAGAGGATGTGGAATGAGGGGAACACTCATCCATTGTTGGTGGGAATGCAAACTTGTGCAGCCACTGTGGAAATCAGTGTGGCGGTGTAAGAGTCTGCACTTTCCAATGGATACCCACGCCCGACCCAGGCGGCCCGCTTCCTGAACTCGGGCCCACGAGAAGGGACGATTGTCCTGAGGGTTGAAAAAAGAGACACACACAAAAGAGACTTGGCTCATCTACCAAGGGTAAATGGTAACTTTATTAAACTCAAGTCAGGTATTTATACCAGTGGGCTAGAAGAATCGAAAATGCAAGGCCTCCTCCCATCCAGGAGCAGGATGAGAAGATTAAAGCTTCCTGGCCCCTCGGGCAGGGTCAGCTAGGGGAGGCAGGCTATCGGCCCACTGCTAAGACCGTGAATACATGTGGAATCACCATAACAAAGAGAACCAGGTTCTAGCTAGGTTATCCCCTCAAGCCAGAGCTAGTGCAGAGTCTCCAGGAAATCGGAGGTCACACGGCCCTGCGAATCGCCAGGAGAGAAGGGAAGAAACTTTGGTAGCTACATGGCGGTTTCTCAGGAAACTGGGAGTCAAACTCCCTCAGGACCCAGCAATTCCTCTCTTGGGAATATACCCTAGAGATTCCCGAATATACTACAAAAGCGTTTGTTCAACTATGTTCATAGCTGCACTATTTGTAATAGCCAGAACCTGGAAACAGCCTAGGTGCCCCTCAATAGAAGAATGGTTAAAAAAGGTGTGGAACATATACACATTAGAGTTTTACTCAGCGGTAAAAAATAATGACATCTTGAATTTTGCATGCAAATGGATGGACATAGAAAACGCTTTACTGAGTGAGGTAAGCCAGACCCAAAAAGAGGAACACGGTATGTATTCACTCATAAGTGGATTCTAACCATAATTAAAGGTCTTTGAGCCTATTATTCGTGATCCTAGAGAAGCTAAATAAGAAGACGAACCTGATGAAGATTATTTAGCTATCCGCCAGGAGATCCTTCATCTGGCGTTGGATGGCGATACAGACGGAGACCCACATTGGAGCACTGGACTGAGCCCCCCAAGATCCAAATGAGGAGCTGAAGGACGAAGAAAATGACGAAGGACTGCGAGGGATGCTATCACCCACTGATACAAGGGGTCGGATCTAATGAGAGTTTACCAAGGCCAGTTGGACTGCGACTGAACGAGCACGTGATCCAACCAGATTCTCTGAATGTGGCCGGATTCTCTGAATGTGGCTGGCCTGGAGTCTTTCTGAGAAACCATTGACTATGATACTGGGACTTGTTTCCTCTGCATATACTGGATTTTGGGGATCCTAGTCTGTTTGGATACTCACCTTCCTGGACCTGAAGGCACGGGGGGGGGGGGGGGGGGGGGAGGAACTTGAACTTCCCACAGGGCAGGAAACCCTGACTGCCCTTAGGGACAAAGAGGGAGGAGGAGAGGGAAGGGGGAGTGGGAGGGTGTTGGGAAGAGGGGCGTAAATGAAAACTTTTATAATTTAATAAAATTACTTTCAAAAAAAGTATCACATTTTAAGTTATTTTAGCAATAGAAGGCTTTCTTTACTGTACTAATTTTCTGTATGTTAATAAAATTATTAAGCATAAATTTGTTTAAATATCTTATACTTTGTACTATTGTTAGTATTTAGTCAATAATATATCATCCAATATAAGGCAGTTGCAAAAAAACTCTTTTTGGCTAATACCTCAATCTGACTCTATCCATCTATTCTATCTGCAGTGGTTTCAATAGTGATGACCCTCATAGACTCCTGTTTTTGAATGCCTATAAAAAGTGGCAATATTAGGAGGTTTGGTCTTGTCGTAATTGGTGTGGTCTTGTTAGCAGTATTGTCACCTTGGAGGCAGCTTTGAGGTTTCATATGCTCAAGCAATGCACAGTATAGCATCTAGCATTCTGCTGCTGCCTGCAGATCAAGATGTAGAACTCTCAGCTACCTCCCTAGCCCCATGTCTCCCTGCATGCTGCCATATTTCTCACCATGATGATAATGGACTTAACCTCAGAAACTGTAAGTCGGCTCCAATTAGATGTTTTCCTTTATAAGCATTGCTATGGTCATGCATTCTCTTTACAGCAATAGAAACCCTAAGACAGAAGTTGATATCATGGACTGGGGTATTGCTGTAATGTTTTTGACCATGCTTGTGTTTGGAGGAAGGTCGATTTGGGAGTTCAGATTTAAAAAGTAGTTGAACTCTTTAAGTGGAACTTAATGGGCCACCCTACTAGGGATATGTAAGACAATAAAGCAGAGTATCTGTGAGTATCAGATTCCACTTGTGGGGCCATGGTTCATCAGGTTTCAGAGGAGAAAATTATTAGTAAGTAGCCTAGAGGGTATGCTTTTGATATCTTGGCAAAGAATATGGCTGATTTTTGCCCTTGTCAGAAATGTCTACCTGAAGCTACAGTAAACCGTTTTTGGATTAATTTTATTATGAAATTTTAAAACAATCTAGTATTGACTTTGTTGTATGATAATTAGTGGTCAGTCTTATGAAGATCTACAGTGAAAAGGATCCAGTTGAGAAAAGATAAATGCAAAATGTACAATTGAAGAATAAAAGGGCATCAGGAAATGGGATGGAGCTAAGTACTATGTTCAAGGAGATAAACAGATTAATGGAAAGCCTGAGGCTAAATGGAATAAAGGGAGTGGTGATCTCAGGCCAAGATCTTACCCAGCTGAGCTTCAAACTTGTGGAAAGAAATTAAAGAACAGTTTAGGTTGACCATAGTGATGTGTGCCTTTAATCCCAGGACTCAAAAGTCAGAGGCTTTCAGATAGATCTCTGATATTTAGAACAGACTGGTCTACAGATTAAGTTTCAGGAAGCCAAGTTTAGGCAGTGAAGAAAACCATCAAAAACCAGATAGTTAAGAGATAATAGAATAGGTGGACCATGTTCCAGTTCCAATAAGTAGAACTTGGCAGCTTTTGCCATATTGTCCTGACTTCAGAGTCAAGTATAGAAGTAAGGGGTCATAGAATCTCCTTCTGTGACTAAGGAAAGCCTCTGGTGCCAGATGTGTAGCAGAGGTGTTCCTGTATGGAGGCCAAATGAGGCCATTGTATGAAGTTATAAAGGGGAAGCCTGGATTGCCTTGGATACCTCAAAAATATTGAACATGCCAGAGTTGTGGGGTACCTGCTGAGAAAAGCAGCTAATAGTAAGTGGAAGCAGCCCAAGAGAAAGGAATGTGTTCTGGTCTGCAGAGCTGAAAGGAGTTTGAGACCTGAAGAGCATGCTGCCCTCAGACAAGGAGATACAGAATTTAGAATTTGCTCAGCAGGATTTTGGGATTACTTTGGTCCAGTATTTTCTCACTATCCTACATTTCCTCCATTTTGGAATGGTAATGTACATCCTGTGCCATTACATGTTGAAAATAGGTGATTTTTATTTATTTAATTATTTTTTATTTTCTAGGGGATTACAGCTAAGGGATTGTTTGAATCTCAAAAGAGACTTTGAACTTTGAACCTTTAAATATGTTTAAGACTGTGAGAGACTATAAAGACTTTTGAAGTTGGATTAAATGTATTCTGTATTATGTTGTGTCTATAAGCCTATGGGTGGCAGGGAGTGGAATGTGGTGTTTGAATAAATATGGGCCCCAAAGACTAATGGGTTTTAATGCTTGCTCCATAGAGAGTGGCACTGTTAGGATGGGTGGCTTTGCTGGAGAAGGTATGGCTTTGTTGGCAAAAGGGTGCCACTGTGGGTGAAGGCTTTGAGGTATCATATGCAAAAGTTGTGCCCAGTATGGTACACAGTCTCCTTCTTTGGCCTGTGGAGGAAAATATAGAACACTCCAGTCCTATCTAGCACCATGTCTTTCTGCATGCTGCCATGCTTTCCACCATGTCAATAGACTAAACCTCTAAAACTGTAAACTAGCCCCAATTAAAGTTTTCTTTTATAAATGCTATATTGCCATGGTATCTCTTCACAGCAATAGAAAACCAAACTAAGACACTCTCGAAGCATGAAAATGACACTATTCTGCCCGTTTTTAAACTTCTGGGATTAGTCTTATACTTCCAAATTTAGAGTTGGACGTATCTAGAATATGCAGCAAGGACTTGGAACCATCACCTGAAGAAATGGTATGAGGAGGTGCAATTGGATCAACAGCTTTGGTGTACATGTGTAGAAAATTTGGATATGTGGGATCAAAGGGTATTTAGTATACAGATATGTTTTTCATGCCTCTTGTTCAATTTTTGGTCATTCAATGACTTTAATGAATACTATGAGGTTTTGGTGTGTCTATGTCATTAAAATGAACTTCAAAAATAACTTGGTGTAAAAAGGGATCCCTCTAGAAAGCATGCATAAAAACAAGTACAACACACTTTACCTTAAGGATATTGAAAAATTGCCACATCTCTTATCTTAAATGTAAAAAAGGAATTCTTAATTCTGGAGCCATTGTTTGTGACCATGACCTGGGAACAAAGATGAGGCCTTGCCCACCTTTCATGTTCCAATGTGGAAGCAGCTTTATGAAGTTGATAGTTTTATAGGACAAGGAGAGTCATAGATCAAGGCAAGTTAAAGAATTTGTGCATTTCGACAATCAAAAGCCTATTTCAGATCAAAGAACTTTGACTGTAATAAAAGTAAAGTATGAGCAAATTAATCTATAAAGGATTGCTAAGAAACAGAGGTAATTGTAAGAAGGGCAACAATAAAGAAATATGCTGTAAGGATACTGAAGCCCAAACCTGAGTACTTACATCATCACAGAGCTGCTCACGATGTTCGGATATGATCATGAGTGGGGTAAACTGAGTGGCACAAAACATTCATCAGAACTGAAGAGGAATGGATACAGAAAAATGAAGAATAGATGTTCCCTATGGGGAACTAATATGAGACTAAGACATGGATATACGTGGTATTGCAGAGCTACACAGAGATGTAAAGTCGAACTTAAACCATTCTAAAATGTGTTTTTCTGTTACCTTGGTAAATAATATATGAATGCACTTATTCCATCTATAACATAAGAGACATAATATTTTTAGGGTAAAAGAAGATTTAGCTTTTAAATCTCTACCAAGTAGTAATGAATTACCAGGGAATCTTATAATTTCCTCAAGGAAACTGGTATTTTTTAATCCATGATTTATCCACCATCTTTTTTCATTTCTTTGGGATTTTATGGTAGAATTTCTTATGTTATCAAAATTTCAATTCCTTGGCAGTGGTGAGTTGTCAGTTTGAAAGTGGAAATATATTGTTATAGCTATTCATTGTTCACATGTATAATGCTGTAGTCTGACACAAGTTAATATATTCAATCTTTCACTCATTTTTATTTTTTTAACATGCTTATTTTATGTCCATTTTCTTCCAAGGAACTTTGTGAGTGCTGACAATACAAAGATGAATGGCATGGAGTGGCATAGACATGTGCTTTAAATAGCATACACTGTGTGGGAACTGTTTCTGGTATTCAAAGAGTGAGAAGAAACCATATTGGGTGAAATACTGAAGGTTCTTCTGTGTCATGTAACAGTAATTAGAATTTACTTGTAACACTGAAGTTTTAATTAAGTTTTCAACAATAGAATAATGTACATCGATCTATATTTTAAAAGATAAAATGATGAATAAAATTGAGACAGGCATTGGAAACCTATAAAGTGCCAACACCTGGGGATACGAATATTATGGAGACATGATTTTGATTTAAACATTAAAAGAATTTAGTATTTTGAAGGATACATGCTTTAGTAGTATAAATTGAACAATGCTTTGCATTAAAGGTAGTGTACCTATATATGCAGGTGTCAGAGAGTCTAATAGAGGAAGGCTATTGTTCTGGGTTTTTGTGAGAACATATATGATATTTCAAAGTATACTACTCTTCTCATACTTAGTTGCTTTAACATCCATTGATGCCTCCCTGCATGGCCAGAGTTTAACTCAGCTCATTGTGTCCTACAAAGATTGTCTCTGTCCCTCAAACCTAGATTTGTAAACTTCTGTTGGGAGTCTACTGATGATTTCAATCTATAGTCTTTTCCTCATTCCAGCTAACCTCACAGAAGAATGATACAAACTTGGCTTCATAGAAAGCTGAGCCATATAAAAAAGACCTGGATGCATGGAAGGAATATATTCCCAGTGATCAGATTGCGGGAGGGGCAGTATCCTTTATGATCATATATATTCTTGAGGATCTGAGAGTGATTAAATGTGATTTGCTTCCCTGGATTTTCTTTCTTTAGCATTAAGCATAGTATTCTGACAAATGTTTCTAATAGCTAATGTGAGAAAAATGTCTGGGGGAAGGTGTACACTAAAGTAATTTGTATCTGGCATTTTAGCTCAAAATACACAACTCCTTGAAATGGCATAAAATCATAATTAATCTCAAAATGTTTCATATTTAATTTTATTCATATATATGTGTCTATATCTACTCTGAATGTGTTTATGTTCCTGGAAAATCAGAAGATGTCAGACCCCTGCGGAATGGAGTTACAGACCACTGTGAGCACTCACAGTGCGTGCTGGACACCAAACTGCAGCTTTCTGTAGAAGTAGCACATTCTCATAACCACTAAGGTGTCTCCATCTTTTCTTCTAATTTTGTTTTTGATAATATATAATTTGAGAATTTTGTACATACATACATACATATGTACATACATGTGTGTGAATGTGTGAGTGTGTAGTAGCTTCTTCACTTCCCTATCCTTCTTCTTTCTCCTTTCTCTACTTCTCTCCTTCCTTCTTTCCTCTTTTTCTCCAACAAAGTTCAGTTAGTGATGCCCTTGCAAGTGTGACTGTGGGACCATTCACTGGAGCAATAACTATCAATCTACCAGCTACCAACAATAAAAAAATGATTCTTCCTTCCCCAAAAGCTATCAATGGCCAATTGTTCCTCAGTTAGAATTGTGACCTCATGAATTCCTCCTCTATCATGACAGAACATTGGCTGACTTGATTATGCACATGTTCTTTGTGGGTAACTACAGTTTCTGTAAGTTCTCAAATGTTGTAACCACATCAAAATTTTGTATATTCCTCCTATCCTTCAGTTCTTAGGCTCTTTCTGTACCTTATTTTGTAATGTTGCTTGGGATGTAGAAGAGGATTTGATAAAGATGTCCCATTTTAATCATGAGTGCATACAGTTACTTATTTTCAACCATTTGATTAGTTAGGATGATTCTCTGCATTGACTATTGCTTACTGTAAAATGAAGCTTTTCTGACCAGTGTTAAAATCACTCTAGGCCTAAAAGGATTAATTACAGTGGCAGGAGTGTAGTGTTAAATTTGAACAAAATATGCATGCATAAAATTTTCAATAAGACATTTAAGATATTCTGGAAACAACCTAAATGCTCCTCGACTGAAGAATGGATAAGAAAACAGTGGTACATTTACACAATGGAGTACTACACAGCATAAAAAAATAATGACATCTTGATTTTTCAGGAAAATGAATGGATCTAGAATAAATTATTTTGAGTGAGGTAACGCAGACACAGAAAGACAATTATCACATGTGCTCACTCATAGGTGATTTTTAAACATAAAGCAAAGAAAACCAGCCTACAAACCACAATCCCAAAGAACCTAGATAACAATGAGGACACTAAGAGAGATTTACATGGATCTAATCTGCATGTGAAATAGAAAAAGACAAGCTCTCCTGAGGAAATTTGGAGCATTGGGTACCTTGGGGGATGGTTGAAGCAGGGAGGGGAGAGGAAGGGAAAGAGAACAGAGAAAAATATAGAACTCAATAAAAATCAATAAGAAGTTATCATATTAAAACATGTATATTTACAAGGCAGTTTGATGATGTGATCATTAATAAAGTAACAATAGTAGGTCCTCCCTAGAGTCTATGACCTCCCCAAATGTGACCATGGACCAGGTATAGAGTTCTAGGCCTGAATTACCTCCTGTAGAACAGACCTCAAATCCAATCAGGAGATTATTGGTTACCTCGTAAAATCATGACACTATTGCCCTCTTGGCAACATACACCCCAGCAGACCAGAGCTTCCACAGGCATTGTTCAGTGCTATTAAGTCCAGAGATGTATCTCCTCCAGGATCTCGCCTTTTCCTTCTGAAAGATAGCTAACATAAAATAAGTTTCCTTTTTAGTTTTTAGTCAGTTGGTGTCTCTACATCATGTTGTTAATATTCTCCATTTCAACACAACCTATTATATGTATACCCTGGATTATATACAAGCTATATTACTGTACACTTATTATGTAATTAAACTAAAGTGTTTTGTCACAATTGTCTATATTCTGTCAATTATATTTTAAATGAACACTGATTCATCAGCAGCCAGTCAGGAAGTATAGCTGGACAACCAGACAGGAAGTAGAGGTGAGGCAATGAGAACGGGAATATTCTGGGAAGAAGGAAGCTTTTTCGGCAGTCTTGTCCAGACATTGAAGAAGCAGAATGTGACCTGACCCTCTGAAAAAGGTACTGATTCATATGGCTAACACAGATAAGAATAACGGATTAAAATAATTTACAAGTGTTAATAAGAAGCCTGAGCTAATGGGTCAATCAGTTTATGATTAACGTAGACTTCTGTGTGGTGTCTTTGGGACTTACCAGCTGAGGGAACGAGGCAGGACAGAAACCCCAACAAGCAGGCCCTCATGTTACACTACAGTCTAGCAAAATCTTTTTTTATCTAATTCAAAAATATAGGTATAAGAACAAAGTAATAAAATTAACATAGAAGGCCCATGGAAATGCTTATAAGAAGTTGAAGTGCTTTAGCTGTTTAGTAGCTAACTTTAAATTCATCTCATCCATGTGGGGGGAAAGACCTTTCTGGAAAGGGTTATTTAACCTGTTTTATAACCTCTTGTAGTGCATTACTTATTAGATTAGTAAAAACTATCAACACAGTGGTGTATAATTTTAATCTTATTGGCAGACAACTGCTTACAAGAAAGCAGTAAAATAGCAAGGGACATAAGCAAAGCCTAAATCTATGCAGTTTTTTTCCTGGTTAGAGAGTGAAAAATGAAGGATAAGATCCATTAAGCCATTTGTTTAATTGTGTGAAAAACAACTAGCTTTTAATATATAAAGCACTATAATGTAGCCTCTTAAAATTCAGTCCAAGCTGATATAATTATAATAATATAATGTATAGCAATAAGGTAGCTGAAGCATTCTGAAACAGTGTAAAATCTTGTAAGTGGAGTTGCTATAAATATATACACTGTATACAATCCTAGGATATGACTTAATTTAAATAATATTTACTTCTTAAGTTCAAATGTGTGGGATTTCATTTGTGTTCATCATTGTTTTGAGATAAGGTATCATGTGTAGCCCTGACTGGTATGGAACTCATCCAGATCCACCTGCCTCTGCTGTCTAGTGTTGTAAATAAAGCCATGAGCTCCCCTCAAGTTGAGATAAAAAAAACAAAAAATTATATGTGGTTGTCTTCACTACTACCTTGATTTGACAGTATCTGAAAGAATCTTCCTTGGCCAAAACCCCTTAATTTGAGGGAAATATTCTGAGAGGGAAAAAAAAGGAAGAGGAAATGGTATAAAAGCACTAATAATTTAATAAAGTTATTCTACTTGATCATTAGCTAGTAGGAAGGGTCCAGGCATTATCAGGCGGTGCATGTACTCCTCAAGCAGAAAGTACAATTAGAAAGAATTTGACTCTCCATCTTTATGGTTAAGAAAAAACAAATACAGAAAGTCTGAACTCCAAGATTGGGATGCAACTGTTGAGCCAACTGCTAGAACTAGCATCTAGAATCCATTTGCATGGAAAAACAACCCTCTTGAATACATCCCTGTGTAAGGGAAGGGTCTAGAATCCACCTGTGTATAGAATCAGCTTCTAGAATTTATCCTTTTTAAAAAAAAATGAGCCTTCAGAGAATCCGGTTTGATCACATGCTCGTTCAGTCACAATCCAGCTGGCCTTGGTGAGCTCTCATTAGATCAGTCCCCTTGTATCAGTGGGAGATTTGCCCCCTCGCGGTCCTGACTTCCTTTTTCATGTTCTCCCTCCTTCTACTCCTCACTTGACCCTTGAGGGCTCCGACCAGTGCTCCAATGTGGGTCTCTGTCTCAATCTCCATCTATCGTCGTCGGATGAATGTTCTCTCTGATCCTGACTTCCTTGCTCACGTTCTCCCTCCTTCTGCTTCTCATTTGGACATAGGGAGTTAAGTCATGTGTTTCAATGTGGGTCTCTGTCTCTATCCCCATCCATCGCCAGATGAAGGTTCTATGATGATATGCAAAATATTCATCAGTATGGTTATGGGCTGTCTGAGACGCCATTGACAATGGCACTGGGACTGCTTTCGTCTGCATGTACTGACTTTTTGGGATTCTAGTCTGTTTGGATGCTCACCTTCCTAGACCTGGAGGGAGGGGGGAGGAACTTGAACTTCTCACAGGGCAGAAAACCCTGACTGCTCTTAGGACTGGAGAGGGAGGAGGAGAGGTAGTGGGGGGAGTGAGAGGGTATTGGGAGGAGGAGAGGAAGTGGAAATTTTTATAAATTTTTAATAATAAAAAAGAACCCTAAAAAATAAAAAATAAAAGAATGAGCCTTTAGAATCCATCCTCTTTCAGAACAAAGCCTCCCAGAGTCCATCCTTGTATATTAGCAGACTCCATCCTCTCACTGAACTGAAATCTCTAGAGTTCATCTTTGGTAGAAGTAGGTTCTAGAATCCATTCTCTTGTAGAATTAACCTCTAAAAGACATCCTGTTAGCATTTAGTTTTGTATCCATGAAAAAAATTTTGCAGGCTTTTATTCTGAAGAAGACAAGTCATTTAGTCAAATAAAAAGTTCTTTCCAAAAAATCATAAGACAATGTTTTACCTAGTACCTTGTATAAGGAATGTACCACATCATGCTTCTTAAGGCAGCTCTGTGATAAATGACAAAGTCATTTCCTTGTAGCTATTTCTTTTAACAGTATGCAGCAAAAGCTGAGAGAAATTAGAGGGGGAAAAAGGCCTCAGAAGGGATTGGTTATTCTGTGTAAAGCTTAGCAGTTGTGATCAGTTCATACTTTTAGTGTAGCCCCTCTGTTTCAAATGAAACAATACATTATCAAACACCTAGAATGTATGTCAGTGGTAGAGTACCTGCCATGTGTAAGCACAGCTTTGGGTTTGATACCTAAGTCTGAAAAAAATTACAAATGCATTTTATAGTCTGTATTTACAGGAAATAAAACAAAACAGAATATGTTCTTATCAGTATTGGGAAATGGGAGTTTAAGTGGTTTGAAATACAGAATGGTTTTATTTTTTTCTCTGAATGTCCCAGTACTTTGAGTATCTCATTTCTCTCCTATTCATTTGTTTTCCTTCACTCTCATCTTTTCAGGAAAGACATGAAAAATTTCTCTACAATATGATGCAGGAGAATTGTCTGTATTCTGTCAATCATGTTTTTTCAAAAAACACTGATTGGCTAGGCAGGAAGTATAGGTGGGAAAACCAGATAGGAAGTAGAGGCGATGTAATGAGAACAGGAGAATTCTGGGAAAAAAGAAGCTGATTCCTCCCACTCCTGCCTAGACCATGGAAGAAGCAAGTTGTAATCTGCCCGGCTGAGAAAGGTACTGAGTCATGTGGCTAACATACACTAGAACAATGGGTTAATATAAGTCATAAGAGTTAACAAGAAGCCTGAGTTAATGGGCCAATCAGCTTTATAACTTATAGAGATCTCTGTGTTATTTTCTTTTGGGGCTAAACAGCTGTGGGAACCGGGTGGGACAGGAAACCCCCAACAAGCAGGCCCCATTTGTGTTACAAAGTAGCCAGCGCCTCATGTTACAATAATAGATACCAAATTTAGAATGATTAAATTTCTTATCCAAATATGATTAAGAATAAATTATTTTGAAAGACATTGTTGGGTCCTGGAGAGACGACTCAGCAGTTAAGATTACTGGCTGCCTTTCCAGAGGATTTGGGTTCAATCGCCAGGACCTACATGGCAGCTCACAACTGTAGCCCCAGTTCCAGAGGATCTGTGTGTCACACAGACACACGTGCTAGTGCACATAAAATAAAAAAATTAAAATCTGAAAGAAAAAAGATATTGGTAATATAAATTAAACACCATATTCGTAATACAGTTTATAGTTCTTGTTATGGTGATAATATATATTTGCTCTTTTAATTCCTAGGCAGTGAAGTTCCAAGAACTTTCAAGGAATGGTTTTATTTTATTTTTAACAAGAAATCAAAAATTAGAATAACAATCTCACGTTATAACCACATCCAGCTGGTACCTTTTATAAAAGTTCATATACTGTGTCATTTTACTGAAGGAAGGATCTGAAGAAAGTACCTATGTCACTATATAATTACCTGCTTTTGTTCAATAGGTAGTGTTTTGAAGGCTGGTCTTTGCTCCCCTTTTTACCATTGAATTTTCTACAATAATTGCAGAATGCAAGCTGGTTGTGTTTTTCCTTCAGTGTTTTATCTCTTAGTACCTGTGAAAACAATTCCCACTTTACTAAACACACTCAAGGTCTGTTATATTTGAAATAAAGTCATTCCTCATGCCAGACAATGAAACACGCAAGAGTGCAGTTATCAAAAGCTGCTGTTAACTGCCTACCACAGAGTAGTAGACACCAGATTACAGTTATAGGTCCAGGCATAAGAACTACAAAGCTATTTCTGAAAATATGGAGTTCAATTGTTCCTTTCTGGTGGTTCTCACTCATTTTGTAAATGGACAGTTTGGCAACTTGCAGGGCCCAGCAAGTGTGCTTTATATTGAGAGAGTATTTAGCAGTCTTTGTGTATTATTAAATAGAGTATTCATAAACACCATTATTTCTGCTTACAAGTTGTGTTCAGTTATGGTATCACACTGGGCTTTGTTTTTTTTAACAAAGAAGTTTGGACAATTCTTTAACTTCCCATCTCCACATCTCTTTTAGTATTTAAGGTGGGAGGAAAGGTAAACTGGACAGAGTAGAAACTAAAAACAAGGGTAAATGTAAGTCACAAAATCCTCGTATAGATATTTTTAGTAGTAGCCTCTAGTGATAAGTTGTATATTATAAATCATTAGTAAATCAAATTTTCAAGGTTGAGGTCCTCAAAACACAGTCTCTGATTCAGTCTCACATAAACAGATAAGACTTATGAGAAAATTCCAATTCCCAGGCTCTAAGAGATACTGAGCCAGAAAGAGGGGCTACACTAAAATCTGTAGTAAAACAATTTCTCCAACACTTGTGAAATACTAACACAGTTGACAAAGTTATGGCGGACCTCAGATTGTCTTTGTAAACTGCAGGCAGCAAAAGAAAAAAGAGAGGATAGTCAAGATAGTCATCAGCCTGACTATGGGGCAAGACCAGTTCAGGCACCCTTTCCTCCACTGCCCAGCATCCTACCATGAACTACTGGGAACCCCTCCAGAGCCAAGTCTCTTGCTAACTCCAAAATGACTCCGTCAATTAAGATATCTCTTTCCCTGCTCACATATCTGTCCTTCCTCCATCTCAATCATTCCACTCCCCCAAGCTCTCCCTAACCCTTCCTTCTCACCCCTCTCTCCCCTTCCCTTTACTGTCCCTCACCCCATGCTCCCAACTTTTGCCTGGCAACCTTGTCTGCTTCCAATATCCAGGAGGATCTATATATGTTTTTCTTTGATTTCACCTTATTAATTTGCTTCTCTAGGATCATGAACTGTAGGCTCAGTGTCCTTTGTTTATGGCTAGAATCCACTAATGAGTGACTACATACCATATTCAAATTTATATTTTTGGGTCTGGGTTATCTCACTCAGAATAGTATTTTCTACTTCCATCACCATAAAACCTTCCTCAAGCAACGGATGGAGACAGAGACAGGGACCCACATCGGAGCACTGGACTGAGCTCCCAATGTCCAGTTGAAGAGCAGGAGGGAGAATATAAACAAGGAAGTCGGGACCATGGGGGATTAATTCACCCACTGAGACAGTGTGCCTGAGCTAATGAGAGCTCACCAACTCCAGCAGTGTTGGGAGCCACCTGGAGGCACAGGTGGTCCTGCAGTTTGGAGGTAGCCACGTGGGGCTGAGCACCCTTGCCTGCACATGCTCAGACCAGCAGAATGGCATTAACCAATCAGGACAGCGTTCAAGCCGCTCCACCGTTTAAAAGCAGCTGCCTCGGGGCCCAACGCTCTCTCTCTAAGCTTTCTCTTGTCCCTGCTCTATCTTCCCTTCCCCCAATTTTCCTCAAGGGAATGCTCCAAATAAAGATGTGACCAGGGAAGGAATTCTCGTTTTGGTGGCGTTCATTCCTGCTGGCCAGGATGGCCCCCCGCAACTGGTGCTCGAAACCCCGGGACGCTGAGGGACCCTGACAACTACGCCGGGGGACCCTGAGAAGGAAGTGCCCAGCAACATGCTGAAAGTCCGGGAGAAAAAAGCCGAAATCAGACACCAGGACACAGAGAGCCGTGAATTTCAGAACTCTGAGAACGTGGAGCGGTGAGTGACGTCGGTTGAATTCCTCCAGAAAGGGGAGGAAAAAGAATTTCAAAGGATAGGCCTAAAAAGAAAAGAAAATACAAAAAAAAATCAAAGTTAAGGTATCTGAAAGAAGGTACAGAAAGCAACGGGGAAGAAAAATTCCTTAAGTTCAGTGCAGGAGGAATGTGAACAGCAGCAAAAACGGCGAGGTAACTAAGGCGGGACTATGAGGACGATGGGGTACGGGAGACCGCGGCTTCCACTCCCTTTCCGTCCACCTGCGTACTCGCTGATAAGAGACTCGGAGGCAACAGTCTCGTAGGGAGGCGAGTTGATCGTGTTCTAAGACTGCCTTCCCTATTCTTAAAGAGCCACAGAGCTTTTGGAGGTGATTTTCGCCTAATTTTGTTAAGAGAGCTCAGTCTCTGGCTCTCATGTACAGAAAACTTGAACTTTGTTTGAGGAAGTAGCCGGCCGCGGTGGCGCACGCCTTTAATCCCAGCACTCGGGAGGCAGAGGCGGAAGCTGCGTGGCAGCGCCACTAAAGACCTAAAGATGGAGAGGGGCCAAACTCTGAACTGTGTTTCCATAGCAACATGGGCGGGCGGAGATGAGTTCCCAGAGAACGGGGCTCCGCGCGCGGGCAGACCGGGCAGGAGAAGCCCCCCCACGGGTGGGCGGATGCCCCCCTTGCCGGAGCTTGGCGGTGCGAATTCAATGCCTGAGGTGAGGTTACAGTTCGCAGTTACAGGATAAACGGCGAGCCCGCGCACGGCCCGGGGCGGAGCCATGCCTTTGGGCCATGCGGAGCGCGCCACAATGGGCCTCAGAGGTGGGGCAACCGCCGCTGTCTGCTGCTGCCGCCCTCAGCCAAGGTCGCTGAAAATTCAGTCAGATAAAAACATTTATCCCCCAAACATCGCCCCTTTGTCAGCAGGAAGTAGTTCGATGGTCTACGCCCATTCTCCCTCAAAGAACTGGTCCTAATTATCATAATAAAGGCGCGTCAACCTGGTTACCATTACCTTTTGCCTCTGGCAACGGGTGGAATAAAACAATGCTACCTAGAGGTTTTTCCATCTGAATAGGGGAGCTGGAGAGATGGCTCAGAGGTTAAGAGCATTGACTGCTCTTCCAAAGGTCCTGAGTTCAATTCCCAGTGACAACTGCTTTGGTTTTTAGACATAAGAGGGGGACTACACTACCAGTGACAGCTTCCCCCAGAGAAAGGATTTCTCTTGCATTCTTTACACTTAATTTTTAATTCAAAATTTTGCTGGTACAGGCAAACAAGATTTGCTCTTTGAAACGGAGACATGCAAGTCTCTAAGTTCAAAACCAGCCTACTTCCAGTACTGATTGTGCTGAATTTTTACACTGAGAGTTTTTAATACTCTTAAATGTTTATTTGGGAGGAGAGTTTTGTTTATGTTTTTCTAGGAATGCTGACATACATCTGGATGCCAGCAAGACTGACGAGAGAAGTAAAGAAGGAAGATGACCCAGTGGATGCTGAGTGTCCTGCTGTGGAAGATTCGTGCGGAGACAGCAGAGATGACCTTCTGGGCGATGTCAAGAGCAGCTGTTTCACACCATCGCCTTGAGCAACACCCTGTGCAACCTCTTATCTCTTAACAATTTTCTGACTGACTCTACTTTGCCTTTTCCTTCCTTGGGAATGGGTGGGAGCAGAGATATCCTTGGCATGCTGTGTCTAGGTGGAAGTGCTGTATGTCTTTGATTGGTGTGCTACCTGCTAGCCCAAGTGAGGAGGGACAAGGTCTTTATAACACAGTCTTGGTATGTGTATCCTCACCCCAAGTTTGACTCTCAGCTTCAAAAGAGCTCATAGGCAATTAGCCATGCATAGCCTTAGCACCCTCTAGGGACCAGATAGTCCCACAAAGCATGGAGGAAGGTATGCATAGGCGGAGGGTGTGCAGACACAGCCCTAGCACTCCCAGGGAAGTAGTTGTCCCATTGCACGGGAAGGGTGTGTCTTGCTTTTCTTTTCTTTAATCAGTCCACACATCATGAGGTGGGGACCAGATTGGAAAATAGTTTTGCCTTATTGCTCTTATTAACAAGAGAAGAGGGAGATGTTGGGAGCCACCTGGAGGCACAGGTGGTCCTGCAGTTTGGAGGTAGCCACGTGGGGCTGAGCACCCTTGCCTGCACATGCTCAGACCAGCAGAATGGCATTAACCAATCAGGACAGCGTTCAAGCCGCTCCACCGTTTAAAAGCAGCTGCCTTGGGGCCCAACGCTCTCTCTCTAAGCTTTCTCTTGTCCCTGCTCTATCTTCCCTTCCCCCAATTTTCCTCAAGGGAATGCTCCAAATAAAGATGTGACCAGGGAAGGAATTCTCGTTTTGGTGGCGTTCATTCCTGCTGGCCAGGATGGCCCCCCGCACAGCAGGACTGGGAATGAATGAGCATGGAATCAAACTGGATCCTCTGAATGTGGCTGACAATGGGGACAGACTAAGGGGCCAAAGATAATGGCACAGGGATTTGTCTCTACTGCATGTACTGGCTTTTGTGGATCCTATTCTCTTTGGATGCATACTTGCCTAAGCTTAGATGTAGGGAGGAGGGCCTTGAACTTCCCACAGGGCAGGGTGCCTTGCCCTCTCTTAGGACTGGAGGGGGTGGGGGTGAGAGTGTGTAGGGGAGCTGGAAAAAAGTGGGAGGAGGGAAGGAAGTGAAAATTTTGATTGGTATTATTTAAAATGTAATAAAAAAGAAGAAGTAAAAAAAGAGAGAGAGAGAGGAACCTTTGAAACAGAATATTCTGAAACATCTCTAGGTGATTCTAATACAGTTTGAGACCTACCTCAGTTTATAGATAATTTGAGTTTCTGTCTCTTCTATCTCCTGTACTACTGTCTTCTCTCATGGCATTTCTGCCCACCTTCCTGCTTTAAGATCAACTATAACCAAAAGTTCACAAAGCTTCCTAATATACAAGAGAGCTGAGATATTATGACTCTAAGCAACTAGTCCTTCTGGAAATGTCTATTTATCTCTATTGTTCTAAACGAAATGTGACTTATTCTGAGGAGACTTTTATAAAACTGAAATCTCTTTCTTTATGCTATCATGTCAACTGTCTCTTCATTTTGTTACTTGTGCATTTTATCCAATCGTACTACAATTAGAGGCTTTTCTTTATACATGGTCCACAGTTTTCAAAAAAATAAAAAGATTATTTTGGTTTGTTAGGATTTATAAATACAACAGTAATGGATATTTATATGGGTCCCAAGTATTTTTTTAAATTGTATACTGATATATTTCTCAAAATATGATTAAATAATGTTTTAGTATGTTAGGAGGAATATATATACACTTATATATGTGTATATATATATATATATATATATATATATATATATATTAGTGTTCTTAAGCTCATTTTAATGAAGTTGATTAGGTTTTTTTTGTAGATGGACTATTTGACTTTCTAATTTATTTTAGAATTTTTCTATGTAACATTACAAACATTTTGTCCCACCCGAAAGCCTTTCCTTCATGATGTTTATCTGTGGAGTACTACTTGTGATACTTTAGTGTAAACATGCATGTATTTATTTTTATTTGTTTTTTGAGAATTTCATAGTATTTGCCTGCCTCCCACCAAGCTTGGAAGACCTCCCCTCCCCTTCCCATCCCACTTTGTACCCTCTTTTTGTTGTTGCTCTAAATCATCAAGTCCAGTTCCTACCACACATATTGGTGGCCTTCTGCTAGAGTATGATCACCGACAGGGGCTTTTAATGAAAACTGACTTTCCTTCTCCCAGCAGCTCTCAATTGTCAATAGTTACTCATCTGAGGTTGAAATTCAAGCTCTTGTCCCTTTGTGTGCTGGCATTATTTTTGTGGCTTGAGAATTCACAGGTAGCTTGGTGCCACAAAGACTGTGAGTTCACATGTGCAGTGCTGCCTAGACAGTGGTTCTTAAGCTTCCTAATGTTGCTAGCATTTAATACAATTGTTCATGTTGGGGTAACCCCCAAACATATAATTATTTCCTTGATATTGCAACACTATAGCATTTTTACTGTTATGAATCATAATGTAAATATCTTAAATAATCATAATGTAAACCCCTGCAGTGTTACAACCCACAGGCTGACAATCACTGCTCTAAAAAGCATACTTCCCTTGTGGTGTTTGAGCTTCTCTGGCTGTTATAATCATTCCGCCCCTTTCTCAATGATCCCTAAGTATTTAAGGTGAGAGAATATGATATAGGTATTCTATTCAGTATGAAGCATTCCATTGTCTCTTTTGCTCTGCACCTTGATCACCTGTGAGTCTCTGTGTTAGCCCTCCTCAGCTACAAATGGCAACATTTTGCTGAGTATTGAGGGATGCATTACTCTACGGGCATATGAGTAAGTTAATTAGAGTTAGCTTAACAATACATTGACTTAGGAGAATAATAGTGTTAATTTTTAAACTACAACCTAAGACTTGTCTAGTCACAGGTTTGGGGCTGACCCAGTGAGGGTGTCAGGTATCATTTTCATCTTATGGAACAGGCTTTCAATGAAATCCGAAAATGGTTAGTTACACCCATGACATTTGTGCCTGTATTACACCAGAAGGAGTTTGTTGCCAGTCTTGTCATTGTTGTTCCTCATAAGGAATGTGATTCTGATTATTAATATCTTCCAACAGCATATACTACATTTCCTAGCATTATATAAACTAGTAAGCAGGGATGAAACTTCTATGCCAGTATCAACTTGATATATCTATTTTCTATAACTCAAATAGGATGTATCTTCATGGAGTTCTTAAGCATAAGCAAGAGAACTGGAAAAAGCTTATAATATTTTCGGAATCTATGGTGCTTTACTAGTCAGGAATTCTAAAGGAAGAAACCCTGAGGGTATGCTTTATATTTGTTTGACAGTGGTGCCCAGTATGTATAGTGTACCTGTTATAGTGTAAATCCATTTGATCTCCGTTTACACATATGTAAATATATATTTAAGGAAATTTCTACAGCAGGTTTGCTATTATTTTTCTGACAATCTTTAGTATTGATTATCTTTCCTCATCCTCTCTCCTCTATCTACATTCCCTTCATCACCCCTACCTGATATTTCCTGTTCTGTAATTCACTCTTAACCCTTTATACAACTGAATTCTGTTGTCCTTCTCTAAAAGCTCCTCATCTCCATGGTTCCTTCCTAATTCCCTGACCTCTGTAACTGTTACAAATGAACCATACATTTCAGAAGATTCAAAGCTAATATCCCCTAAATGACAGAAAGCTCACAGGATTTATCTTTCTGGTCTGGGTTTCCTACCCCAGAATAATGGTTTCTAGCTCCAGATACTTACCTGTGAACTTGATAGTTTTGTTTTCTACCCTGCTGGAAAATGTCACATTATATTACTATACTTCATTTTCTCTATCCATTCTTCATTTCCCAATTATTGTAATAGAGCAGTTATAAGCATAGACAATCAGGTACCTTAAGAGCAGGATATTAGTCCTTCATACACATTCCCAAGAAAAGTATAATGGAATCATGTTAGGTCTGTTTCTAGCTTTTTGAAGAAGTCCCAAACTGATTTCCATGACTGCATTGAATTCACCCAACTGTGAGTAAGTGTTCCTTTTTCCTTATATCCAATGTCAGAATTTGCTGTCATTTTTTTCAAAAAATTAGTCATTCTAAATGTGTAGTGAGAAATTTCAAATTTTAATTTTCATTGCCCTTATAGCTAAGAATTTTGAATACTTTAAAAATGTTTTAAGCTGTTTTTACTTCATTTCTAAAAATTATACTTTTTAGTTTTATATTATATTTTTTAAAAATTGATTTGTTTGTTTTCTTTGTGGTCAGATAATTTGAGATTTTTGTATAGCCTAAATAACCAACCCTCTATCAAACATGCAGCTGGTAATTTTTTTCCATTTTGTAGGCTGCCACACAGCTTAAAAGACCTTGTCCTTGCAAGACAGATGGCTCAACAGGTAAAAGCATTTGTTGTCATGTCTGAATTTCTGGGTTCAGTCCCCAGGCCCAACATGGTAGAAAGAAAAATTTGATTTCTAAAATATGTTCTTTACATAAACTTAGGTGTCTTCATAAAGGGGAGGAAAGGAGGAATATGAAATAATTTTTTATTTTAAAACTAATTTGGTAATGATCACAGTTCTTTTGTTGTCTCTGTGTCTGTGTTTAATTGGGCTACTCACTGCCTTTCTGTTGATGCTTGTCTTAGTCTATTTTTTTCAGGATCACTTCTTCTTTAAATCTGTTTCCCCCACTGGCCCACCTCATGTTCTTCAACCAAAGTTGGGTCATGTATTGGTTTAACTGCTTGTGCCAAAATCAGTATTAGATATTGACCTCTTTAGAAGCTCAGGAACAACTTTATGAGGGCACATGACTTTCATTTTACTCAGAAACTTCTATATCATTCAGAGTGGTAGTGACATGCTGCTGTGTTCACTAGGTACAATAACACTAGATACAATACTCATTGGAAGTTGTTTCTGAGCAAGACAGTTTTCACTGTACTCTCTGGAACAGCTTTTCCATTAAGCCATCCATCAAGTCTTGGTAAATGGTGGGTTCTCACAGGACTCTTTGTGATTCCTGTCTCCCTGATATAGGTGGGTATTTGTCCATCTCTGAGCATAACCCCTCTACCTGCTTAAATAAGTTTCTTCAGTGTTTTAGAATGTTACTATAATTTAATCATCATATATTTCCTGTTATTAGTTTTCATTATGTCTAAGCAGGTGGTCAAGCTTTGCATCTTCTCACTTGAGTCTACCATGGGTTCTGCTGCACCTAGTTATACCATACATATTCTGCTTCAGCCTCCTCTGCATCAATCCTGCTCACAACTCTGAGTTCCACACAGTGCTCAGTTATTAAGATTCATAGTGCTCTGGCTCTCTCCTGGTCTGGAAATTCCTCTAGGCTTCTGCTATAAATATCCCCATTACCATGTAGTCCTATAAGAATTGACAGTGCTGGCTGCTGCAGTAGTTTCTGTATTGACTATATTGAAAACTGATATACAACCTGGTTCTAGGATCCATAACATGTCCATGGGGGAAGGGAGGGGTAACTAGTGGGAAGCTGCTGTTCTTAGCTCCTTTGTTGAACACAAATGTTCTCTGGTTCCAGTGGCTCAGTTGCCCATGCATATTCTGCTAAAATTAACTGTCATGATGATATCTTGTATAGAAGTATAACTACTAGGAGGATAAGGTGGAGATGCAGGTAATAGATACCAGGAATAGCTCCCAGGTACCTGGGGATAATGCAATTATTATCCCATATCCAAGGGTGTGCTGCATGCAACCATGTACTAGATTGGGATTGAGTTGTTTTAGCAGACTTGTTTCCACCTTGTGGTCTTTAGAGGTATATTGACTGCCAGCCAGCTGCTTCTCACAGAGTGACAGCAGGCTGAGAGCCATAGGAAATCCAGGTGTTGATAACTTTAGCAGTGGTATTTGAAAAACCAGAACATGTGGATGCATACTTGTGATGGAATTGGACAATCAAAACACAAAGTCCGTCCATCAGAAACTGCCTGACTGTATCCTTATTGGTCACGGTGACCCAGACCTGACTATAATAAAGCATAGGCAAGCTAGCTACTCAAGGCTTCCATAGTTTTGTTACTTATGTGCTGAGATTGACTGTTCATATCTTAGAATAGATTAGACATTGTAAACATGAGTCTCTAAACCATTCCATCTTGTCTGTGTACATTATAATTTTCTGATTCCTTTTGTTCAAAATCTTTCTCTCACTTTTCTTATATTTTACTTTTCAGTTTTAGCATTTAAATATTGACAATAGTACAACCCTTTTGAACTCTCTGACCCACTCCCATAGCTTATATGGAATCATTTGAATTAGTGACTTGGACAACTATATTTTTCCATTGAATAAAAAAATACTGTATAGCTCAAGCAAGGAAGAGGAGGGTGCAGGGTGAGTGGGGGAGTAGGAGAAGATTGGGAGGAGGGAAGGCAGTGTAAATATTTGAATAGAAAAATAAAAATAAAATATTCAATGAAAAAAGAAACATGTTCCCTTTCCAGTATTGTTCCAAAAATGTAAAAGTAGGCAATTTTTACATTGAACTCAATAAGGAGCCGTTATTTTAATACAGATAAATGAAGATTTTGCTAAGGAACCTATGTAGACAATACTGATCATTTCAGTTGAGAAGGTGGATAAAATATGAGGCTGAAGGGGAAAGATAAGTCTGTTGTGACTCAAAATTTAAGATCTTACCAAATAAATCTCTAGCCTAGTCTAGGACTGTGCTGGAGTGACGTTTCAAGGCTTGTCCATGAGGTCTACACATGTAGTGACGAGGACATTCTGGGCTGCAGAGAGGTTAAGGAGTAGTCTGAAGGCAAACATAGCATATAAAGCATGCCTATTTTGTATGATATAACCACCTGGTTATATAGTAGAAAAGACTATATAATATTCTCTTTATTAATAGTAGTATTTTATAGGAACACCACCATCTTCCAGAAGCTTTGTGGTTTCTATTCTCAAAATCAAGAGTTAAAAGAGAAATTTTTAGTGAAACTGCAATTTTTAAATAAAAGGGAGTGATAAAATTCTGGCTTCATGGAGGTCAGGTTTCAGCAATTACCATTCAAGATCAAGGTGAATTGAATAATCATTGTAGATGACAAAGGCAGATTCATAACTTACTGCAAATTTGATATGTCAGAGTCTAAAGGGATCATAAAATATGGTGCTTTCAGGGAAAGTTTCAATGAACAATTAGTAAGTCAGAAGCTAGTGATCAAAGAAGTAATATATACTGCCACGGAGAAAATTCATTAATCCTTGACCAGATCTGAGTCCAAAAGATACATGATCATTAATAGTAGGTTATAACCCCTAACACAGATCTACCACTGTGACCAATAATATAAAACATTCTTTACATTTCTTTCCTAAAGGAGAGTACATTCTTATACTAGGAAAACAATATAGAGGAAAGTGAATAGTTAGTTATTTTCAAGGTTCCTAGAAGGTGGATTTCTCCTGTCATGAGGATGAAAGGCCATGTGGACTCACTATCAGAGTGCAGTCTTCTAGAGGATAGGCTATTGGTGCAGGCCAGACTTACACTGACCTTATGAATAGAAGGCTCCTGTGAAAAAAACCTAGAAAAAAGAAGAAGTGTTAACATGCTTGTTCACAGTGCAAACATACCTGAAAATGTATTCATGATCCAGGTATAGACAAGAAGAATATATGAACATGTTTTATGATAAATATGCAGTGCAGGGTTGTTGTAAGGGGGCTGCTTGTTTATCCTGGCAGCCTAGAACCAAAAAAAATCACACAAAACCATATTATTTAAACACTGGTTGGCCCATTAGATATAGCTTCTTATTGGCTAACTCTTACATATTAATTTAACATATTTATATTAGTCTGTATATCGCCATGTGGTTGTGGCTTATTGGCTAAATTTTCAGTATCCGTCTATGCCTGGGCTACATGACTTCTCTCTGACTGCCTCCTTTCTCCCAGCATTCACTTTAGTTTTCCCCACCTACCTAAGTTCTGTCCTATGAACAGGCCAAAACAGTTTCTGTGTTAATCAATGATATTCACAGCATACAGAGGGGAATCCCACATCATATGGCTGACTTTATACTTCTCACAATGAGGCAATACCACCCATATTATGCTCACAAACTGTGACACTCATAAATTACATCTGATTTCTTGAGTTCTTTATAAATTTTGGAAATTATCCCTCTGTCAGTTGTTAAGTTGGTGAAGATCATTTATCATTTCGAAAGCTGCCATTTTGTTCTATCGATGTTGTCTTTTGTCTTAAAGAAACTTTTCAATTTCATGAGGTACCATTTATTAATTATAGATCTTACCTTCTGTGCTATTGGCATTCTGTTCAGGAAGTTGTCTCCTGTTCTGATGTTTTAAAAACTATTACCCACTTTCTTTCAGGTTCAATGTGGCTGGCTTTATCTTGAAGCCTTTGATCTACTTGGACTTGAGTTTTGTACATGGTGACGGATATGGAACTATTTTCATTCTTCTACATGCTATTATCCAGTTAGATCAGTGACATTTGTTGAAGATGCTTTTTTCCCATCATATAATTTTGCCTTCTTTGTCAAAAGTCAGATGTCTATAGGTGTGTTGGTTTACCACTAGGTCTTTGATTTAATCATGAACCTACAAGTCTGTTTTTATGCCACAATTGTGCAGTTTTTACTACTAAAGGTCTACTGTATAGCTTGAAATCAGGTATGGTGATACCCCTGGAAGTTCTTTTATTGTATAGCACAGGTTTAGTAGGATAATAGATATAAATAAAGCAAATAATCTAATTAAAATGGAGTACAGATCCTAACAAAGAATTTTCAACAGAAGAATTTCAAATGGCTTAGAAACACTTAAGAATATGTGCTACATCTTTAGCAATCAAGAAAATGCAGAGATCAGTAATTCTGAGATTCTATCTTACACCTGTCAGAATGACTAAGACTAAAAACACAAGTAACAACTCATGCTGGAAGGGATGTGGAGCAAGGGGAACACTCCTCCACTGCTGCTAGAATTGCAAATTTGTCCAACCTTTTTGGAAGTCAGTGTGGTGGTTTCTCAGGAAAAAAAGGGGAGGATTCTCAGATCTCCATAGGAAGGGAAAATAGAAGAGATTTTTTTTAATGGACTGAGGGCAGCTGTTGATCGGCCAGGAGTGATCATATTGAGAGGCAGTAGAGGGGGGAGTACTGAAAGAGACGACTTGAAAAAACAGCATTTAGGGGTAAGGGAAAAAACCTGGAGCAAGGGAATCTCACAGGAACCTACAAGAGTGACCCCAGCCAAGACTTCTTGCAATAGCAGGTACATAGCCTGAGCTGACCTTCTCCTACGATCAGATTGCTGCCTAACCCAATTGTTTTCAAAGAGGCTTTATTCCAGGAACTGATGGAAACAGATGCAGACCCACACTCAAACATTAGGTGGAGTTCAGAGAAACCTCCAGAAGAGGGGGAGGGAGAAAGGGTTGTAAGACTCATATGGGTCAAGGACACCACAAGAAAACTCACAGAATCAACTCATGTGGGTTCATAGGGGCTTGTGGGACTCCTGACAGTGAAAACAGGAGCAATCTCTGACAATTTTACTGGCTTTTGGGACCCTACTCCTCATGCTGAGTCATCTATTCCAGTCTTAATTCGTTGTGGGGGTGCTAGTTTTACTGCAACTTGATATCCCGTGATTTTTGATACTTATGAGAGATCTACCCCTTCCCAGACAAAAATAGTGTAGTGGATTTGTGGGTGGGACCAGAGACAGGATGGAGGTAATGAACTAGGAGGAGAGGAGGGAGAGGAAGCTGTGGCTGGGATGTAAAAATATTTTTTAAAAAAATTTGAGGTCAAATGGATGGATTTAGGAAACATTATATTAAGTGAGGTAACCCAGAACCAGAAAGAAAAATATAATATGTACTCACTCATAGGTGGCTTTTAGACATAAAGCAAAGAAAAAAACACCCTACAATTCACAATCCCAGAGAAGTTAGAAAACAAAGGGGATCCTAAGAGAGACAATACATGAATCTAATCTACATGGGAAGTAGAAAAGACAAGATCTCCTGAATAAGGTGGGAGCATGGGGACCATGGGAGAGGGTAGAAGTGGAAGGGACAGAAAGAGAGGGGAGCAGAGAGAAATACATAGTTCAATAAAAGCTATTTAAAAAAATAAAAATAGATAAACTGCATTTGTTGGAACAGTATAAACCTTCTTATCTCTGAACCTCTTTAATAATATTTCTTCAATCCTGGCTTTGCCATTGCCTATGACCTCACCACTCATTATAATACTTTTGACTTCAGACTCCTACTCACCCTTTCAAAAATTATTCTTGAGTTACTTTGATGATAAAACCTGAATATCTTTATCACAACTTAAAGAAAAAAAACAATGAATTTGCTAACTCTTTAATACACACTTATTACAGGAATCTTATAGTATGGAGTAAGCTTAGATATTTTTTAACTCTTCTGTCTTAATGTTTGGTTTCTTATGGTGTGACTCCTTCCAATAATGACTGTATCCACCTGTCAAATAATGTAACTTGCATAAGGAAAACTCATGGACACAGAAAATAGATGATACCAGTTGAGAAAAAAAAATCTACACTCCTCATGCAGCATGAGCTAAGACTAAAGGAACAAGTAAATGAAAACTTTGGTGTAACATAAACAAGACCATGAATAGTAAAAGACCTTTGTTGCAATAAAGCAAACATCTCAAAATTTTCAGAGGTATTGTGAGCTTGTGGAGAGGGATAGATGCTGCCCCAACTCGAGTTGTCACAGAATATGCCACCATGCTTCCCTGCTTTCTACCTTACAGATCCAGAACACAAGTGTCGAGGTGCCACTTAAATTTGAAAATTAGAGGTGGGAGGGTCAGTTCTCAAGCCCTCCCAGAAACTTTTTCACAGGAGTAGATATTGTTGGTTGATGTCTCAGATGTCTTAATATGCTCATTTTTTTCTTTTGTTAGAGTTGAAAGTGTTAATGTTACATGACTGGACATGTAGTGTTTAGGGTACTGTGTTGGCAAATTCATACAGTCATTAAAAGATGTGAGGTTCTTAGGTTACTGATTATTGAAGAGGTACATTTGTGACTTATTGATAATTATTGTAAGAGGAGACTGATAACAGTAAATAGTCTGGCTCTTACTAAAGTTTTTGATTCCCGGCTGGGGATGTTGTCACCATTGCCTATACTTCTTCCATTGTAGCCATCTTATACAATTGGGCCTCACCAGAACTGAATATTTTTCATGATCTTGAGCCTCCAGAGCTCCAAAGAAGTCTATTTTCTTTATAAAAAGTGTCTTTCCTCTGATTTGTTATAATGATGAACATTTTATTAAGGTTGTGTCTAATAAGAGTTCACACATTACCACAAAAGTTAAAATAAAATCTCTACTACTCCATACTCAGAGAATTGGAGCCTCACTGTTGAAGCCCCTACTCCATAAATAGTAGATTCATGGTTTTTTAAAATCTGTGGGCAATGTTCAGTGTGGACACTGGAATGTCAGACAAAAAGTGCCCTAATTGAAAGAGTTAATCAGTAGAGTAAATTATATATCCTTATCTGTGCTTTCAAGTCCTGAGCATCAGAGTGTCTTAATGTTGAACCTCTCATCTTATGTGGGGACAATCAAGAAACATACTACTGCTGGCCCCAACCCTAGGTATTAGAATGAAGATATTTAGGAAGACTTTCCAACTGGAGTAACCTGCAGTGTTTGTCAAGAAATTCCCTGGATTAGAAATTAAAACAATATTGAATAAAGCATTTAAGTACAATTCTTTAGGCAGCAATAACTTCCAAAAATGTTCTACAGAAGAAAAACAAGGTAGATTTGCATATGTGTCTCGCTGGGGAATTTCTGAAACTAATAAAATATTTTGCTGAAATATTATTAATAAATTATTTTCTATGTTGAGAATACATGATTGTGCCCATTAGAATTAATGTACCAATTGAGAAAATGACAAACAATAAGCCACATGAATTTCCATAGATGCATACATACATACATGTATGTACATATGAGTACTTTATTTGTTTTTATCTCTCTGTCTATCTGGCTATCTATCTATCTATCTATCTATCTATCTATCTATCATCTATTCTCTCACTATGTGTGTGTATGTGTGTTAATAATGAAATTGCCCATAAAACATAAAGCTTAAAGATGAAGTCTGGAAAGGGTGTTCTGATTGAAGGTTGATGATGTAGACAGAATATAAAGATGTAGAGGTATGGGAAGTCCTCCTGTATATGTGTTGCTTTTATCGATTAATAAAGAAGCTGCTTTAATCCAATGGCTTAACAGAGTAAAGCCAGGCTGAAAGAGATATATAGAGAGATACATGGTTTTTCTTTAAATATTTTCAATGAAGATTGCTAACATGGAGGGAATTAGCCTGTCTGAAATACAATTTACAGATATTGAATAATCATTCTCTCCTTTGCAGATGATATATCTCTCTGTATCTTGCCAGCAGTTAATCACTTTTATGGAATTACAATTTGGTTTCCACTAACTGTGATTTACTTAGAGTGGGTTGATTTATGTCATGGAGAATTTGTTTAGTTAATGGAACATTTTAATTTATGACAGAAGGCAGCTTTGAATATCTCTGTTGCATTGCTATTGACTGTCAGTTAACGTTTTCGATGAGATAAACAGTGATAGATAGAAGCATTTCATTTTAGTTATACCTAGTAGTAGTAGAACACAGGTTGGAAACTGAAACCACGAAAAGAACAACTCAATTTATATTTGCTTTTTCAAACTTGGAACCTAATTTTGCACACTTTACTGGCATATAGTCTTGTAAAGTCTTTCAGCGAAGGCTTACTGGGTACTAGATAGAGATTTCGTAATGAAGTATCATCAGAATGCTCTTGGCATCCAGGCCTGGTCTCCTTTCATGTGTCCAGATGGTTCAGAACCTGGACTCACTTCGTGTTTCGTGAGATAAGTGAAGAGTAGAACACTAGCAAGTTAATGGTCTGCAGTGCTGATTTCAGAATAACATGGGTGGGCCAAGAAGACCAGATAAAGTTTATG
Organism: Myodes glareolus; assembly: GCF_982192425.1. Classification (NCBI taxonomy): domain Eukaryota; kingdom Metazoa; phylum Chordata; class Mammalia; order Rodentia; family Cricetidae; genus Myodes; species Myodes glareolus. Next base: position 112,634,305 of record NC_142028.1, read on the forward strand.
CTTCTCCAGTAAGTAGGTGCATTTAACCTTCAACATGATATTATGGAAGTTGAATTTGATAGATGGGTTAAACAGATCAATTTCTATGCCCAAGCTCACATTCATGCCTGTCTTCCCTTTATGATGTGTGATTTTTCTTGAAGAAATGTTGTCAGTTTAGAAATTCACAAGTTCAGAAAATCTGGGGAATCTGGTAAGTTCATACATAGTTCAGATAAGATATCTGCTGCTTTCTCATACGATGACCTAATGCTATTAGAACATGAGTTCATATTCTCTCTGGATACTGTCAGCTGTGACCATTCCTCATCTATTTTTCTGTTGGATTTGACAAATCCAGAGAATCAACAGGAGCAAGATGAGGTATGTGATGAGACTAACACCAGAGAGGTGGCAAAATATTTATATTCCCAAGCTTCTCACCTCCCACGTTAATGGACTGCTGGTATTGTATCTTTCATCTTAGTCTCTGCCTTGTGTTGTGTCATATTTTCTACAGGGAAGAAGGGGCTGAACCTTCTGAATTCTGGCAATCATTCACTTACATCTTCAAATATAGGATGGTTATAGTTTATCATTCTTTGCAGTTCAAGCTTACTTCTTTAATTCTTCTAAGAATTTCTTCACCACAAATATATTTTTTCAAACAATTCACTAGATCATCTATTTTGATATCCCTATTTCACCATGATGCTGGTCTTCTGGCATGTCCTGATGATACTCTCACCTACTCCAAAAGCTTTTGGGTGCTTGAATCTCCATTATAATGCCTCTTCTAAATGTTTTCTTTGGAAATATACTTGAAGAATGTGGTAAGAGAAAAAATTATTTTGTAAGACAACCAATTTTTGATTTTATCAAACTTTAATAGATTTTAACTTCTAATCTATTCCAAAATAGCAACAAATCATCATGTAACTGGAGAGAAACTGTCATTATATAAATAGTTCCTTCTACAGATGGAAACATGAAACCTGGGATAAAAACAAGTTTAGAAGCTCAAAGGTAATTGGGTATGTGTATTTCTCCATAAACAGATGGAGGTTAATGGTCTTGCAGAGCCAAAAGATTAAATTTTTAGAATCAATAAAGACAGAGGCCATATGTCTTTTTTTCTGAGTATTTCCTTCTACTACTCTCTGGCTTAATTTTTTAAATTAATTAACTCATTTATTTTTAAGAAATGTTATCTTTTCTCATTTTATATACCAATCAAAGTTTCTACTTCTTCATTTCTTCCCGCTCCTTCCACCTACACCCACCACACCCCACATCCACTCCTCAAAGAGGGCAAGGCCTCCCGTGGGAAGCCACCAAATTCAGCAGCATTGCTTTGAGGCAGAACCAAGACCCTCCCCCACTACATCCAGGTGAGCAAAGTATCCCTTCAAAGAGAATGGGCTCCAAAAAGCCAGTACAAGCAGTAGGGATAAATCCTAGTCTCACTGCCAGTAGCTCCACAGTCTGCCCCAGCCACACAACTATCACTCACATTCAGAGGGCCTTATTTGGTCCAACACTGGTTCCCCTGCTGTCATTCCTGAGTTTGTGGGGTCCCATGAACATAGGTAAGCTGTTTCAGTGGGTTTTCCCAACATGGTCTTGACCACTTTCATTATATTCTTGCTCCTTCCTCTCTTCAACTTGACTTTGGGAGTTTATCAAAATGTTCTGCTATGGATCTCTTCATTTGCTTCCACCAGTTGCTGAATGAAGCTTCTATGATAACTATTAAGACAGTCATCAATCTGACTATAGGGCAAGACCAATTCATTCTCTCACTCCACAATTGCTTAGGGTCTTAGCTGGGGTCATTGTTGTTACAGGAGTCACCGTCAGACATAGAGCCAAAGGTACAAGAACTGTTAAAAGCTCAGGTGGTAAGCAAAATCTCACCAAGTTCCTTAACATAACAGGTTTATCACTGACTGCAGCAGTGTCTCCTGGATGTTGAGGTAATGCCATCATACCTACTCCATCATCCTCATCATACACAGTTAATATTTCTAAAATTTATTTCCTTTTAAGACATTTTATAAGCTCCAGGGTGCCAGTTTGGCCCACGTGAATGGACCAGACTCGAGTGGAAAACGTATCATTTAATTTTTTATCGCCCCTAAATCCCTCACCCTCCGTCCATCACTTAATTCTTTCTCTGTCATTCCTGGTCTCGGGTACCCCCTAACCCCCCTATCTTAAGCCTATCTTAAACCTCCCCTTTATTAAAACTAATTTTTCCCTCTCCTAAACATAATTTTGTCTTTCCAGCATCTTAAGAGGTTCAAGCCATCAGATGACCCAGCTCTTCAAAGCCTGAAGAAATGCAGTATTAATCAGTCACCCCAGGACCCCAGCGGACAGGATGTGACCAGACAGAATGCATCAGACACCCCAAATCCCTCAATGCCCACAAAGTCATCAGGAAGCAATTATGAGAGACCTGGCTGTGCCCCCATTCCCTACCCATTAAGATCCTTAACCCGCCCAAATAAACCAAGAGTCTGGAATGTTATTCATTGGCCACCCGGAAAACTGCACTTCTGGGTTCTAAGGTCAGCCCACGGATCCCAGGGACACATGCATGAGTCACTCGCCATCTGCGCCAACAGTATCTGACAAAGAAGCCCCCACTGAGCAGGCGCAGGGCCTAGCATCACCGCCCGTCATCAGACATGCCTTTCCCCTCCTGCACATGCACTGGGAAGCCTTTAAAAGCTAAAAGCGCCATTCCCGCTCTCTCTTCCTCTTCCTCCACCCCCTCATTGTCACCGTCTTCCCGAGGGGTCTGCACAGATCTGCTTAATAAACTTATGCAAGTGGGTTTGTTTGTGTCTCATGCTCTCTCCCATCTCCGCAGGACATTTTAGTCATCCTTGTGGATTCCTGGGAATTTCTCTAGTGCCAGGTTTCTTGTTAGCCCCATAATCGTTCCCTCAATCAGAATATCTCTTTCCCTGCTCTCCCCTCTCTGATATTCCCATCTCCTCCATTCTGCTTCCTCATGCTCTCTTCCTTCCTGCACTTCTCCCCTCCTCTTCCCCTTGTGCTCTCCCTTTTCTCTCAATCCCCATGCTCCCGTTTTTGTTTTTGTTTTTTTCAGATCTACTTCCCCTTCCAAGGGAAATTTATGTATGCTTCTTTTAAGATCTTCCTTGTATCCTAGCTTCTCTGGAGTCATTGACTATAGGCTTGTTATCCTTTGCTTTACATCTAATATTCACTTATGACTGTGCTCCTCTTTCTGGGTCTTGGTCACCTCACTCGGGATGTTTTCTTCTAGTTTCATCCATTTACATGCAAATTTCAAGATGTCACTGTTTTTTACAACTGAGTAGTTCTTTATTGTGTAAATATATCACATTTTCTTTATCCATTCTTCTGTTGAGTGCCATCTTGGTTGTTTCCAAGTTCTGGCTATTTCAAATAATGCTTCTAATGAATATAGTTGAGCAAATGTCCTTATAGTATGTTTGAGCATCCTTTGGGTATATTCCCAAGAGTTGAATTGCTGGGTCTTGAGGAAGGTTACTACTCAATTTTCTGAGAAACTGCAATAGTGATGTCCAAAGTGATAGTACAAGTTTTCACTCACACCAGCAATGGAGGAGTGTTCTCCTTATCTTCTTCAGATGTAAAGCAAAGGATAGTGAGCCTATATTCTATGATCCCAGAGAAAATAGGCACCAAGAAATACTCTAAGATATATATATATATATATATATATATATATATATATATATATATATCCCTGGAAAGGGGACAATATGCAAGATCTTCTGAGAAAATTGGGAGCATGGGGAGGGGGAGGAAGGGCAGAAAAGGAGGCAGAGGAAAGAAGGGAAGGGGGAGAAGAATTGAGGAAAGATGATGGCTGAGATGGGAGAAGGACAGAGAGGGAGAGAAGAAAAGTGATATCTCGATTGAGGGAGCCATTATGGGTTTAGCAAGAAACCTGGCACTAGAGAAATATCCAGGAATCCACAAGAATGACCCCAGCTAAGACTGTGTGTAACAGTTTGAGGAGTATAGGCATTATCTCCTCTTTGAAGTTCTGATAGAATTCTGAAACATTGTGCTGAAACCATTGAAACCTGTTTTTGTTGTTTTGTTGTTGTTTGTTTCTTTGTTTTTGATTGGGATTCTTTTGATGACAGTTTCTATTTCCTTATAGGTTATAGATTTCGTTAAATTGCTCATCTAGTCTTGATTTAATTTTGGTATGATGTACCTATATAGGATTTCCTGTTGTTATGTTTTTTTTTTATTTTTTTTTGTAATTTTATTAAATCATAAAAAGTTTCCATTTACGCCCCTCCTCCCAACGCCCTCCCACTCCCCCCCCCTCTCCTCCTCCCTCTTTGTCCCCTAGGGAAGTCAGGGTCTCCTGCCCTGTGGGAAGTCCAAGTTCCTCCCCCCTCACTCCAGGTCCAGGAAGGTGAGCATCCAAACAGACTGGATCCCAAAAATCCAGTATATGCAGAGGAAACCAGTCCCAGTGTCATTGTCAATGGCTTCTTGGAAAGACTGCAGGCCAGCCACATTCAGAAAATCCGGCCACATTCAGAGAATCTGGTTGGATCACATGCTCGTTCAGTCACGGTCCATCTGGCCTTGGTAAACTCTCATTAGATCCGACCCCTTGTATCAGTGGGTGATAGTATCCCTCGCAGTCCTTCGTCATTTTCTTCCTCCTTTTGCTCCTCGTTTGGATCTTGGGGGGCTCAGTTCGGTGCTCCAACGCGGGCCTCCATCTGTATCGTCATCCAACGCCAGATGAGGGATCTATGGTGATAAGCAAAATATTCATCAGTATGGTCACGGGCCAAGGCCGGTTCAGGCACCCCCTCCTCTGTCCAGAGAACAATCTGGGGATCTCTCCTTGGACCTGGGATCCCATATATAATCAAGTTTCCTGTGAACTCTAATATGACTCCCTTAGTTGAAATATATTCTTCCCTGATCCCACATTCATCCTTCCTCCCTTCCCCCCATCTGTTGTTATGTTTTTATGTCCCCCTTTTTATTTCAGATTTTGTTAATTTGGATGTTCTCTCTGTACCTTTTGATTAGGTGGGATGACTGTCTATCTTGTTAATTTACTCAAAGAACCATCTCTTTGTTTCATTGAGTTTTTACATTGTTTCCTTTGATTCTAGTTTATTGATTTCAGCCCTCAATTTGATTATTTCCTGTTGTCTACTCTTTCTGGGTAAATCTCCTCCTTTTTGTTCTAGAGCTTTCAGGTGTGTTGTTAGGTCACTAGTGTGTGATTTCTCCACTTTCTTTATGTAGGTATTTAGTGCTATGAACTTTTCTCTTAGCACGACTTTTATAGTGTTCAGTAGGTTTGAATATGTTGTGCATTTACTTTCACTGAATTCTAGGAATTCTTTAATTTCATACTTTATTAATTCCTTGACCCAGGAGTGATTCAGTTTGAGGTCTATTCAATTTCCATGAGCTTGTAGACTTTCTGCAATTAGTGTTGTTGTTGAATTATATCTTTAAGCCATGGTGATTTGATAAGATATAGGGGATTTTTCCTTTTTTTCGTATCTGTTGAGATTTCATTTGTTACAAAATAGCTGCTAAATTTTAGAGAAGGTTCCATGAATTGCTGAGAAGAAGACAGATTCTTTTGTGTGTGGATGAAATGTTCTATAGACGTTAAATCTGTTTGAGTCATGACATCTGTTAGTTCTCATTTTTCTTTGTTAAGTTTCTGCATCATTGACCTGCTCTTTGGGGAGAGTGGGGTGTGGAAGTCTACTACTATTAATGTGTGGGGTTTGATGAGCAATTTAAGCTGTAGTAATGTTTCTTTACAAATATGGGTGCTCTACTATATGGGGCATAATCACTCAGGATTGAGACTTCATCTTGATAATTTTTTTCCTTTAATGAGTATGAAGGGTCCTTATCCATTTTTTTTCTGATTGATTTTAGTTTGAAATCTATTTTGTTAGTTATTAGGTTAGCCATACCAGCTTATTTCTTAGATCCTTTTAATTGAAAAAAATTTGCAACCCTTTACTTTGAGGTAATGTCTGCCTTTGAGGTTGAAGTATGTTTCTTGTATGTAGCAGAAGGATGGATTCTGTTTTTATTTCCATTCTGTTAGCCTGTGTCTTTTTATAGGTGAACCTAGTCCATTGATATTAGGAGAAATTAATGACCACTGATTATTAACTTCTGTTATTTTTTAGTGGTAGTGTTTGTGTTTTGCCATTCCTTTGGGTTTACTGGTGTGAGGTTTTATATTGCCTGTGTTTTTGTGGGTGTAACTAGCTTCCTTGGGCTGGAGTTTTCCTTCTAGTACTTTCTGTAACACTGAATGTGAGGATAGGTATTGTACAAATCTGGTTTTGTCATTAAATATCTTGCTTTCTCCAAGGATGGTGATAGAAAGCTTTGCTGGATAGAGTAGTCTGAGTTTATGTCTATGGTCTTTTGTTTCTGGTCAGATGTCCGCATCACATCTGTCCAGGACCTGCTGATTTTCAGGGTTTTCAATGAGAACTCAGGTGTAATTCTGATAGGTCTATCTTTATATATTACCTGACCTTTTTCTTTTGCAGCTCTTACTATTCTTTCTTTTTCTGTATGTTTAATATTTTGATTATTATATTGTGAGGAGACTTTTTTTTTGGTCCAGTCTGTTTGGTGTTGTGTAAACTTCTTGTACCTTAATAGGCATGTCCTTCTTTAGGTTGGGAAAGTTTTCTTTAATGATTTTGTTGAGTATATTTCTTATGCCTTTGAACTGGAGTTCTCCTTCTATTTCTATTATTCTTAGGTTTAGTCTTTTCATGGTGTCCCAGATTTCCTGGATATTTTGTGCTAAGGATTTCTTGGATTTAACTTTTTTTTTTGACTGACAAATCTATTTTCCTTACCATATCGTCAGCTCCTCAGATTCTCTCTTTCATCTCTTATAATCTTTTGGTTTTGTTTGCATTTGTAGTTCCTGGTTGTTTACCCAGACTTTCCATTTCCAAAATTCTCTCAGTTTATGTTTTATTTTTTTTATTTGCTGTATTTCATTTTTCAAGTCCTGAGCTATTTGAACTGTTTTCTGCACCCATTTGATTGTTTTTTCTTGGCATTCTTTTTACAGATTTATTGATTTCTTTCAAGTTTTTGTCTTTTCTTCCATTTCTTTAATAAAATTTTTCATTTCCTCTTTCAGGGTCTCTATCATCTTCATAAAGTTATATTTAAGAATGTTTTCTTCTTCTGGGTAGGACTACAAGGTTCAGGTGTTGCCACATTGTTCTTTTGGTTGCTGGATGTTTACTTGCATTGGCCTCACCCATCTCTTCCTCCAAGGGGTACAGGTAGGGCTTAGCTTCAGGAGGTCTCTCTTTCTCCAATTGGTACAGGTGGGGTCTGTGGTTAGGTCGTCACTCTTTTTCCTGGTGGAGACAGGACTCTTCCTCTGGTAACCACTAATGCGCCTCTGAGAGGTCCACTCCAGAAGCAGTTAGTGCCAAAGTTCCAGTAGTAGTAGATACAGTGGGGATGGTTGCAGTTGTGGAGAGGCTTCTCTGGGGCTTCTGGGATATGTTGGTTGGGGATAGGACATGGAATGTTCCTCTGTTGACTGGGGCCTGGAGAGCAGGGCTGTTCAGCTGGGAACCCAGACATTAACCTCTCTAGAGGCAGCCAGGGCCAAAGCTCCAGTGGTAAGATATGTAGTGAGAAATGGCTGCGGGTGTGGGAAGACTGCTTCCAGGTCTCTAGGGCCTCTCCAGGAGCATCCCCGGCCAAGGCCCGATGGTCAGAGATCACTCAAGGCTATCTGTCTTAGTAAGAGTTTCTATTGTTGTAATGAAACACCCTGAGTAAAGGGTTTATTGACTTACATATTCACATTGGAGTCTTCACTGAAGGAAATCAGTACAGGAACTGAAACAGGGCAGGAAACTTGAGGCAGAAGTTAATGAATATGTCATGGAGGGGTTCTGCTTAACGTATTGTTCCCCATGGCTTTCTCAGTGTGTTCTCTTTTAGACCCCAGGACAGCAAGACCATAAACTTGAGCACCCACAATGAGCTGGATCCTCCCACACTGATTAGCAATTGAGAAAATTTCATACATCTGGATCACATGGATTTCAACTGATGTTCTCTTTTCAGATAACTTGTGTCAAGTTAACATAAAACTATATTTTGGAAAACAAAAGTTTAACTTTCTTTACAGAATAAAGTTGTTCCTGTTTCAGGATCATGTTTCTTTCCCTTTCTGTGATCAGAGAATAAAAGTACTCTACCACATTCTATGAAACAACAGGCCCATAATTTTGGAGTCTGGTTTCATAGCAACACTTTTTTGGCTCTAACCCTGCCAGTCTGAGTTAAGGAATAGCATACAGAAAGCCAATGAATGTTTGTTGTAACCACAAAAGAGTAATTCAGAATTGTTTTCAAGGAAACTAAAAAATATGGGCATTAAAAATTGATCACCATTTCTCTTGTCTATGTTTGAACTGATATTGTAAATGTTCAGGAGGAAATCCAGACCAGAAGGAGGCACTTTAAACTTCAGATTGTTTAGAACTACAGTAATATGGGGAGATAGGAATGGTAGAGTTCCAAGAGCTAACTACCTTATCACCAGCTAGATTTAGCCTCTTAATGCAATTTCCTGCCCATCTATGTATAGCACTAATGTCCTGTGAGTAATAGATATAAACCCTTTGGAATTTAATAGACTACTAGTTTATATCAAAATATGTCCCCCCCCCCAAAAAAATAGCACAACTGTCACGAGATAGTGTATTGGACCTGTAGGAGAGACTTCCTTAACTTGGTGAAATCTAACTCTGTGATGTTTTTGCCAATGTAATTATTAAATGCCTAGATTAATGACATTCTTTGTTTTGGTACTACGAAAAGTCAAGAATCTGGAAAATGTGTCTGTTTCCTGAAACACGATCACTCAATTTTGACTTCACAATCAACTATTTTTTTTCTTCATTAGCAGTAAGAGCAGTTTTTTGAATGAGGTCATGAAATTGGGAGGTAGGAAGAGGAACATTGGAGGAATTAGAGTGTGTGTGTGTGGGAGTCGGTGTAACATGCAGATAGCACTAGGGTATGCAATCCTTAAGAAGATAGTAAATGTAATTTAAAAGCTATTTGGAAGAAATAGTGCTAGCCTCAAAAAGGGGCAGGAAGAAGAGGGAGGAACCATCAATGTCAGAGATGACTTGGTGTTACTTAGTTGTCTAGATAGTCTTGTCTGTGCTGACTGGAAAAGGGAAGTATCTGGGAAACATAATAAAGTTTTAGTGGCAGATTTAATATATCTGTGAACCTTCTCAGTGTAACAGGCTGGAACGTAATTATATATGTGTTTAGAGATCTAGGCTAGGTAAATGCTTATAAGTTCATTCATAAGACAGCGGCTGCTTTGGATTGGATCTCTTGCCCCAGCCACTAAATTAATATTGCAAATTCTGGTCTTTAATGTATGTTGTAACTATTTTTTTTTCTGATTTGAACCACTTAGCAGAGGGATCAGAGAAGGCTGTAAAAATTCAGAGGAGAAATAAGGGAGGAGTGTCAGACTCAGGAAGCTAAGGAATTTATAACAATCAAGAAGCTCACAAAGTTGTTGGACCCATGATGTCTTACCCCTGGGTTATTCAACCCTCAAGCAATTAGTGGGGAAGGTACCCAGGAGTAGAGCATTCTCTGTCCTGCATGGAATTTCAGTGGTTCAGTCTTCAAGACATGTCTCCTGTGCTGGATGTGTGAGACTTTAAAATGATGCAGCTGTATTTAAATCAACCACGCTCCTGTAAATAACCAACCCCTCACACATTCTTGTAAGCAACCACAAGTAAATTCATAGGTCTACCTCGTCCCAAGTAAGCAAGTGAGCCTTAGTTAGTTAAAGCCAACATTGAGATATCTGTTAAAAGACTATCATCCAAAAGACAAAGATAGCAACTATTGATAGGGGTGTGAAAAAGTGGATACACATTTATACTATTGATGGGATTGTAAACCAGTGATTGCATTGTGGAAAAGAATATAGCATTCCTTGAAAATAGAATTGTTGTGTTCTTTGCCAAAGTATTCAAAAGATCTAAAGTATGGTATTGAGGACTTTTTTGAAGAACAAATGGACAAATTATGGTTTATTATAGGATATCATTATCTCTCTAAAAAGACTTCATGTCTTCCATAATAACATAGGTAGAACTGCAGTATAAATTTCCACAAGAAATAAGTCTGACATAAAAAAATACTGTATGATCTTACATATGAGGAATCTGAGGAAAAGAAGAATATTTAGAGAGGAAGTTAGTTAGTAGTTACTGGGATAGGGTTTTAGGAATGCTACATGTAAACAATATAAAGTTATAGCTATGGATAGGAAAAGGGTCTAGAGAGCTGACTTTAAGAATGAGGACTAGTCACCAGTTCGATTTACTGAAGCATTTTATGCCATTAGATTACTGCATGTGGTCTTACCACATGCATATACATCAGCCCACAGAAAATGATGGATTGTGTTAATTTGCTTGACTATATTAACTATATTAATTACTTCATTATACCTGTACATCATATTGCTCACATTGGTTTGCATAATTATTTTTGAGGTTTCATTATTTTATTCGAGTTTTATTTGAAGTGGTGTTAATTACAGCACTTGAGCTGGAGGAACTACTTCCACACAAAATGGAAGACTCTGTAAGTTTTCCACTAACTGCTAAAAAATAGAGTTCTGGGGGCTATAACAGAAGCCACTTTTGATTCCTAGTTTTGTCATGGTGTGACCTGTGACCACAATCTTCTGCCCAACTCAGAGCTGAAGATTCTAGAAGCCATTCCATACTCTGGTGTAAAGCAAAAACAAATAAATAGAAAGTAAATAAATGAATGAATAAATAAATAAAATAGAAAACATCACCCTATCACAACACAAAGAAGAACAATGTCCTGAATGACCAGCTCCATTATCCCCACCTGCTCCACCCTACAATGGCATAAAAGAAACAGGTAGCCATAACCTGAAGACTATTTTTGGTATAAAACAGGTAACATGTCAGGGAAATCTGTCTAAAAATGTCATTTTCATATAGGTGTGTGCTTGTTTCTCAGCAGTTAGGATTAGGACACTAAGGTTCGATGATCAGGAAGTCACAATTTCACTTACAAACTCCATACAGATTTACAAAGGCCGGCACATTCTCAGTTTGTACTTGCTGTCAGGTATCTCTAGAGGGGCTCCTCTGAACCCACATCTACAACTGAAAGGACCCTTTCTGGAATGGGGTTTCTGCTGTACCTCTAAAATGGTAAACACCATAAAACCGAGTTCTCCTTAGCCTGGACATCTAATGTGAATTTATCAATTCTCACATCTGGAACATATAACATTAGAAGGAATACTAAATTCTGAAAGCAGCTATGCTGCAAAACAGTTTAAAATTAATGATGGTGCAATATTCATGTATCTTTAGAATTTCAGTCCTAAACCAAGCTTATGGTCACCTGCACTGATGTTCTTACCATCCATCAGAGCTGGCAGCTTCAATGTGATATGCGCCTTTAGGGTCTGCATATACACTAAACAGATCAAGGTAGAGTTGTTCCCCTTGGCCAAAAAGAGACATCAGGAATGAGCTGATGCTTGGCTACTATTCCAAAGAGAGCATTACTATATCCTGCTGTCCAACCAAGATTGACAGCAGCCTCCAAATTCTTGTTCACCTTCTGGTAAATGGAGCTACTAAGCTCTGTTCCGTTGTTCATATTAGCATGGACTTTTTCCATGTTGTAGCCAACTTCAAATTTGCTCTCGGCTACTTGGGACTTTGCTATCTCAAGATGCACCTGGTACCCAGGTAGTTAGGCCTCATCTCCAAGCACCAGTGCACCCCCATGATCGAGGGCCCAGCAATATCAAAGTCCTCATCACATCCCAGGCTGATAAGCTTCCTTTTGTACCCTGTCGTGATTTTAGCGTTTTTCCCCAGTATTAGGCAAGAAGGATGAATCGAAAGTCAGCTTCAGTCTACCGGCCCCCTGGTCTTCCTTTGTGATTTCGATGCATGGGATATTATCTTTGTTCCCCGTTCCTGTAGAGGTCAACCCGTATTCTATCCATCTGTACTTGGTTTCCAGGCTGTAGTTCACTTTGATGGTCTCTGTGTTGGTGAAGTGTGGACTGGTAAATTCCACTCCATTCTTTGACATAATTTTCAAATTAAGCTTTATTAAGCCAAAGCCATAGCCCTTGGGACATCCCTAGGAGACTTACCAAGATCAGCCCATGGGGTAGGCATAGCCATCTTCTCAGAGAAAGTGTCTACAGGATCAGGGGAACCTGTGGCTGGGGCTGCAGTGAGGAAACTTGGAGTATGGAGTGGTTTGCATAATTATTTTTAAAAGGTGTCCATATCTATACATACAGGAATAATTTAAAAGCAATTATATTTTCAGATTTTAAACAATCATAAAAATTGTTATCCTGTATAGATTTTTAGTGAAAGAATTCCAAAGCACGAATCAAATACATTCAACGGGAAGCACAGATATTCAGATGGGAGTGGAGTCTATTTGTAAATGTATATATGTGTACATATGGGGTAAATGTAAACTATGAAGTCACAATACACTGTTGGAAAGATATATACTGTGGAACCTAAAGTATGATAAAGGTACTTGCTTGACCACATGCAACAGCAGAAACTATGGGATATGATGGTAGGCTTTAAAGAAAGTATTACAGATAAAATGGTGTAAATAATGAGTTTGGAAACACAAAGTCAACTTTCTATTAGAAACAGCGGCCATTCTAAATATAGCTTTTTATATGATGCATTATCCAATCAAAGAAAATAATCACAAAAAAGTGTGTTATTATTTTTATGCTGCTTTGATTAAGCTACAACAATGGCAAATTAGAGAAGAAAATGCACTAGGATTTACAGTTACAGAGAGGCAAGAGCCATCCAGGGCAGGGACGAAAAGGTTAGTACAAGAACAAGGTATAAAGGCCTCACATCTAAAGCATAAACAGGAAGTGGTGTTGGTGAACAAGAAGTTGACAAATTTGTTTTAAATCTAAAAGCCTGGTGATCTTGTCTGCTTCCAATTTCCTGGAAAATCTATATATATTTTTCTTTCGGTTCACCTTATTACTTAGCTTCTCTAGGATCACAAACTATAAGCTCAATGCCCTCTGTTTATGGCTAGAATCCACTAATGAGTGAATACATATCATATTCATATTTTTGGGTCTTGGTTATCTCACTCAGGATAGTGTTTTCTATCTCCATCCATTTGCATGCAAAATTCAAGGTGTTATTGCTTTTTACCACTGAGTAATACTCTAATGTGTAGATGCACTCCACTTTCTTTATCCATTCTTCCATTGAGCGGTATCTAAATTGTTTCCAGGTTCTGTCTATTACAAAAAATGCTGCTATGAACATAGTTGAACAAATGTTTTTGTAGTATGATTGGGCATCTCTTGGGTATATTTCCAAGAGTGGTATTGCTGATTCCTGAGGTAGGTTGACTCACAATTTTCTGAGAAACCGCCACACTGATTTCCAAAGTGCTTGCACAAGTCTGTATTCCCACCAGCAATGGATGAGTGTTCCCCTTATTCTACATCCTCTCCAGCATAGGTTATCATTGGTGTTTTTTCTATTTTAGCCATTCTGACAGGTGTAAGATGGTATCTCAAAGCTGTTTTGATTTGCATTTCCCTGATAGCTAAGGAAGTTGAACATGTCCTTTAGTATCTTTAGGCAATTTGAAATTCTTCTGTTGAGAATTCTCTGTTCAGTTCAGTACCCCATTTTTAAATTGGGTTGTTTAGAATTTTAATGTCTAGTTTCTTGAATTCTTTATATATTTTTGAGATCAAACTTTTGTCTGATGTGGGGTTGTTGAAGATCTTCTCCCATTCAGGCAAAAGATAGGAGCTTGGCATGGGGGTGAGGTTAGGGAAGGGGAGAAGGGGAAAGAGAAGGGAGAAAGGGAGGGTTGGGGGAGAGCTTGAGGGAGTGGGATGGTTGAGATGGAGAAAGGACAGATATAGGAGCAGGGAAGAAGATATCTCAACTAAGGAAGCCATTTTCGGATTGGCAAGAAGCTTGGCTCTAGAGGGGTTCCAAGGTGTCCACAGGGATGTCCCCAGCTAGGACCCTGAGGAGTGGAGGAGAGGATGCATGAACTGGCCTTGTCCTGCAGTCAGACTGATGACTATGTTGAATATCACCATAGAACCTTTGCCTGGGGACAGATGGAGATAGAGACAGAGACCCATATCAGAGCACTGGACTGAGCTCCCAAGGTCCAGCTGAAGAGCAGAAGGAGAGAGAATATGAGCAAGGAAGTCTGGTCCACAAGGGGTTGGTCGACCCACTGAGATTGTTCCTTGTCTAATGGGAAGCTCACCTAATTTAGCTGGACTGGGACTGAAGGAGAATGGGATCAAACTGAACCCTCTGAATGTGGCTGACAATTGGGGCAGCCTGAGGGGCCAATGACAATGGCACTGGAATTTGTCTCTACTGCATGTACTGGCTTTTGGGGATCCTAGTCTATTTGGATACATACCTTCCTAAGCCTGGGTGGAGCTGGGAGGGCCTTGGAATTCCCACAGGGCAGGGTACCCTGCCCTCTCTTAAGACTGGAGGGGGAGGGGAGGAGGGTGAGTGGGGGAGTGGGAGGGAAGTGGGAGGAGGGGAGGAAGTGAAAATTAAGAATGATATTGTTTACAAAGTAACAATAAATAAATAAACAAGGTAAAAGCCTGCTCTCAATGATGTACTTCCGCCAACAGTCCCCACAACCTAAAAGTCTCCAAAGCGTGACACTCCCTGGAGATCAAATGCTAAGTCTTGGGTGGGTTCCTATTCTAATTCAAGTGACAATACAGACTAAAGGATGTTTTGTACTGTACAATCTCAGTATGGAATCTCAGAATTTGTTGAATGGACATAAAGCACTGCTTGAGGTGGGAATAAAGTTTGAAATACACAATTCAGAAGTGAATAAAACATAACAGTTAAGAATGAGAAATAAAGGACAGAAACACACACACACATATATGCGAGAAGAGATTTAGAAAGCTAACAATGGTTCTTAGAAATGATATAACTATTATAAGTGTAACTATAAAAATAAGACACCACAAGTTACAAATAATAAGAAAGAAGGTTGGTGAGATTGTCACAGATATTACAGACGTAGCAGTCAATGGAAGTCAAGGTACCGGAGGTATAAATTTCTAACAGGGAGTATTTGTTTGGTTTTGTTTTCTATTTTATTTTTTGTTTAGTTTTTGTGACAGGATTTCTCTGTGTAGCCCTTGCCATACTGGAACTTGCTCTGTAGACTGGGGTGGCTTCAAACTCAAATCTGCCTTCTTTTGCCTTCCATGCACTGAAATTAAAGGCATTTGTCATCACCACCTTGCAAATTTGTGTTTTGTTGCTTTCTTAATATAATTTCATAAAACTAAAAATTAAATAGAACTCAAATAAGAACTCAAATAGTTCTATTTATTAAATAAATTGAATCAATCTTTTTTATCAGAAAATTTTCTCAAAAGTTAAGCCTACTTTGAGAGTCCAACAATATGGATTACTCCATAAATTAAGATTAAGCCAGAGGGTGGTGTTGCATGCCTTTAATCCCAGCGCTCAGGAGGCAGAGGCAGGTGGATCTCTACGGGTTTGTGGTCAGCTTGGTCTACAAGAGCTAGTTCCAGGATGGTGTAGTGAGGGGTTGCGGGCAGGCCTGCTTTTTGTCCCGCCCGGCTCCTGCACAGCTAGCTTAGCCCCAGAAATAATAACACACAAACTGTATTCATTTAAACATTGCCTGGCCCATTATCTCTAGAGAGTTAGTTACTGGCTAACTCTCACATCTTGATTAACCCATTTCTAATAATCTGTGTAGCACCACGAGGCTTACCAGAAAAGATACAGCATGTCTGACCTGGTGACTGGCTCCATGGCGTCTGCTTCATAGCCCTCTTCCCAGCATTCTGTTCTGTTTACTCCACCTACCTAATTTTCTGTCCTATCAAGGGGCCAAGGCAGTCTCTTTATTGACCAATGAAAATAACACAATAGACAGATAACCCTCCTCCATCAGGATGGGCTTCAAAGCTACAGAGAAACTCTGTCAAAAAGAGAAAACAAAAACAAAGAAACAAACAAAATTTAAAAATGGCACCACGTTCTTTAGCACTTTCACCAATAATAAAAGATAAATGAACCACTAACAAAACATTTTTCATACTTCATGTGTTTTGGACATAAACTTCTCAGACAATTGTGAAGAAAATGTGAAGATAATTTCCAAACACAGATGCATATAACAAACAAAATAATAGTAAACTGATCAAATATCAAGGGTTGTCTGAAGAAACTACCAAAGCAAAGTCTTGGAACATACAGAAATTCCATTATAGGAGCAGATGTCTAAACTTATTTATATGTTGAATTGTTTCCAATTATAACTTTCAAAAAAATCTATGATATTAAGCAGTTCAACCATTGAAATCTCTCTGCATAAACAGGAAAAGGGGTGAAGGAGTGGCATTTAACAATGAACAAATGAATTTGAGGAGATTGAACACGTATTTAAGTGCCAAAGCTACTATGGTAATAAAGAAAAATTATCACTAATCTGTCAAGAATGTCTATGGTAAAAAGCACCATCACAGATCCTATTTACTGAATGAAAAGTGTCCTTTTGATCTTGAAAATATAATAGATGGAAATGAATGAATGTTCAGCAACCCATCTAGGTTCCACAAGGAATGAAGGGTCTGACAGTGGCTTGAAGAAATAAAATTTAAAAGGCAGAAATAACATTGGCAGGCTAAAAAAAAAAGGTATCATTATTCATAGGAAGAAACCAAAGAGATTTGCAAAAAAATTCTTAGACTTAATAACTGACATTAGTTAGGTTGCAACATAGTGACATCCCATGTACCAGCGAGCAAAATAAGAAAGGCAGTTCATTTCCACCGATTCTAAAACTTGGAGCTCAGTGGATTCTATATAAGGTTCCTACAGAGCACAGCAGTTACCATCAATGACAGATATATTTTGAGACTAGAATTTGTTGATGTTTGTTTATTGCTTAGTATAGTCAATAGTTGATAGATGTCATTTCTACTTAGTTGGTATATGTGTGTGTATGTGTGTGTAGTATTTGTGTGTGTATGTATGCATGGAAATTTCAATGAGTGCATAGAAATTGCTGAGCTGATTCTAAATATTTTATGAAAATTAGTGGAACAAGAGCAACAATGTCAATCTTAGAGAACAGCTTTGAGTACTTGCACTACCAAATACAGAGATTTATTTTAATACTATGATAATTATTCAGTGTTGTGGTTGTACAAAGAGAAAAAATAAATCAAAGGAACAGAAGAGAATCCATAAATAAGCTTACATATAGATTTATTTGGTGATTATACTTGTCATATATTCTGCTTAACAAATTATCTCCAGACTTAGAGGCAAAACAGCAAGCATTTATCATCTCATATTGTCTCTGTTAGCAACTCTAGCAGCCTGGCTGGGTAGCTCTGGCTCATGGTCTAACATGAACAGTGGTCCAGCTGTCAGCTGTGGGATGCTGTAGCCACTTCCAAGCCTGCTCAGGTGGCTTTCAGTGAGAGGTTTCCTGTTCAATGTAGCATGGGTCTCTCCACAGGCTCCCAGAGCAGCTGGCTACCTCAGCAAATACTGGTAGGGGAAAAAAAAGACTAAAATAGATAATGCTCATAATAGCAGCACAGCCTTTCGCAGCTTCATATCAGAGATGACATTCTGTCCCTTCCTATGAATGTTATCAGTGTCCCAGAACCACTTGTTACAATGTCTAAGGGACTACACAGTGGGAATATCTAAAGGTGACAGTCCATGGGCTATTTTTAGGGTTGACTACCTCAGAGGTGACAGTGGTGAGCTAGTTAAATATGGAAAGAATCTTCTTTTTTTTTTAAAAAAAAATATGTCTGAGTAATTTGGCATTCTTTTGGAAATGAAGAAATCTTGGTCATATGTCATATAACACACAAAAAACAATGTCATCTTTAGTGTAAAAAGCAAGCAAGGCACGAAAGTTTCCAGGGGCTTACAGGCATTCTTATGCAGTAAAGTGTTGTTTTCACACTGAAGGTATTATTGTGTTCCAGGGTCCTTTGAAAGCAGGACACATAAAATTATCACTTAGTGAAAAATGAAAGGCCTTTTATCAAGGGAATCATGAAGAACACAAAGTGAGATGGTGAAAAACCAGCTATAGCTCTATAGGCCCACAGAGAGAAGCAGAAGTGATTAGGGAAGAGGCAGGTGACTTCTCACAGTACTATCAGTGTGAATGAAGGATGTTCTTTGAAAGCCCAAGTGCCATAAACTGACCACAAGGACAGCACTCTTAGTTAGTAGAATAATTTCTGAAGGGTTGGGCCTAGTGGAAATCCCCTAGATTACTGACCAGGTAGCCTCGAACAGGTCACGGGACCCCAGCCCTTTAGTTTCCCTTTTTCTCCCATCCTCACTGTGCAACCACCACCCTCACTGAGTAAGCACCACCCTCACTGTATAAGTACCACCTTCCATTTGGGAGTACCATCCTCATTGTGTGAGTACCAACCGTGCTGTGGGAGCACTACCCTCACTGTGGGAGCATCATGCTTACTGTGTAAGTACCAACTTCCCTGTGAGAATATCATCCTCATTGTGTAAGTACCAGCCTTACTGTGGGAGCACTACCCTCACTGTGTAAGTATCTCTTTCAATATGGGAACATCACCCTCACTGTGGGAGCACTATGCTCATTGTGTAAGTACCACCCTCACTGAATAAGCGCCATCCTCACTGGACCACCCTCACAAAGTTAGCATCACCTTCACTGTGTAAGTATCCCCCTCACCGTGGGAGCACAACCCTAAATGTAAGAATAGTACTTTCATTGGGGAAACACCCCCCTCACTGAGTAAGTACCACCCTCAGTGTGAAAGCTCCACCCTCACTGGGTAAGCACCCCCACACTGTGGGAGTACCACCATCACTGGGTAAGCAGCCCCACACTGTGGGAGTACCATTCTTATGGGGTAAGCACAACCCTCACTTTGGGAGAGCCACCTTCCCTGTGTGGTTGTCACCTTCACTGTGGGAGGATCACCCATATTTATAAGCAGTATATTAATTTTTTCATTGAATGCAATTCTTCATATTCATCTACTTGATCATCCACAATTGCTTATTACGACATACTTCAAACTTCAATCATTTTTATTAAACTTGCCACAATCTACATTAGCGGTGATTCTTGTCTACTTCAAAGGTAAGGTTAACTTTGCAATGTGTCCTGAATTCATTCTGGGTTACAGACATCTAGAATATCTTGGACATGAAAGAGACAATTAGAAGAAATCAAGACTTACCATACAGTTTAAGATTTTTGGAAATTTACATGCATAATTTTCTTTTTATATTTTTTCTCTATTAGTCACTTCTGTTTAGAAGTATGTAGATCATCAGAGGCCTCATTAAAATAGAAATCTCTGCTTCAATTATTTATAGATACAACACATCTCTTTTTATCATTTATTTAAGTAAAGATCTCAATAATTTAAAAAGGGATACTTTAAAACAAACAAAAAGAAGAAAACGGGGGCAGTAAAACTTCTAAATGCATTTAAAAAATTAAAATTTTAAAGAAAATAATGTCCTAAATAATGACTGTAGTGGTATCAAATCATTCTATGCAATCCCAGAAGATTTACAACTAAGAATTAATGAGAATATTTTCAACACATATTACAAATTAAAAAGCTAAAGTTTCACTATGTAAAGAGCTTTACTTCTTGAATTGAAAGGTTTAATTAATTAATTAATGTCAAACTATTTTTTTTCCTCTAGTTAGTTTTTCCCAATTTGATACATACTCATAAAAACTCATTTTTTAGTCTTAGCAGGGAATGAACTACTATTTTAAAGATGGCAAAGCATTTAGGCAAAGAACATTTAAAGTCCGAAGGTCCTGGCATAGTCAGAGATGTTAAGAGCAGTTACAGGACATCCTTGCTTCATTGTCACTACCCTTTCCCAAACTCAATTGACTATGAAAATGCTCCTGGTTGTGTAAATCACTTTTCTACCAGTCTAGCACACTCAGAATTCAAACTGTTTACCTGAGAAACCTAATCATTTTCATGCTGAAAGAGAGCTTCTGTCTGTTAGCCTTCTCTAGACAGGCTAGAAAACTCAGCCACGACTTCAAGTTGTACACTCCTTTGTGGTCATATTGCTAGTGGAAACACTCCAGTTTAGGGAACTCAATCTCTCATTCTGAAGGAACAAACAATACAACATTACTTCCTTATGTTAATTATTCCTTAATACATTTGGTGAGAAATAAGTGGATCATTAAAATTTGAATACAATACAGGAAAAAATAACCCTGTTTTGAAATTCCATGGTCACCCATAATGGTATAGGAGTTCGTATACTGCCAAAAATGTTTAACAAGTCAGACGCTATTTGGAGTCTTCAATGAGCATCTTCGTATGTGTACATGTTGCTGAGTATGAACTTGTGTAAACATAGATACGTGAAAAGATTTTGTGAGAATTTTAACAAGCATCAGCATGTATTAGATTGATTACAACATGTTTAAGATTAATAATCTTAACTATTGTGTATTTCCTATTTTTGTGCCATGAATCTATGTTCTACGTAAGTAAAATAAAATAAAATAAACGGTGTACTAGCTCTTAAAGTACCAGCCCCATTCCTATTATCTGTGAACACCATCAGAAAAATACTTTCAAATTTTTCTTTGTTTAATTTCATTTAAATTAATTTCAAAACCTGGAGAGTGCTAGTGCATACCTTGAATCTGAGGACTGGTGAGGCAGAGACAAGAGCATCTCTGTGAGTTCAAAGCCAGACTGGTATACATAGCAAGTTTTATACGAACAAGAGCTAAATAGTGAAATCCTGTACCTTATCCAATGTGTAGTTGGCATATACTTCCCCATTCTGTAGATTGCCTCTTCTCTCCCATGATGCCCAGTTATCATGCAATCCTGTGCAACCGTTCCTGGGGCTATTTCCTGCACTGTTAAACTCCTGTGCAGAAAGTTCTTGTCAGTTCCTATAAACTAAAATATTGTAAAAGTGTTCCATTTCATTATAAAGGAAGTACAAGTGTTGTATTTCATTACAAAATATGTTAGAGCCATAAAAGCTCTTTTCTGAAGCCCAAGATTATCTTTACAATGTCCATTTCCTCAGAAGAACTCTTTACTCTATGATTTTAAATACTATTATCCTTTAAAAATTGAATTATAGCAATAGTGGAGCAGAAGATAAATGTTTCCCTTCATTTAGCAGTATGTATGAAAATTGGAGTCTTGTGAGCCTTAATATTATGGTAATAAATGGGGAAAATCACAATCTTAAATACCTACAATATATAGCTTAATTTTCAATAAGCAAACAGGTATATATATATTTTCTACACCAGATATTTCTAGCAAAATTTCAGCATAACAAAATGTGACTTTATATTTCAGATTAATTTTGAAGATGTTATTACTTATTTCCTACTAGTAGTTTATTATCTTTAAATAACTGGTACATAGTACAATAAGAGGACTCTAGATCTTCCAGTCTACTACCTACTTCCTTTTCTCTTTGCAAAATCATGTTTTCCAGAAATATTTATTTCAACATATGGGATACACAATAAACTGGAACAAGCACAAATTAATAAAAAAATTAAAATTACATCTTTTATGTATAAAATTTAATATAATGATGCTACAAGCAAAAATTTTCTCAATCAATTTGTAACTTAAAAATCATGCATCATTGGTACAGTGCCACTTCAAATGTTCTTTATCTGCCATTTGCTGTAGAGAATGCCTTGTTAATAAAAGGAGATTTGAACCTATTGACATATGAGCTCTCTGTCTACTCAATCTCATGAATCCCAGTTTTCCCGTATCTTCTTTAATTTTTCATAAACAAGAAGTTCCTGTTAGTAGGGCAGTCCAATTGTTCTAGTTTTAAGTTTTGCAAATTCAAATCAAGAGTAGAGTAAGTCTATCTGAAATGGCCAAATGTTTGCTTCAATTCATTGGCTTTCAGTGGACCCTAAGTACATCTTTAAACTAATCCTTACAGAAAAATAAGGCTCTAATTAGCTTAGAATAAATTGTACACTTGGGAGACTAAGGTGGAAGCAGTTTCATCAAAACACATAGACATAGGTAAAATAGTATATCTCCACACAAGATGCTGAACAATTTTTTTTTCAGAAGAAAAGGTAATTGATTTACTTTGTTGATGAACCTTCTGGACCATATGGTATGGGAAATACTTCCGTCTATGTTTTCTTTTATTGGTTAATGAATAAAGGAATTTCAGCTAGTGGTTTAGCAGAGTATAGCCAGACAGGAAGAGATACATAGAGAGAGAGTAGGCGGAGTCAGGGAGATTCCATGAAGCCAGCGGAGGAGACAGACTAGCTGGAACCTTTCTGGTAAGTCACAGCCACATGGTGATACACAGATGAATAGAAATGGGTTTATTTAAGATGTAGGAGCTTGTAAGTAAGAGTCTAGAGCTAAAAGGCCAAGCAGTGATTTAATTAATACAGTTTCTCTGTACTTATTTTGAGTCTGGGCAGCAATAATGAATAAACAGCCTCTGACTACAACCATTAATTTTTAATTTCTTTAATTTCTGAGATTATAATATAATTACACTATTTCCAACTTACCTTTTACACCCACAAGTAAGTGTAGTCTACCCAAATCAAGGAAACTTTTCTTTGCCACAGAAGGATACCATTACATAAAACAACAACCAATCAAAATGCAGAGTTATGAAGCCAAGTACTGTAATGATATATACATCTACAATAAAATTCCCCTACATAAGACTCAGGGATCACTGTGGAAAATGGGGTGGAAGGATTTTAAGAGATAGAGGAATGTGAAGTTGGCTGTATGGTTTCCAGAAATGTCAAAATATATGTTTATAAAATCTCACCAAAATGTGATTTTCACAAATGCTTAAATAATAGCCAAACAAGAAGAAGGACAAGCAATAGACATATTAAAATGGACAGACAGAAGCTTACAGGGCCTCAAAGAACTATACAAAGAACTAAAGAAACATCCATTTTTATCCATAAAATGAGAATTTGTTTGCTAAAGTTGTCACGTTAAAAATGGCACAGTGAGAGCAAGAGCTGTAAATATTCTTGAGTCTGTAAGCATCAAAAAACAATTAGTGCTTAGATGTAGCATGGTGCAGTTTCCAAATTAAAATACTATTTTACAGTTTAACAGTTACATTCCTCATTTTCTATAAACCGGGGAGCAAAATAATTATATGAATTTTAAATGTATATAATATAAACATTTAAAGATGTAGCAAAATTCCATTAATAATCAACAACAAACCTAACCTGCTCTTTTCAGACAGCACTTCCCCATTTCTCATGCATTTAAGCTCCTTCTGTAACCAGAGAATTATAGATAAGTGAGAAGCTGTTTTCTGTCACAATACTAAATGAATACTTCATAATTTTCACCTTTTTCCGATTTAAAAAATCCAACCTGACTGCCGTTTAAACACAATGCATGACTACAGGAAAATAAATTAAATTATATTGTAGAAGAACTTGGCCAGCACAGCTAACATTTGTTTATAACTGAGTTTTGTATTTCTCATGCAAAATGTTGCAAAAAACACAATGCAAAATATGTCGATGTGTTAAGTGGGAGTGAGAGTGTTCGCAGCATTAATGTGAAAGCTCTGTCTCCTGGTGAAAAAAACCTCAGGGCTTTTCTGTAAACAAACACAATGGCCCACAGTATCCTTCTCCTTTTTATTTCTCTTCTCTTCTCTTTTCAGTTTGGCCCAAGATTCATTGACACTTTTTAAAATGCCTCCTTCTGTCAAGGTGTCCCTTTGCCATTCCACATGGTTTTGTCCATCTCTAAATCTTCATTTAAGCTTTTCTCCAGTGGCATCTTTTATCTACTGAGATAACCAGCTCCCTTTTATCTCTAGGACACTCATATGAAGGACTTAAGAAAAACCAGGTGGGGTAGGCTAGCAAGATAGAACAATCCTGCCCTGCAGAAGACTTGAGTTTTTATTTTATTCTGTTACACGTGTGAAGAAACTTAAAAGGATACTTTAACACGTTGCTGCCTCCTCTGCTCTTCTGCCACTACTAAGTGTTTTTATGAATTTCCTAAGGTGGATAAAAAATACACAGCAGAACCATGCTTTGTTTCACTAATAATCTCCAGTTCAAGTGTCTTAGATCACCACAAAGCAGTATCTGAATGATTTCAGAAATGAGTACACATTGAGGCCTTAATAACAAAACTGAATGATGGCTTTAGTGTTTTTCCCTAAGGTCACAGAATTCTCCTTCAACATTTAAAGCTTCTCTACATAATTTAGAATCTTGCCAAGTTTTCCTTCATCAGACACTGTGGGTTCTGATTATTACCTGGTCTGTCGGGTTGGTATTTGTCATTACGGATCAATGTAAAGGAATTTCTCTAGAAGCTTAAATATCTGAGTTGGAGACATCCTTTTAATGGCTTGTTGTCAGTGTAACACCTCCACACACAATTAATCTTTCTTCTATTTCTTGTTATATTTACATTTGAAAGTAAATTTCTTTATCTTCCACTAATTTTGAATGTATGAAATAGTAAAATCAACTCTGACTGTGACAGCACTGTGACAGCCGTGCCTGGCCTTTCTGTGTATCTTCATGTAGGACAGGAGAGAATGAATATCCTCTCCTCTCAGGGGTTCTGGTAAGATGTGTAATGGAAACTTAAATACTAAAACAGAATGAATTCAGAGCACTGTCTCACTCACAGTAGTCAATTAATAGATGCTTTTGAATGTTATTATACACAGATTATTGAATGAGTTCTCAGGCTTTTTACATCTTAATTTTTTTTAAAAAATAACTATATTTCTTAATTTCTTGTGTTTTAAGTACATGTCAGTGTAGAATATATTTTTCCTTTGCAAACACTGAGAAATAAAGATAATTTACCAGATCTTTAAAGAAAGATGTAGGACAATACAATGTACTGAGTGGTCTTTGTATAAGATTTCCATCATAGTTCTTCCAAAGTGTCATAATTTTAATGACTAAAATAACATGAACACTTTACAGTACTGTAGGTAAGAAGTACAGCACAGGCCTCACTTTACTAGCAACAGGTTTTGGTGTAGATGAATTTTTTCTGAGTTTTGTAGGCCTTGTAGAAAAAACAAAACTGTTGCTTTATTCATTTACCTTGTTGACTACATTTTATTCTCTCTGATTGTCAGTGAGGTGATAATCACAGCTTTAAAGAGAAACATTTCCTTTGCTCAGAACTCTCATTTCTCCAATTTTGGAGGCAATTAGTTTTGCCACTTTTACTAAATTCCATTGTGCCTGTTTCTTCTCCTTTTAAGTACCCGCATGATAAATTATGCCCAGGTCACATATTCACACACATCCTAAGGAATTACAGGGTGAACATCTTTGATGGGATGACAATGACGCTGACTTTCTTGTCTCTCACTGGAATTTATTGATGCACTCATTTTTTATCCCAGGTTCATCTTCTGTGCTAATTTAATTTCCTTTGTGTCTCGGCTGTGCGTTAGACTTGATGGGAGAGCTTTATAAATTTTCCGAAAGTCAACAACAAGGTGGTTCAGAAGTCCTAAAGGTAAAGAGAATTACTTTACTTTATACTGGGTCATAATATATTATTTATACTTCTGCTATAGTTTTTTTGAAGAAATATAAAATTACACAACTCAAAACACAACTTCCTATCTTTAGAGTGAGTGATAAAAAGTACAGGGCAAGAGTTTTGTTCAGCATTGTCTATGAATTGGACACAGTAGCAAAGATGGGGCCAAGACAGAGATGAAGATCCATGAGTTTCATGCAGGCTTCACCTGACAACAAGGTTTTGCTTTTCCCAGAACTTTAGTGATGCTAGATCTGGGAGTTGGCAGGCCACATTAAAGGACAAGCCAGAGGACGAATGCCATTCTGTACCAACATCAAGATTTCATGTCTCACAGAGGAGCTCTCCTTGGTTGCATTTTACAGAAAAAAAGGAATAGAATCTTTCTAACTTGTGAGTTAGTTACCTTGTTACAAGAGCGGAGGTGGGGATGAAATCTCAAGGCATTCGTCATCAGTTGTCCATGCCTTCCTCTATTACACATGGGCATTTTCTGACTTGAGTGGTAACAACCCAAAAATCCGACCAATTTTGAGCTTGAAACTAACAAAGATACAAACGAACAAGCACAGTATAAAGTACATGTCACCTGAGTATTAGTTACAATTGTGAGAAAGATTTATTGTGGGTCAAATTTACCAATTACAGTGTTTGTAAAATGAACATTACTCTAGGAAAATTAACGATTCTACATGTTTAATCTATTTTAGGCTTATCATGTATTCAGTCTCATTACTGAAAATATTCAGATAATATAGTGGTGGGTTGATGGGTGAATTTAGTTTTAGTAATTTTGATTTTTCTGTTTACTCTTAAGGACAATTTATACAAAACCCAAGAGGAATTCCCTTCCCTCTCTTTTTATCCTGACCTCTTCTGTAGCCTTACAACTAAAAATACAATTTCCAAGGCTGGAAATAGATTTTATCAATTACCAGCTGTTCTTAGATTCAAAATTTGAGTAGTTTACAGTGTTTATAAATAACAAATGTTTAGGCATTAGTATTAATTATATGAAACCTTGTAAGCTATTGTAGATCATTGATGTTAATAGTGACTCAGTATTGCCTGAATTTGTCCAATATTAGCACCTTGGTACAAAAGCTTTTCATGACTTTCAGGAGAATTCAGAGTTGATATCAGTATCATGAAATAATTTTGTGTCCTAGTTACAAAAATATATAACCATGAATGAACTCTATAAATTTTCTCATGCATTAGGTAAATAGTGAATCTAGAATATTCATTTATTACTCCAATTAAAACTTATAGATTTTCTGAAGTGAAAACAGATTAACAAATAAAGACAGCTATTGCTTATGAAATGTTATTGTTTAAAAGTTGTTGCTGAATTGAGCTATGGCCTTCAAGTTTAATTAGATAAAATTGAATCCTTCAAATGTCAGGCCATAATTACATTTAACAAACTTTATGTCTGATCAGCAATTGGGTTTAGATAGGGGAGTCGATGAACAGGCTGGGTCAGGGTCCCCACTCTACCACACTGGACTTCTAGCAGCAAACAGTGTAATCCTGTGCACTTCATAAAGATGACCTCATCTCCTTGTCATAGTAAACTTTCTATAAGAGCAAGAACTGACACACTAGAAAAGATGGGGCACAGCATGTCTGGAGACTTTAGGAACCTCCAGAGATACAACTCCTGAGTTGTCTTATCTTCACCAACGTAAGGTTTTCACCCAAAGTAAGAAAAAATTATTATTTAAATGCAGGTTCTTTAAGCCCAAAGCATAATATCATATAATTTATTGACATGTTCAAAATATTTCTCTTTAATATATACTGGTGTGACGCATTGAGCAAAAGATGTGGAGAGCAAGAGTCACGGGGCCATCATCAAATCATAAAGCCCGTCGCTGAACAGTAGCGAATGGTCTCTGAGTCTGAGCTCTTAACATTGTGCTATTCTGCCTGGATGGTGAGAAAATCGAGGTAGAGAAACACTGTAGTGGACAGAAGAGTCCTTCCAATTTTCAGTGAGGAAAAAGGTTTAAGATGCTGTCTCTGAATTCTATGCAGTACATTTTAAATTAAAAGGACATTTAAAAAGGATCTTTAACTTATCTAAAAGACTGGTTGAATATACTATAAATGGTGAATCTGTCTTTAAAATATAATTGAAAGTTTAATATATTTTTAAAAAATTTTTCAATAGAATTATAGCATTTTCCTCCCTCCATCCAGCCACTCTCAATGCCATGCCCACTGCTGAACTCTTCCCATGTGCCAGCATTTTTATTTTTTATTATTCTATTTTTATTATGGGTGTTACAGATATAAATGTGTGTGTATGTATGTGTGTGTGTGCACAAATATATATCAGTACAGACTGCTGAGCCCTTTTGTGTTGGTGGCATGTGTATTGTTTCAAGACTGGCCACTTGCTTTGGACAACCAGTAAAGTGACTCATCCCTGAAAGAAGCTAATTCTCCAAGCAATCATAGGTTGCCTATATATTTTTTTTGTCTTGGAGCGGGACCCCACAAATTTTCTCATTTGCATTTATCATGTCAGTTGATATCACCATTGTCCTGTTCTTATATATGAAGTCATTTCTAGTACACACTGTATCACTGCAAAAATCTTGATATTCTGGCTTTCACTGTCTTTCTGACTCCTGTGATATGATGATCCATGAACCACACAATAGCTGTGAATTATAGGTAGCAACTGGGGTTGGGATCCCCAGACTCTGTTGATCTCTGCATTGTTTCTAGTTGTGCTTTCTGTGGTGGTCCTCATTAGTTATAATGAGACCCTTCTTTACAAGCGGTGCTACCTTTACTCATCTGTGGGTCTTCAGGTAAAATTTGGAATATTGTAAGAGATTATGCTTGTCTCGAAAAGTGGTGGTTAGTAGTGCGTGAACAAAGAGTAATAATTTTTCACATTTTGTAGGAAAGCAAATTAGTGGAACCACTGTGGAAAACAACATGGAAAATTGTGAAAAATCCAAAAAGTCAATCTATTACATAACCCAGCTATATCACTGCTTGTCATACATAAAGGAACTGACATCCTTCTGCACAAATACTTGCTCAGTAGTGCTCATTAAAGGGAAAAAATGCTCTGCCAGGCCCTACAAAATTTTGACACTCAGGGATTCTTAGTCAGTCACAGACAGTTTAAGCACTCAATCTGTAATCACAAAATATAAAAATAATTTTAAATCCCTTTCCTTGTTTTTTTTTTCCTTCTTTTTTTCATCTTCCTCCTATCTACTGATGTGGGAAGTACTTCTGTATGTATTGCTTTTATTGGTTGATGAATAAAACTGTTTGGTCATAGCTAACAGAGTAAATCCAGATGCGAAATCCAAACAGAGATAGAGGGAGTGAGTAGGCAGAGTCAAGGCGATACCATGTAGCCTCAGAGGGAGTAAGATGCCAAAACATCATTAAGCCACAGACTTGTGGCAATACATAGATTAATAGAAATGAATTAATTTAAGATGCAAGATCTAGCTGGAAATACACTTGAGCCTATGACCAAACAGTGCTGGAAATAATATTGTTTCTGTGTGATTATTTAGGTCTGGGAAACTGGAAAATTAAAGCTGTCTTTATTTACATAATGGTACCCAATATTTGGCAATGTACATCCACATAAAGCCTAAGAAAGCTTTAAAAATAGCATGTCTAGACCCACAAATATAGGAGTCAATTGAGGGTTTCTTGGTAGCCACAATTTTTAGATAGGCTCTGTTTGTTGGCAGCCAGCAGAGGTGCAACTTATTTATGAGTCTGATTCCAGATTGATACTGGTGACACCAAAGTCTATGGACCTTTTGGAGGCCCTGCTACGGATCACGTAAACGGGCTTTGTGAGCAGCATGCTGCTACTTGCTTAATAGCTGCATAGACCTGTTGCATCCCTGGTCCTGGGGTGGTCAGCATGGCTTGCAGTGGTAGTGAGCATACCTCCGCCAAGATGGATGGGGGTGGAGCCAACAGGCAAAGCCTCAGAGTTAATGCTATCCATGCCTGCATAGCATTTTAAAAGACAGCCTTGGTCAGGAAAGGTTAGGTACACAGTGAGAAGAGATTCAGACAAAAGCCTTTCTAAATGAGCCACAGTAAGTTTAACAAATGTGTGTGCTTGTAAGACAGAGGATAAAAGATAGTTAGAATCATAGATAAATAATAAATTAAGGGTGTTAAACTGAAGCTCTTAAATAAAAAATAAAATAAAAAGCATAATTTCCCTGAAAAGATGTAAAATACACAAAGGGTATGGATTATTGTGTTTTCTTTGAATTTTTTTGACTGTAGAGAGACATTTGATTCTGGAGGCTACTAAGCTAAAACAACGTATATATTTTAAAATTATATTGATTTAAAAATTTGAGTCTAAGGACATGTTACATTAGAAAAGAGGTCCTTCTTTATTTCCACAGAGTCTCGGAACCTGTGGATTCCTTATAGGATATTGTGGTTTGATGGAACAAGACCCCACAAAAGGTCCCTGTGTACCCTAAAAATACTTTACTCAAAAAAATCAGGAAGTAGTCTGGAGAAAACTATGCCCAAATTCCCTAAATGATTGTTTATAAATGTTTGTTTTTTATTTAAAAGAGGTTAGGTATAGATGCTTAATGGTCACAGTCAATCTTTTTTTAAAAAAGGGGTATGATATAAAAATGAATAATTGACATTGGTATGGATTTTTGGTCTATTGGTACAAATAAAGGTCAATTTTGTCACATATATTTTTACTCTTAAGGTATTATATTTATGCAGCTCATTAAAATGTAATGTATAATTAAGAAATACAGATTTTATATATTAGCCTATAGTAATCAAACATTTAGGCATGTTAGCTAAGTTTTTTTTAGAAATACAGAGATATATTGTAGTTAGAGAGATAATTTTCAACACTTCAAAGACCAAAGAAGATGGTATTCAAAAGTCTTTAAGAATTTAGACTTTTAGCCGGAGAGAGACTGCTCAGGGAACAGGGCGCCCAACCGCTCTGCACGAGGACCCGAGTTCGATTCCCTGGCCGGGCACCGCACCTAGTTCTGTCTACCTTCAGAACGACCTGCACACACATAGTCTCCCACCATCTGCCGTAGATCCGCGTATAGTAGTAGGCAAAAAAAAAAAAGAATATAGACTTTTCTCAACAGTGAGACAAGTCAAGAGTCTGATGTCAAGATTCTGATAAAACTATTGTCACATCTGCAGTGTCTACCAGACCTTCAATGACAATTTTATTTATTCATATTTTTAATTTTGGTCTTTGTTCATTTATAAAAGTTTACCAACATACTTGCTTCATGATTTCTCCATTATTTTTTGTTTCCCTCTTCTATAGCTGTTTTATTATCCACAGCAGTATGAATTTTTCAATAGGTATTAGTTTCTTTAATGCTCTGGGAAGGAGTTTCCTCTGCAATGGCAGTAAATGACTGAACTGGGTTTGCAATAGGGCCCTTCCCAGTGGCAAAGAATTACCTTGAGTATTTCTCATTGGCCTCCATTCGTCATTCCAGTGCCTGCTTTGCCACACCTTCTGTATGATCCAGAAGGGAGGGGCTTTCTGAATGGATTACTCTTAGAAAAGACATTGTTTCTTGGAAGACCCTGTCTAAAATCCACTTAAACTTGACCTTGTTTGCCACATATATTGCAGTTGGCATTTCAGTTTTTCCTCAAACTTCTGAAAATCACCTCTCATATCCATGCAACATCATGTTCATGAGATTCTATATTAATTGTATCTCAGATCCATTCCTCCAAAGGTGCTGACCTTGGTTTAACATCTGAATTATCCTTTTGCATAGAAAATTGGCACTTTCAAAAGCCAGATATTCAATTATTGTTTGTCTAGGTTCTGAATTTGGTATCATTTTATTTACTGCTGAAGCCAATCTTTGTAAGAAATTCATAAAGGTTTCCTTTGGGTCTTGTATAACTTTAGTAAAAGTCTCAATTTTCTTTCCTATTTCTTTAGCTTTGTCCCAAGAATTCAAAGCTGCTGCATGCAAAAATCCAGGGTGCAGTCATCTGATATACAACTTGTTTTTCTATAGTAGCATATTCTCCTTCTCCAAGAATTTGATCTTGAGAGATTTTCCTTTCTCTAGCTTCATTCCATTCTTCAATAATCTTAGGCTCTTCTCTGAAAGAGGTACTCCGTTGTAATTGTAAATCACATTCTAAAAACACCTTAAACCAAAGCTGCCCAGTCATTAGGGATAATTCTATTACAAACTGACTAGCAGTTTAACATTTGCTACACAAAAGATGAATGCATGCAATAAGAGACTATCGCTTTCTTGAATATCCTTCAATCTAATATTGCCATAGAGGCCCAGAGCCTCTGTAATTTGACAATTCCTGAATATTACATGATATAATAAGGTTGGTTGTCTGAAAACATTTTACTCTTCCTCTCTATTCTTATAATACAACGCTGAAGTTGGCTCTCCATTGAATTCCTCTGCCTTTATTTGAATATCTCTGTGATCTGTTTTATTGGATTTTCTAAGGACTCTATATTATCACTCATTTTAACCAGTTTTTAAGTGACAAGACAAAAATGATAAAGTTGATAATGTTTACTATTGATATTACATAAATTCCATCTAAACTGAGAGAATGTCCTTGTGGTATGATTGCACATTCTTTGGTTATATACCCAAAGATGCTATTGCTGGATACTCAATTGTACCACAAGGACATGTGTTCAACTATGTTCATAGCAGCATTGTTTGTCATAGCCAGAACCTGAAAACAACCTAAATGCCCCATTGACTGACGAATGGATAAGGAAAATTTGGTACATTTACACAATGGAGTATTACACAATAGAAAAAATAATGACATCTTGGAATTTTCAGGCAAATGGATGGAGCTAGAAATCATCATGTCAAGTGAGGTAACTCAGACCCAGAAATACAATTGTCATATGTACTTACTCATAAGTGATTTTTAAACCTAAAGCAAAGAAAACCAGCCTGCAAATCACAGTCCCAGAGAACCTAGACAACAATGAGGACCTTAAGAGAGACAGACATACATTGATCTAATCTACATGTGATGTAGGAAGAGACTACATCTCCTGAGTAAATTGGGAACATGGGGACCATAGGAGAGGGTTGAAGGGGAAGGGAGAGGAAGGGAGGGGAGCAGAGAAAAAAGTATAGCTCAATAAATCTAAAAAGTAATTTTAAAACACATAAAATAATCAAAAAAGTCAAAGATTTTATATTACATTTTGCAATGTATTTAAACAATTTCATCTAAATTAGATAGCCTCCCATTCAATCATTCTATTTTCAAAATGTCTAGCATATTGTCTTACAGAGACCCAAATGCCTCCATTATAATGGTTTTCTCCAAATTTTAATGTGGGAAAAACTCTCTCTCTTTTTTTTTAACCTATTCCTTCCTTTAAGAATTCCCAATTGTCTTAGCAAATCTATTGATGATGTTGAAGAATACGTGAGGCTTATTGCTGCTGTGTAGAAAGGCAATTGCCTGACTAGATTTCAAGGCAGCTAACTAGTCTGACAGCAGTCTAAGAAGAGGTCATAGGGAGAGCCTGCAACCCACAGTGGAATGAGAGAGTGGGAACTGGCTAGATGGAAAACACAAAGGGGATTGTTTGGAAAATGGACGTGTATTGGGGTACTGCCTGAAGGCTACAACAGAAAAATCCCCAACTCACTCAGATGTTATGGACAAAAGAAAAGAAAGCTAACTTCATGGTACTTGATCTCTATGTGTTGCTTCAGTGGGAGTCCCAAATGCATCTCTTGCCTGTGCTTGTTGCTTTTTTATTCATTCATACCACAAACATTGGGTGCAAAATGAAGCACAAGTTGTAACAAGACAGAGAATGATATTAAGGTTCAACATGAAGATCATAAAAGCAAACCAACCAAGCCAGTAGAGATCTCGTACTGCTAAGAAATCCTGCCTTTTATTCTTTTCATTAAAGACATGTGACACCCTCGTACTGAAAAATAAATGTGCAGTCTCTTTTACATAAGCAACATATAGTTAATAGGGCCACTTTAAATGAATTGTATAGGTAACAATTATGCTTAAAGAATACATACATACCACACACACAAACAAACACACAAACACACACACTTTAAAACATTATTTTTTTATAAAAAATTAAAAGATTTGCTCAACACCAACATTAGGATCTTTGTTCCCTAGTTAAGGAGATTTGTTGCAATGACAAAGATTTTTAGATGTTAAGCACAAGAAACAGAAGAAAGCAAAGATCTATTTGTCTGGAAGGGAAAAGCATCAATGCCCAGGAGTGATACCATCATTCTCTGTGTGAGGCAGAGTAATCTGAGGACATTTGCACCCGCTAGCAGTTCTACTCATGATACAGTCCCCGCCATGTGCTGCTGCTGTTTTTGCCTTCACACCTTTTACTTAACTAATTTGTCACATGTTTATGAAAATTTAAAGAATGAGAATCATAACCAGAATGTCTAAATCAGCATACCTTACTGTTAAAATATGTTAAAGTCACTAGAATGCTGCATGTTATGTTCACACAGTAATTGATTTCCAAGCCATGTACTTTGCTGGTCTGGATTGGTATTTGACAGTTTAAAAATAGTGAACTATGAACTTGGTTTTCTACAAAATGACACAAAAGCAAGACATACAGATAATGCACTAGTAGCCACACATTCATGAGTGATATGTGGGGGATTATATATTTTCTTTAATGTGTGTATGTCTATTGTACAGTTCCAAAGTCATAACTATAGAAACTACTGGAGCAGGAACTTAGCTACCTGCAGCAATGTTTCTGGATTGGCTTTTGTATGTTTCCTGACATGGGATTATAGAAATGGAGACTGCACTTTCATATCCATAATCCCAGACCTGAATAATCACATAAAACTATATTAATTACAACACTGCTTGGCCTATTAGCTCAGGCTTCTTACTAAGTAACTCTTACATCTTAAATTAACCCATTTCTATTAATCTGTGCATTACCACAAGACTGTGGCTTACCAGTGAGGTCCAAGTGTCCTTCTCCTTAGACAGCTACACACCATTTTTCTGACTCTATCTTCTTTCTCTCTACTTCTCTGTTTGGATTTCCCACCTAGCTTTATTCTGTTAAACCACTGGTTAAAACAGCTCTATTATTTATCCAATAAAAGCAGCACATACAAAGAATGATGTCCCATATCATTATTATTCAAAAACATTTTTATTAACTGCTAACAGAAAAAAATCAAACCTAATTTTTGGAATCAGAATTCTAAATTCTTAGTATTAAGTATTTGTAAAAGTTTTTCTATCCTTTTCAGATATAGAACCTAAAGATATGGTACAATCATTAGCTACTATAATATCTCAGTATCAGCCAATACCTCCTCTTCTTTTTATTTTCCATGTTATTTCAACTGTCCATGGCTAAAATTTAAAATCCATTTTGGTTATATCTACTGATCAATATAACAATCTTACTAAAATTCTAAATGTCTGTATATTATAAAGATTAAATCTATAGTGATGTTTTGGGTTCCTACTCAGTCATTTATAATTTTCTACCATTTTCAAGTCTTTCTTCCTCCTGCTTAAACAGATTCATGATTCTTTTATAAAATTTTTCATTTATTTCACATTCCAACTCCCTCCCCCTTCTCATGATTTCCCCTGCCACCCACCAATTCATGGTCCACCCACTCCTCAGAAAGGGTAAGGTACCCATGGGGCATTAAAAGAGCATGGCTCATTAAGATGAGGCAGTACCAAGTCCCTCTCCACTGCATCAAGGTTGAACAAAGCATTCTATCAAAGGGACTGGGCTCCAAAGAGCCAACTCATGCACAAAAGATTGATCATGGTCCAAATTGGGTCTGCTCTCTCTGTGAGTTTACTCATGATGATCTTTACCAACCTTGCTAATATAATCCCTCTTCCCTCTCTACATCTGAACTCCCAGAACTTGACCTTATAGTTGGCTGTGGATC
Source organism: Myodes glareolus (assembly GCF_982192425.1). Lineage (NCBI taxonomy): Eukaryota > Metazoa > Chordata > Mammalia > Rodentia > Cricetidae > Myodes > Myodes glareolus. The sequence goes on from NC_142028.1 coordinate 112,670,107, forward strand.
TCTTTATCTGCTTCTATCAGTTACTGGATGAACATTCTCTGATGACAGGTATAGTAGTCATCTATCTGATTACAAGGAAAGGCCTTTTCAGGCACCCTCTCCAGTATTTCTAGGAATCTTTGCTAGGGTCATCCTTGTGGATTCCTGGGACTCTCCCTAGCACCAGGTTTCTCCCTAACGCTATAATGGCTCCCTCTATGAAGATAAATCTTTCATTGATCTTCCACTCAGTCCATCCCCCAACTAGACCATCCCGTTCCCTCATGTCATCATCGCCCTTCCCCTCCCCTTAACTACTCCCCTCTCCCCAATGGGCCGAGAAGATCTCATCTATTTCCCCTTCTGAGGGTGATCAATATGTTCCTCTTAGGGTACTCCTTATTACCTAGAATTTCTGGGGCTATGGAATATACTCTGGTATCCTTTGCTTTAAATCTACTATCTATTTAAGACTGAGTACATACCGTGTTTGTCTTTCTGGGTCTGGGCTATATCATTCGATATGATTTTTCTAATTTCATCAGTTTTCCTGCAAATTTCAAAATGTCCACAATTTTTACTGCTGAGTAATACTCGGTTGTATAAACACACCACATTTTATTTCTCTGTTCTTCAATTGAAGGGCATCTAGATTGTTTCCAGGTTCTGGCTATTATGAATAATGCTGCTATTAACATAGTTGAGCAAGTGTCTTTTTTTGTATGGTTGAGTATTCTTTAGGTATGCCCAAGACTGGTAATACTTGGTCTTGATGTAGACTGATTCTCAATTTTCTGAGAAGCTTCCATATTGATTTCCAAAGTGGCTGTAAAAGTTTGCACTCCTATCAGCAGTAGAGGAGTGTTCCCCTTACGCTGAATCCTTTCCAACATAAGCTGTCACCAGTGCCTTTGATCCTTGTCATTTTCACAGGTCTTCTTCTTCCAGCAGTGTACACACCTGCTTTCCCTTACCACTGTGCAGCATCCCTGTTTCTGCACTTCAGAATGGGCTACACATTTATTGAGCTAGCCCCTTACTCATGCCTTTTCTCTAACCTGTAATCTGTGTTCTCCAGAAGTCACACAGGTCAACGATAAAAGATGCTGAGTAACTCCAGTTTAGTTCTGCCTACTAAAGCTCCCTTCAATTTTTGCTGCTTAAACTTGAAATGTCAAAGAATTATTGTCAGAAAGCAAAATACAAAGCATAGTTGGTATTGAGGAAAAGAAAAATGATACTTGTCATCCCCGATGACCCCTGAAAATTCCTTAGTCAGAGCTTGATTCTAGTGCTGTACTGGAAGGACAGGTAAAGGCTGCCAGCCAAGCCTCTTGCTGTGAAACACAACTCTGAGGCACAGATACTATGCAGTGAAAACAGTCCTTCTATGAAAATGCCTGTCATTTGACGCAGGATGCCTGAAAATCCCCTTGGAACAAGAAGGGGACTGAGGATTTTAGGAACCCCAGTGACATCCTTCTAACTGTTAACTCAATTTTTTATCAGGCAATATATAGCTTGGAAAGTAAATGAAGTATCTTTTATTTCAACTTTTTAAAAGGTAATGATAGCTTATCAAAACTAAAAATTTCACACTATCCACAGTTAAGCCTAGGCAATATCTGATGCTAGCAGAAGGAAACTACAGGTTACAGTTCAGTTCATTAGAGTGAGGTTAATTAAATCTTGATGTGGGAATTCTCATGCTTTATTATCTTTTCTTCAGTACCTCCTTAAAAGGGCAAAAAAGTCCCATAAATAAATATAAAACAATCCATATATTTCTTCTTACAATAGGAAATTAAAGAATATTAGAAACTTCTGTATTTAAATGAATAAGCAATATCAATTGTTTGATAAATGCTTTTGTTTGCAGGCAATTTAGAACCTACAGGTTAGTGTTTTAGTTTACATGAACTCTCATTCAGTTGTCTGGTTTTCAAAATCTTAATATGGGCATCATAAATCAAAGAAAATAGGTGCATGAAAGGGTAAATTTTCTGGTGAAACTGATTTCTTGTACTCATTGTTGTCCTTGAAAGTACATTTGGGCTATTATACGTGATGTTCATCAATACCCAGTTAGGCTGCGAACTGGTTCAAGCATACTTTTATGCTTTGTTATGAAGAATCTCAGAGAAAAGACCCATTTTTCACTCATGACCCCACAGCATTGTACTTTATAAGGGACTCTTTCCCATTTTCATCCTAAACCGCAATCTCTGCTTGCAGCTGTTCTGTTTGAGTAACCTGATTAAAATGGACCGATAACTTTCCCGTCTTTACTGCATTTTATGATTGCTACAATAAATAGCCACAATCTTCTTTCTCTGGATAGGATATTTTCCTGAAGAAAGTTGATGTCTTTTACCTTTTGGTTCTGAAGACTTTCCATTTTCAGGCTGTTTTATGCAGATTGGTTTATCAAAGCCCTATTTACATCCAAGGAGTTGCCTCATTAATAAACTCATCAAATGAGCAGTATGACAGAAATGAAAATTATATCCTTAATCGGATCGAGCAGATAGGCATAAAAAAGTCGAGGCTAAAAATTATTCCATGAAATGTTGTATTTATTTTTAAATATTTTTATTTTCACATATCCATTTAAGAGATGATGGCCTAGGAAAGAATGTTGACCCTGGATGATGTTATGTCCTTTATAAGTGCATGCTGTTATAAAGTCGAGGCATTAGTCCTAAAGCAAATAATACTACATCTTAAACTCTGGGTGAAGTAGCATTTCACGTTCTGAAATATATAGGCAGAAGTTGTATTCAAATACAAAACTGAGTCACAAAGGACCAGTACTAATCTAATCAATGCTGATGAAGCCATGTCTTTATAAGTCACCAACAGAAAATCCTGGGTTTTCAATGATAATATCCTTGCTCTTCACAAAGAACTCATTTCATTATTATTAAATAACAAAGATAATGTTAATAATAATGATAATGATAAAAACACATTCTACATATGTTTAGAAAACTGTCTTTTCCAATTTTTGGTCTTATTGTTTTAAACAAACTTGGCCAAACCTGTAATAATAAAGTGAACATTCTAGACATTAAATTGTGTTTCTGGGCCTGTCTTTTCAGCTCATGTCACCCAACTCTTGAACTGACATCCTATTAATTTCAAATGATACTGAACAACATAACCTTGATTGCTATAGTTGAAAAATTACTTTAAAATGGTTTCTTTATTCCTTTTAATTATGTGTATGTACGTGTGCATCTGTGTGCAGGCATGTTCATGAGAGTGCAGCTGCTCTGTGAGACTAAAGCTCTGAGAACTTCTGAAACTACATAGACAGGCAATTAAGCCTAATGTGTATTGGAAATCAAATTTAGGTCCTCTGCTAGAACAGTAACATAACATATGCATGACAGTAAGTATATATATGCTCAGGCCAGTTGAATAATCACTTCAGATCCACTTTTCATATCATTGATTAAAGTCAGTTAAGGGTGCATTTGTGTTTTTATCATATACTCTACAATACTAGCCATTTTTGATCATCTAAAAGCAAACAAATGTGAAATAAACTATAGTCATTGACAGTATTATTTGTGTGTATTTATGTATTATACCAAACGATTCATATGTGTAAGAGTGTCAGTACATACATATTTTGTCAGCTCTTCTATGGAATAATTGCTATTGATCTATGCATCCAGTCCTGTGTTTTATATATTAAATATCCAGAACCCTGTGCTGTTCTCTGTTACTGACAGTATTGTCATTTCCTGTTTCAACAGTCGGGACTGTGATGAGACAACACTGACATCACTCTTCCTTTTCTGCCCGCAGGTTGTAGTCACAACTTATTTATTGTTTTCTTAATTCCCTTAGAATTAAATCTGCAAAAGCACAATATTCTGTTTAATTTCAGTTTTTCATTTGCTATATAAATGCATTTCTAAGAGGTATTAAGCAATTATTTTTTGAAATATAGCAAACACATGATAAAAAAACATTTTAAAATAAAATTTTATTTAGTTTTTGAGATGTTCATACAATATATTTTGATCATTTTTATACTCCAACTCCCTCAGGTCCTGGTTGACGACACTCTCCAGCCAACTTGATGCTATCCCCTCATAGTTCTTTCATTATTGCAATAAGATCCCTGCCTATCTATTATGCTTTGGCAGGCTTTTGGAAATCTATTCATAATAGGCTGCCTCACCAAGCCTTAATATGAGGGGAGTAATTTAGTCCTATCTCAAACTGATAGGCCATGCTTTGTTGATGCCCATGGCAGGTCTGCCGCTTCCTGAACAGAAACAGAAAAGGAACGGATTCAGGAGTGAGCAGAGGGGAGGTGGGCTAAGGGAATGGGAGGAGAGAAGGGAGAGGAAATTGAAGTTTGAATGTAAATAAATTAATAAATTTGATAAATGAATAAATAAACCTTGTTTAACTACTCTCCTGGGGAGGACTATTTCTCCTGCTTTAGATAGCTTGGTTGCCTGTAGTGCCCTGTGCAGGTTTGCGGTTGTGTGAGCTTTGCCCATCTACAGTAGCATCTTTTTTGGTTATCCTTGTTCAGGTCATGTTGGCAGTCATGTTGATGAGAAGTCATGCATGTAGCTTCAGGCATTTCTAGGAGCCTCAATCTTACAACCAACTCTGCTACTCTGGTTTTAAATCCTCCCTCCCATCTTCTGCATCCCTGAGACTTGGGTGCAGAGGCAGTGTTATAGGTGTATCCACTGGGACTAGGCTTGAGGAAAAGATCTCCCTTTTCTACTCTAATTCTATTAGTTTGCATCCTCTTTCCTTCTTTTGTTAATAAGACTAAACATCTACCAATATTGTTAATTTATTTTCAGAGAACCTACTCTTTAGCTTAGAGAGTCTTTGTAATATTCTTTCGTTTGTGTACATATATCAGAATATCTTTTCCATGTATTAAACCCTGACATGGTATCTGTCCTTGGTAACAATGTGTGTGTGTTGGAAGGAGTAGAAAACAATTTCTGTTTTCTAATCCAAAAGGTTAGTTGGTACCCTTTTTTAGACAACTGAGACATTAATATTGAAAGTTACAGTTGAACAGTGTTTATTATTTCCTGCCATTTTGATGTAGTAGAACTACTCTCTTAAATCTCTTTCCACTAACTATTATGGGATTATTTGTTTTTTGTGTTCTTTTTTGTGCTTAATCTTCCCTTTATTCTAAATTATTCCTTTTAGTACTCTCTGTTGTACTCCCTGTACCTTAATGGATATAAATTCCTTAATTTTTTGAAACAAAAAACACACCTCATTTCATTTCAGTTATGAATGATCATTTTTCTGGGCAAAGTAATCTAGTCTGGCATCTCTGGTCTTTCTTAGCTTGTGGACCACATGTCCAGGTCCTTCTGGATTTTTAAGCAAGAGGCTCTTCGAAGAAGATTGCCTTCATAAGTGACTTGGCCTTCTCTTTCAAAGTTTCAATATCCCATATCCATTCTGTACATTTAATGTTTTGATTATTATGTGTTATGAGTACTTTCTTTTCTGTTCCTGTCTTTCCAGTATTCTATAGGCCTTATGCATTGTCATTGGCATCTCTATCTTTAGATTTGGGAAATTTTCTTTTATGATTTTGTTGAATACATTTTACCTGCATTTGGCCTAGATTTCTTCTTCAATGAATATTATGTATAAGATATAGGATTTTTTTCACAGTTTTCCAGACTTTATGGATGTCCTGTACTTAGCTTTAATCTTTTTCATTTTGATTTGGTGTTTTCTTTTAGTCCTGATATTTCTTCTGAGCTTCTTAATTGGCTTCCAGAGCTTTACATCTCATGTTGTAGTTTATTTTGCCCTTTCTTGAGAGATTCCATCTCTTCATTAAATTCTATTTTCACATTTTATATCATCATTATTTTATTCAACTATTGGTCATCTTATAATTTTGATTTATGCATTTATTCATGTCTCTTTTGCACTCCTTGAACACATTTATAATTTTTGAAGCTCTTATCTTGTGTTTTAGCTAAGTTGTTTTTCCCCCAGAGTAGTGCAGTACTGGTTTCTGGGATTATGCAATATGGTGCTTGTTTAGAAAGTACTGCAGTGAGGTGATGGTTTATGGCATAGACATATTATTATGGTTATTCATGGTGTGTGTGTGTGTGTGTGTCTGTGTGTGTGTGTCTGTGTGTCTGTATGGTTGTAATGACATCAGGGTCTCTGGATTTACAATGTTTATGAGTTTCTTGGTATGAAAATCTGGTTTTAACTTTGTTAGGTGAGTGTTTAGATTTGGATTTTCTGTCCCCAACCTGTCAGATTGTGGATCATCTGAACAGCGTCTGATTTCGAGCTGTGGTTCCACTCTGTGGTTCTAGATTCAGATTCCACGTGGTCCTTGGGGGCTAAGTGGGTCGAGCAGCTGATAGTCAAGAAAGCGGCTCTGGAACTCTCTATCTGTTCCATGCTATGGAATCTACATATAGTAGCTATAGAAGAAGGAGAAGAAACACAGGTCAATTTCACAGAAAATATTTTTGATAAAATCATAGTTAGATGTGTTTCCATTGTGTTCTATGTTTTCCTGAGCCCCAATCATGTGTGTGGTCATTGAGAATCACTTGGGCCGGTAAACTAAACCTGGGAGTTCTTGCCTAGAATTATGGTTCAGACTTTAGGTTTGGTCATCATTTAGTACCTTCTGATCAACACAGTGACTGAGCTGGCAGAGACGAGAGCGCAGTAAGTGAGTGTGTGTGTGTGTGTGTGTGTGTGTGTGTGTGTGTGTGTGTGTGCATGTGATAAATGTATTTGTACATGTGTGTGCCTATGCATACACATGTGTGTGTGTGTTGTGTGTGTGTGTGTGTATGTGTGTGTATAAGAGTAGGGCAGTAATGTGGAATTCCCCTATGTATGCTGTAAACATGTTTTATTACCATTGGATAATAAAGAAGCTGTTTGGGCAAGGGCTGCTATAGAAATATAGAGTAGGCAGAGTCAAAGAGATGCCATGTACCTGCCAATGGAGAAGGGCATGCTGGAACTTTATCTAGTAAGCCACAGCCTCAAGTCAATACACAAAGTAATAGAAATAGGTTAATTTAAAATGTAAGAGTTAACAAGAGTCCTGAGCCAGTAAGCCAAACAGTGTTGTAATTAATATAGTTTCTGTATGATGATTCAGGTGTGAGCAGCTGGGAAATGAATGAGCAGTCTCCGTCTATACGGACTGGCATCCATACATTTAGGGCTAACCCATGTGGCAAGCCATAGAATTTGGATCTTGGTGCTTGTATAAATGCTTGAGGTTAGGAAGAAAACAGCTGAGAGCATACCTGGCACTCAGCATCCCCACCTGAGCAAGCAGCTGAATTGGGTCTGCTAGGTGTGCACAGAATACAAAGCATGGCATATTGCTGCCACACTACATGGAGACATTTCCATGCCATGCAGAACACCACATGGAAGATTTAGCTTTTCCTCAGACAAAAAGGGTTTATGTACTACACAGTGCTGCTCACAGTTGAGGTGCTGAGCATGACTCCCACTCAGCAGTCCCAGATCTGGCAGTAAAGTTACTTCTGCCATATTGAAAGGCTGAGAGAGGCAAGGCCAGCATCCACGGCCACTGTAACCACACTGCTTATCATTTTGAAATGATCCTTGTCTGAAAAGAATTTCAGTTACACAATAGAACAGATTCAGATGTAAAAATCTTTAAATGAGACACAGTGTGTTCGAAAAATGCTGAAAATGTACATAGGCTTAAGAGAGAGAGGAAGAAAAGTATTGACACTTATAAAAAGAATTCTCTAAACAGACAGTAAAAAATATAAAAAAATAAAGACAGTCATAAAATTAAAAACTAAAGAAAAATAAGCCACATAAAGATGGAATATACACAGAGTCTGCATTATGTAATTATTGTGTAGTCTTTAAATTTCTTGACTACAGAGAGATATTTGATTCTGGGGACTGCTAAGCTAAACTATATATTTTTTAAAGGTATTTTACTTTTCAAAATTTGGTTCTAAGGGTACATTGCTTTGGAAAAGGGGTTCTACATTTGTTTCTACAGAAGATGAATTCCATTCAGGTTAATGTGGTTTGATGGAACAAGACCACACAAAAGATAGCTATGAACCCTAAAAATACTTTATCCAACAAACATCAAGAAGCAGTTAGGAGGAAACTACACCCCAATTCTCCAAATTATTTTTTATAAATGTTTATTTTCAATTAAAAGTGGTTGATTATAAGTGACTAATGGTCACAATCAAATTTTTTAAAAAAATAAGGGAGATATGATATAATGATGAATACTTTGCATTGGTATGGATCTTGGTCTCTTGATACATATTTAAGGTTAATTTGTTACAATATGAATATGTATTTCTACTCTTATTTAAGGTATTGCGTTTGTGTAGCTCATTCAAAAATGTAATATATAGTTAATAAATGCAGATTAATAGATATTCATCTATAATAATCAAACTGTATTCAAGTTAGTTAGGTTTTCTATATGCATAGAGATATATTTCAGATTGATAGGTATTCTTCAAACCTTCCAATGACCTATACATACAACATGTAAAATGTTTTAAGAACTTAGTCTCATCTTGACAGTGAGCCATGTATGCTTCTGGCAGCACCAAGTACTTCAGAGAGGTTGAAAGGCATGGAAGGAAAATGTTATGGAACTTGCCTTTAATATGATAAGGCTAGCCAATTTGGCAAGAAACTGCTCTTGCCTGGACTGCTTGATGACATACTGTACGAACTGATCATACAGGACCCACAGAAAAGTGATTACTGAACTTGCCTGAAGAAGATGAGACAGTCCTTCAGGGTTCCTGCTTCATGAAAGTGTCTGCCAGACATTCTTCGGGACACAGTAGGAAACAACTGACGAACTTTTCTATTGCAAGGCAGGAGAGATCTTCATATTTCCTGCTTCATGGAAAAGTCTGCCAGACACTATGGGCCTGTAGGCTGAAGATGGATGCTCCAATGTTACAGAAGAACTTTGGCTGACTGCCCAGGCAGCAAGATGTCTCTGTCATTTCTAGAGTTTTGGAAATTGCTTACAATGCACTTCCTGTTTAATTTGTTAATATTATATCCTTCTGGGATCTTTGAAGAGTCAAAGACATACAGTTTTCTTCGTTATAAATGAAAGATAAATTAGATATAAAACTTTAGGCTCTTGAAGATAAAATCAATGATAGCCTATTTAATATAACTTTTTCAGATACAAATCGACTAAATATTGTAACTGTAATTCTTGCTTAAACTTGTTTTGATGTTGGTAATTTTACTATGTTAAAGACAAAACCTTCCTTTTAATTCAGACAGAAAAGGGTAGATGATGTGAGATTTCCCTCTGTATGCTGTAAATATGTTTTATTACCATTGTTTAATAAAGAAGCTCTTTGGGCCAATGGCTTAACAGAATACACCTAGACTGAAAGATCTCTCTCTCTCTCTCTCTCTCTCTCTCTCTCTCTCTCGAGAGAGAGAGAGAGAGAGAGAGTAGGTGGAGTCAAAGAGATGCCATGTAGCTGTCAAAGGAAAAGCACACACCGGAACTTTTCTTGGTAAACTACAGTCTCATGGCGATACATAAAACAATACAAATGGGTTAATTTAATATAAGAGTTAGTTACTAAGAAGTCTGAGCTAATAGGCCAAGCAGTGTTGTAATTGATAAAGTTTCTGTGTGATTATTCAAGTCTGAGTGGCTGGAAAATAAATGAGCAGCCTAGGTTTATGGGGAAAGTAGCTCTGAAGGTCTCTAATTCATGTTATACATTTGGTTTGTTGAGGTACCACAACTCTGTGTTAAGTGGGTGACAGAAATTGAGTGCTTGTAGGGAGGTGACTGGTGTTGTCAGTCTCTAACTTGGATCTAGTTTTGGTTCCACAGGATTCTAAGGCCCGTTTTACAGGTTTAAAATCTAAAAATATACTTTCTGGCTAAGAAGATAACAGAAGTAAATAAATAAGAAATATTTATCACTAAATATTTTGTATATTGTAAGTATAATGTTTTGATCTGCATAGATTATGTAGCTCCATTACAAAGCCTTTTAGTTTTATTCAGCATAAATATGCTCAACTGAAAAGGAAAGCGAATCCCATCTCACCTCAGCTATTAATAAAATAATCAACTGTAATAAGTAAATTTTGGCCTGAAGTAATTTTAGCAAACTCAAATAATATATTAAATCTTTTTAATCTGACAGAAAGTGCTAACTAAAATACCCTTCATATTTTCATTGAGTCACCAAAACTGATCTGCAATATGTACTTTATTACTGGGAAAATGCACACACACGTATAGATAGAATATATATATATACATATATATATATATATATATAATATTATATAATACATACATTACATGTGTTCTAATCTATTTTCATTGTCAAAAATAACCATAAGATTCATTTTTTTGGTTGCTTTTCATTGCTTTTATTGAGCTATTCATTTTTCTCAACTCCCCTCTCTTCCCCTCCTCTCTACATCCATCCTCTCCTGTGACCCCCATGCTCTCATTTAACTCATGTCTTGTCTTTTTCACTTTCCTATGTATCTCCCTCTTAGAATCTTTTCTTGTTGTCTATGTTTTCTGGGGTTATGGACTGTAGGCTGGTTTTGATTTGTTTTATGTACAAAAGCCATGTAATAATGAATATATATTATATTTGTTTTTCTGGTTCTGAGTTACTTCACTCAATATGTTTTCTTCCAGATCCATCTATTTGTCTGCAAATTTCAAGATGTCATTTTTTTTTTACCTCTGGGCAGTACACTATTATGCAAATATACCACATTTTCCCTATATATTCTTCAGTTTAGGGGAATCTAGGTTGTTTCCAGATGCTGGTTCTTATGAATAAAGCTCATATGAACATAGCTGAGCACATGTTCTTGTGGTATGACTGAGAATCCTTTGGGTATATACCCAACAGTGGCATTGCTGGGTCTTGAGGTAAATTTCATCCCAATTTTCTGAGAAATTGTCTTGCTGATTTCCAAAGTGGCTGTACAAGTTTGTACTCACAGCAGGAATGGCGGAGTGTCCCCTTACCACACAACCTCTTCCGCACAGGCTGTTTTCAGTGTTTTAGATCTTGACCATTCTGACTGATGTAAGATAGAATCTCAGAATTCTTTTGCTTTGTATATCTCTAATGGCTAAGGATGTTGAGCATTTCCTTAAGTATATATCATCCCTTTAAGATTTGTCTGTTTAGAGTTCTCTGTTTAGGTCTGTATCCCATTTTTTAAATTGGATTATTTGTTCTTTTGATGTCAAGTTTCATGAATTTTTTGTATATTTTGGAGCTCAGCCCTCTATGTGATGTGGGGTTGGTGAAGATCTTTTCCCAATCTGCAGGCTGCCGTTTTGTCTTGTTTAATATGTCCTTTGCTTTACAGGAGCTTATTATTAGTACAGTCCTTGATACACATGGACCCAATTAATGATTTTAGGTGATTTTTGTTGTTTAGGCTTTAAAACAAAACTATATCTAAGCTTCCACAAATAATTTACCTCTAGAATATGATTCAAATGTTAACAAGTTTGTTACGTATTTTTATTTAAAAATGGTTAACTCCATATTGACAGAGATGTTTTCTGACTATGTTCTCGGTAGACTCTTCAGAATAAAGTGGGAAGACAATGGTAAAGAAACACATTCAGAATATCAGGGATTCTTTCTTATCTTAGCTCTAAATAATGAAGAATGTGAAGCAAATATTGAATATTATATGAAAAATAACATTCGAATTCATAAAACTAGGAATGTTAGTTTCCTGTGAAGTTGAATCTTCCTGTCCACTGTCTGGAGCTCTTTGGGTAGAATATTTGAGATCAGTGCTGTGACTTCCTGAAGGATATATTTGACAGAAATGGCGAGAGATGAGCTGAACGTACAGAACTTCATCCGTTATTTATTTTACATTTCAGAATCAACCTTCTGAGCAGACTAGATTTTGAAAATATTTTTATCATAAATTATCTCAAGTGTCCTATAGCTCCTTCTGGAAGTGACACTTTCCAAAGTCATCTACTATTCAGAAATTTCACTGGTGTAGTCTATTAACAATAATTTATGCTTGCCAATGAAACCTGAAGGGATAACTTGACACCTTGACATTTAATGCTGTGGTGAGGGGAAGTAAATTGGTGGTTTCATAGTGTGTGCACACTAGGGTAATTTATACTGCTTTTGCACATATTGAGCAATAATATTTGATTCCATAAACAACTAACTACAGTTTAGAGAAACTCACTCAATGCACATCTTACTCAGTTCCTACCTTGCCACTTAAAATGTATATTTCCATATCGATATATATATATATACTTAATCACTTCCCAAAACTGGATAATTTATGACTTCAGTGTAAATATAAAGATCTGGCTTGACAATTTTAAAAACTATTTTACAAGATTTTAATTGTATAATCCCATTTTATAAAGTTTTGTATCTAAATTGCATTTGATGTTTAGTGTGACATCTTAAATTATTGTTTACTTATACCTTCATTCCATTTTCAATAAATAGTGATGTTAAGTAAATATTTATTTTCTGCCATAATGATGCCCAGTACTGTATCAACATAAGCCATGTACAACTCCTCAAACTGGTCAGGCTCAGCAATGTGTTGGCCAGGACTGACTCACTAAGGCAGCACACCCTATTACACAAAAATAAACTGCACTAACCAGCTTATCATCTGCAGTGTGAAAGTCCCTGCATGCAAGTGCGATGTGTTCAATGTACTAGACCACACAAAGAGAGAGCATGAAAGGCACGTAGGGTGAGCTAAGCTTGCAGCTAAGTCTTGGATATCTACTCCATGTCCCATGGGATGAACTGAATCAATAAAATAAATTATCTGCCTTGCATTTGATAACCCAAGTAGGTGGGAAGAATGTTTGTTGTACATAGATAACATACAAAATGTAAAAATCCAGTATGACTACAGTTACTGTATATATGACTTCATTAAAAAGACAACCAGGATATGCTGTGACAAATTAATGTTCACTGAATTATGAACTTTCAAGACTGGTATGTGGTTTATATTTGGGTTCCCAGCTCTTTGAAGACTGAGGTTCCTATCAGTTGAAGACCAGCCTGAACTACACCGTGAGGTCAAAAACACCTTAGGCTAGAACAAGTTCCTCTTCAAAAGATCAACAAAAAATATCAACAACAAAAAGGCTACACAAAGGTAATTGTGGATCTTCAACCACAGCTCATTCCAACATTCTCTTTCATGATTTAACTTACCTAATATTTGAAAGAAAACATCCGTAACATATTTGGTATCCATACATTACAAGAAGGTTTTGTTTTTCTCTCTATTAGCAAATGTGCCTATTAGACGGAAATCAGGTATGAAAAGTAGGTCTTGATCATTATTTATTTTTGCTATGGTACATGTATACGTTAGAGAGATGACTCAGTGTATGAAGTGTTTGATGTCCCAGAGTGAGGACTTAAATTTGACTAAGTAAAGCATACATAGATCTAAACTTGGTAGCACAGGTTTATAACCTTGGCTTTTGTGTTTCATAGGAAGAAGTGATGGCAAATACTTGGAAGCTCACAGGTCTGATCGCTTGGCATACACACCATGCAGACTACATGAGAGGTCTGCACCTCTACTACACCAGAGAGGTCTGGTGTCAACAAAAGTGGAAGGTAAAAACTGAGAGAAGGCCATTGAAATGCATGTATCCACATGCATAAACATGCATCATACACACACATATCATATACATTACAAACACAACCAAACTATGAGTATATTTATACATGTCCATTCTAAAAATAATCTCTAAGTTCAATCAGTCACCTCATTTGAAAACTATATCCATAAACAATATGAAAATTTCCTTAATTAAATTTCAATATTTTAAAGTCTGTGTGCTTTGTCACTATCTAGTGATGAAAAATAATCCACTTTCCTTTTTGAAATGGCATTGTACTACTAAAAAACGCTGTTAATTCCTTAGAAGAGCAGTGCTTCCTCTCAGATATTCTGAAAGCTGGATTTGAAGAGATGGAAGCAGCAGCGTTCTCCATTATAAACTTGTCTCTGACCACTGGCAGGGCTCTCACGGCAGCTCTCTTTTTTTTCAAGGACGAGCTGAGGTCAATGACTATCACTTAGGATTCAGGCAATCTGGGAGGCTGAGCAGCAGCTTGGACAGGATGCCACATGCTCCCAGTACCCTGTTTCACAGATCCTGATGTTGTGCCTCTACAGAAAAATACAATAGAAGATTTTGTTCTCATATTTCCTTTCATTGTTCATCTAAGTTCTAACACCCAAGAGGGAGACATCCCTTAAAAATCACAGGATTCACAACAGATTTTGAAGCTCACACCAGATAGGGTGGAAGGCAGGAAAGGGCTGACATTACTTAATCATCACAACTGATTATTTAATCATCATAGTTTCTGAAATTTAAGCAACAAATTTTTAACCTAAGTATTTTCAGAGTTTTGTATCACTTGAGAAGGGAACAAGAGCAAAAGAAAAAAAAAATCCTTGCTTTCCTTAAATAGATTGACAACTCTTCCTTAAGGCAAAAATAAAAATACGTGTAGCTCAAAAAGAAATACCATATGCTGCTTAAGAAAGCACAGGAAGGAGAAAAGAGAGAAGGAGTGCAGTGAAAAAGGTTTTTATATGTGCAAGAAGACTTTTAGAAATGTAGTTCATTAGACCCTTGGGATTTAAAAGTATAAGCCTTATTTTAAAGGTCTGAAATACCATTATAATATCATAGACAAAAAATTAACAAGGAACATGTGGAATGCTAATTTTTACAATTTACTAGAAATCAACTGAAGATTTTCTCAGGCATACTACTTACTAAAATGCAGTAGGATATTTTCCACATGTGTGCAGGTGTCTGGGGAAGACAGAAGACGGCGTTGGATGCCCTGTAGCTAATATTACGGGTGGTTGTGAGCTGTCTGACATGAGTGCAAAGGACTGAACCCCAGGCTCCTGGAAAATTGGCAAGTGATCTGTACCAGTGAGCCATCTCTCCAGCAATCCCTCTCCCCATAGTAATATTAACCTGAGGTGAATCTGTAAGATTATTATATGTAACTTTCTAAGATGGAAAAAGGACTGATTGCTAAAGAAGTAAAGAAGCAGTCATTATTGACATTCTTGTTATTTAGCATAAAATATTTTGAAAATATATTACATTATCTGTAAAATTAATGAAGAGAATAAGGAAATGCTTCAGAGTAAGTGATTAGATGCCTATGAACATGCACACATATGCTTCATGTTGAACACACGTGTGTGTGCATGTTTATAGAGAAGATGGAAAGGGGAGGGAAATAAAATTAAAGGAAAGGAAAATGTGGAGGAAGAAGGGAAGTAAAAAGGACTGGGAAAGGATGTGAGGAAGAAACACAGGGAGACAAGAAAGTTCCTTTAAATTTTTTGATTAAGTAAGTTTTTTTTTCATAGAGGTAGTCAAATTAGGCACACTCTATTGGGAATATAGTATTCTCTTGTTTCTATTTCACTAGATTAAATAGGCTTCACCTGATAAAATATTATAACTTAAAATGTAGGCGGAGCTGCTTGAAATGCAAATAAGGGATAATTGTAAAAATGCTAGCATATTTCTAAGAAAATATAAATGACTTGACTGGCAGAGAAACAGAAGCTCCTTACCATCAAGTTATTTTATTATTTTTATTGAACTATACATTTTTCTCCACTCCCTTCCCTTCCTTCTCTCTCCACTTCTAACCTCTCATGTGACCCCCATTCTTTCAATTTCCTCAGGAAATCTTGTCTTTTTCTATGTAGATCCATGCATGTCCCTCTTAGTGTCCTCTTTGTTGTCTAAGTTTTATACAAACTGATTCCTGATCTTGACAGTATACACAAAAGGTGTAGTCTGTTCATCAGTTTTCCAAAATGAAGTATAACTATTTTCATATTAAAAGTGAAATTAAGGCCAGTAAGGTATAACATGCCCTTGACCTGAGTTTGAGACTCAGAGACCACATGGTGGAAAGAAAGAACAGATTCTTCTCCTCTGACCTTCAAACAAGTACCATGACATGGGCATACATGTATGTGTCTGTGAATAAACATGCATGTGAAAATGTGAATGTATTTGTATATGCATACACACACAAATATTTTCAAAGTTGAGACATGTTCAAAAACAGTAGAGTATAAATAAATGAGAATCAGACTTGGATCAACCCATTGAGACTAATTTATGCTGCCCCTACATGCATGAGTATAGGGCCTACCCACCAGAGCATAGCAATCCCCATGCTTGGTTGCTAGTTTTAAGATGTTACTGTGGGTCAGGTTCTACTCTGTGTTATGTTTGGAGCTTTAAACTGAAGGTTGTATAACTAGATTCTGATAGAACTTTTGAGAGGTCTAAGGGAAAGTCATTTAGGGGAATTCCCTTAAAATTGATCAAACTATTTCTCCTAGGGTTCTTGTTACAAAATTTTGAACCCAGGCTTACTTTTTCCCTCTACTGGCTTCTTTACTGAGATGTGATCCCTTTACCTACAGGTACTCTAGCAATCACTGTCACCCATAAGACCCTTGCCAGGGCATATGTTATACTCACTAGAATTTTAACCTCTAAAACTGACAAAAATAAAACTTTTAAAACAGAAATTTAAGCTGTAAACTCCAATCATGGACTTCTACAGTCTGTAACACTAAGACATTTCTGGTAATATTCAGGGCTTCATATTGGACCTGGGATTTCATACATGTGAGGCAAGCACTCTAATAATCAAACTATAGAATCCAGCCCACGAAAATATTTTAATTACCTTTAAATTAAGGTAATGTTAAGGAGTGGAAGATTTTGTTTTCAATATTAGTTACTAAAAGAGAACATGTGATGGCACAATTGTTTTCTGATATTCTTCAAATAGCTAAATTAATGAGTTCCATATCTAATGTAATACATTCAGAACTGGCATAATGGTCTCTTCAAGTCAACAGGTAATGTTTAATTTTGCATAAGCCTGCTACTGGTAATGCACTGTTGGTCTGTGTTTTCTCATTGCAAAAGCAAGATTATATATAGCTGTATTGATGAAAATGGGAAGAAAAAAATTGAGGCCAGTGGTTCATGGTCATAAAGGTTGGAGAATTAATAGCAATAGCTTCAGCCAGAAACACAATAACTTCCCTTACTATATCAGGAAAATAAAACAATGCCTTCTCCAGTCAAGGGTTTCTACTATGTAAGGATAATGATTACAGTATTAGTCAGCATTTTCAAAGTTCACACAGTATTTTACAAGTCATGGTTTTCCATAGTTTTGAAATGCAATGACAATGTGGGTTCAGAATCAGCTGAGAGATTTAAACAGACTATTTTATCTATTTTATAAAATTAAATTACAATATCTTTAGAAGTTTCTGGACTCCAGCTTTTTTACAACAGTACTCACAGTTACTATTCCTATCCGTCACTCTATTACGTAGAATATTATAATTTTTATTATTTTGAAACTTACTGAGGATATGAAAACAAGATGTACAGCTGAAAGGAAATATACCACAGAGTATTCAAAGCATGATTATATGATATTACTTTTTAAAGAAAACTCTGAGTTTGTGTACAGTTATGCATAACTAATAGTACAGGTTGTTTGAAAATGTATTTTTTCTTTAATCTTTTATTACATTTATTTATTTATGTTGCATTCCTACCACATTTTCTCCTCCCTCCTCTTGTCCCAGTTCATCTTCCCCACTGCCCTTCTGTCTCCCCACATCCACTCCCACTGTTTGTAGTCAGATAAGGGCAGGCCTTCTATGAATAACAACAGAGCATGGCATATAAGCTGTAGTAAGACTAACCTCCTCCCCTTGTATTAAGGCTAGGCAAGGCAATTCCATAGGGGGAATAGGATACCAAAAGCCAGCAGAAGAATCAGAGACAACCCCTCCTCCCACTATTAGAAATTCCTAATTATAAGACCGAACTACACAACTGTCACATATATGCAGAGGACCTGGGTCAGTTAAATGCAAGCTACAGTCTCTGAGAAGTACTATGAACACAGGTTAGCTGACACTGTGGGTTTTCTTGTGATGTCTTCGATCCCTCTGTGGTAGCATTATTTTCCTCTTCAGATAGACTAAGATGTAATTCTTGAAAAGATAGCTTTGATAATTGAAATTTCATGTATTTTATATGATATACACATAAAAGAAAACATAAAAGGAGAGATTATAACAGTGCCATGTGAACGGTAATTTTAAGAAACTGTTTTATTTATTTGCTACAGTTCATATATAGAGGTAGAGAAGCCTTTAATGACTAGGATAACAATTATGATAATGAATATTTAATAGAATACATCGGTTAATGATAGCTTTATACTTGAATGTGCTTCTGAATTTCATTATATTTCCTGGTCATATGTGAACAAAGATATTTTCAAGTTAGACAAAAAGCACAAATGACAAACCAAAACAACAATGCTACCAAAATCTAGTTTGATGATCCAGGGTGTGTATTGAGGTCACTCACATGAGCATGGGTCCATTAAGGCATCCCACATCACCAAAACTTCCAACCAATCATGGGTGAATACTGATGAAAACAGCATTACTCCCTACGTCTTTAATTTTAAGAGTTTCCTAAATCTTATGAATCCGTATCTCTCCATCCTTTCTTACTCTGTTCAGGAAGGAAAGTTTCTGATTGGTAAGAATTAACTCCATGTTGTCTGATGCCTCCATTCATGACAGTTCCTTTTCAAGTCAAATAGGTAACAAATTTGTGCCATGATCTTATAGTTCTCAGATCATTTTCCATCTCTATATTCTATCTTTATTTTCTAGATGTTCATTATAAAAGTCATTATAAAATGCATGTTAAGAGCCTCTCTTATGTGGCCAGCTAATTTTGGGTACATTTCATGAATCATTCCATAGTTAATAGAGACATTAATGTTATTATTGTGAAGATGAGACTGATTCAGGATGGAAGAGGTTAAAAGTTATGGATCAAATATCCAGCAAATGTCAATACATGACTTTAAAAGATTCCTGGTAAATCCAAAATTAAGACTTTCTACTGTACATCAATGAATCACATTAAGAAATTTGTCAAAATGAAAATCAATTCATGTAAACTTTGAAAACTTATTTAGAAGCATTCATATATTAAAATATACCACACAGTTAATTTCAAGTCTTCTGGGATTTCTAGCTGACTCCACAGAACTTGAATCTCTAACCACCATGCTAGCCATATCATTAACAATGCAAATGTCTGGCAAAAGTCCCTGACTACAAGTATCTCAGACTAATGCTTTTTGAGATGCATTGAAAAAAAAACAGCTTAATGAAATGGAATGTTTTATGCACACATCCATGACTATGTTCTATCCATCTTCCTTTCCTAGAGGAATGATAGAGAAAAGTTTTACAATGAGATATTCAATAAAATCTTGCCAACAAAGCCAACAAAACCTGTGTAAGTGTTGTGCTTCCTGAGGTATTTCTCCTCTAGATTTTATTTAGAATTTTTCACAGGTTTACAGCTAAGGCTTTTAAATTTTTCCTTTTATATCCAATAACCTACTCTGCCAAAGCTCAAATTCTTATCATTTTATTTGGGGGGATTTTAATTCACAACTTGTTTAGGTAACATAAATCTCCCTCCAATGAAATACCTGTAACATAATCCTTCTATATTTTGGAGTACTTCCAACCATGTTTACCTGATATCCTATATCGAGACAGTGCATACCATTCTACTACCAGTGTAAATCACTGCCTGAAACACTGCACATTGTGAATCTTATCATTTTTAGTGCTTGGTCTTGAGAAGGAGAGGTTTTGCAAAGGGTCTGAGAGACTGTTAACATAATTTTTGAGGATTTCTGGGAAATCGAGTTCCACCTTAACATAATTGAACTGGTTCAATTAATCAGTTAAGGTTAGAGGTTTTCAATAAAATCTAAGTACTGACTATACTAAACATCACCCTAGGCACATGGCATGCATCATAATAGTGAGCTTTACATAAAGTTGTGAAATGCTTGGTGGGGCAGCTTAGATTTTTAAATTTAACAAGGTTTCTTAGTGATGATTGCCTTCAGTGTTTGCAAAATTAGGCTATTACTGCCATATACTCATAAAAATTATTTACACTTTCCTGATCAATTAATGGAATGTTTCTCAAAATTCAGGAGTAACAATTTAATTCAATTTAGTTTAATTTAAATAAAACATAACTGCATCATTTCTCCCTTCCCCCTTCTCCCTCTCACCCATTTCCTATACTTGCTCATCCCCTCCTAAATCCATTGCATCGTTTACTTTAATGCTATCATTATATATGTGCATGAATGTGCAGGTAGCTAAATAAAGTCTCTGAGTCCATTTCTCATTACTTCTAAGTTTGTGATTTAGAGATGACCATTTGGAATTGGATAACCAACGAGGAGCTCGTTCCTGTAACAGACAAATTTTCCTTTTCTCAAAGATGTTTAGTTGCCAGGAGTTCTTTTCTGAGCAGGACACTGTAACATGAGGGGTTGACTTGTTGGGATTTCTCTCCCACCCAGTATCCCACAGTGGCAAGCCACAGAGAAAATCACACAGAGGAATAACTGATTGGTCCATTAGGTCAGGCTTCTTATTAGCTCTTATAACTTATGTTAGCCCATTATTTTTATCTATAATAGCCACACGGCTCAGTACCTTTCACAGCTGGGCAGATTACATCTTGCTTCTTGGTGGTCTGGGCAGGAATTTGGAGGGAACTTCCTGCTTCCCAGAATACTCCCATTCTCTTTGCTCCACCTCTACTTCCTGTCTGGTTTTCCTGCCTATACCTCTTGCCTGGCCAATCAGCATTTATTTGAAATATGATTGACAGAATACAGACAATTCTCCCGCACCAGGACACCATTAAATTGGTCCTGTCAAGAAGCCATCTCAGTGAGTGTTGTGTTCACTTCTTATTTAGGCTGCTCTATTGAGGTATCATGGCTGTAGTTTCTTTTTGTTTTCTCAGAGACAATTTCAGAGAAGACTTCCTTACAGGCGCTTTTACTTTCTTTTTTTGTGATGTTCTATGAGGCTTATGTGCTGGAGTTTGTTGTATTACCTGGATCTGAGCAACCCATAATCAGTTTTTCTGTATGTTTTGACAAGTCGTGCTGTTTTGTGATGGTCTCCAACTGCTATAAAGAGAAGTTTCCTTGATAAGAAGTAAAAACTATACTTACTTATGTATATAAGTATATGTATTTAGAATGTGGCTAGACATTCTGCTGGTTTAGGAAAGTGGTTTTAGAGGTATTCTTTAAGAGCATGATGTCACTAGCTGGAGGAAGTTGGGGAGGTTTCAAGTCTCAGACATGATTTCTCTCCTGTAAGGTGGGCCTTACATCCAATTAAATCACTGTTGTCTACTGCTGAGTTATAAATGCCAGTATTCCACTGTGGTTATTTAAATGTTTAAATAAGAATGCCTCTAACAGCTTCATATAATGTGGCCTGGTTGGAAGAACTGCGTGGGGTGGGGCAGGTGTCAGTTTGAGGTTTCAAATGCCCACCAGGTTTCTCTCTCTCTCTCTCTCTCTCTCTCTCTCTCTCTCTCTCTCTCTCTCTCTCTCTCTCCTTAATATCAAGATGTAGCTCCCCACTATTTCTTTGGCACCACACTTGTTGGCTACAATGTCCCCTACCATGTTGACTATGAACTAGCCATCTAAAACTATGGCGAATCCCCATATTAAAAGCATTCTTTTATTAAGGTTGCCTTGGCCATGCTGCCTCTTCACAGCAATAAAAGAGTGACTATGACATACATGATGGTCAATCTTGTGGCACATCAGGACACCAGCTCAGTAGGGTTTTTTTGTTTCGTCCTGCCCTTGGCAGCTTGTATAGTACCTTCTGGGACTATGAAATCTAATCTATAAGCAAGAGTCTTTCAGGTCATCTCTTACTCAGATTCAGGGGAAACACATATTTTGGTACTTTAAGACCCTGGGTCCATATTGCAAAATTGCTTTCACAAAATTTTTGCATGAATTCACACTTGATTGGCATGCCCTCACCAACACTGGGTATTAGAAAATAAATTTCTGAGGATTAAAGATTAAATATAACGAAAATATAACCATAAGTCTTTAATCCATCAGGGATTTATTTTGGTATAAAACATGATGTACGAATGCATTTTATTAGACTCTTATTCCACTGGCATTTATGGATTAATCCACTTGGTCATCCTGCTTATTTAACATGTGAGTTTGAGGTTCATTAAACAAGTAATTATGCCTTCACTGCTGCACTTTCGTTACTCATGTGTCTGGCTAGCTCTACGATCACTTGTTTTTACTATACGCCTTGATTAACAGAGTTTATAAACATTTTAGTGATTGTGAGGGAGAACTCACCCCATTATTTGTTGTATATTCATATGTGTACACCCCAAATTGTTTAGACTCATTTTTCAAGCTTAATTAAGGGAAAAACTTGGTTTAGGATGACATTGTGTCTTTGCATTTAAGGAAGTGTGCGAACTTTTCACTTTTATATTCTGTAGTAGAATTCATCACTTAAAGAACTAAAATATTTATCTTGGTGAACATTTTGGAATTTGCATTTTCATGCTATTGTTAAAAACTCTACATTTTGTAAAATTTTGTGGTTGGACAATAGATTTCTCTCTTCATCACTGTCAATTCACCTATGCTAAACACATTGTTAAAAGCAAATAGCGCTTGAGGTAGGTTTTTAGAGATCGTAAGGTAGAAAACAATATCGTTAGTAATGAATGTTTGTATCTTTCTTTAGTCTGAAAATTTGTGTGTTTTTTCTGAAAATACTAGAAGTTTCAGAGTAAAGTTTTAAAAAAATAATAGTTTCAGTGGTGAATTTTATCTTGTTCCCATGTTAAATGGAAACATCCTTAGTGTTGCACTGTGTGATGAAAGGCTTACAGCAGCCCTAAGGACATTTTCCAAAAGAATTTCCAGGCTTTTTCCCATTTTTCTGCTATTTTTATTGTTTCCTAAATTTTCCAGATTTTCACAATATTTAATTAGCTTTGAATGGCTATGTATTTAGTTGAATAGGACTTTCTGCTCTGCAATGATGAGTTTTCAATTTAAGAATTATTGTCAAATACTAAATTTATTGGTATAATCATATAATCTTTCTTTTGTTGATACAATAACATGACACATTAAAATAACAGATAACACAGAATTAGATACCTTTGCAGCTTTCATTAATTTTTTAATTTTTTTAAAATAGTTAGTTTTTTTTACTTTTTTTTTTAAAATTTACTCTCACTCCCCCTACTCCCTCTCCTCCTTCCTCTCCAGTACTAAGAGCAGTCAGAGTTTCCTGCCCTGTGGGAAGTTCATGTTCCTTCCCCTCCCTCCAGGTCTAGGGAAGGTGAGCATCCAAACAGACTAGGATCTCAAAAAGCCAGTACATGCAGACAAAACAAAGACCCAGTGCCATTATCAATGGCTTCTCAGTCAGCCCCCATGTCAGCCGCATTCAGAGAATCCGGTTTGATCACATGCTCCTTCAGTCCCAGTTCAGCTGGCCTTGGTGAGCTCTCATTAGATCAGTCCCCTTGAATCAGTGGGTGAAAGCACCCCTCACGGTACTGACTTCCTTGTTCATGTTCTCCCTCCTTCTGCTCCTCATTTGGACCTTGGGGGCTCAGTCCAATGCTCCAATGTGGGTCTCTGTCTCTATCTCCATCAATCGTCAGATGAGGGTTCCCTCTGATCCTGCCTTCCTTGCTCACGTTCTCCCTCCATCTGCTTCTCATTTGGACCTAGGGAGTTAAGTCCAGTGTTCCAGTGTGTGTCTCTGTCTCTATCTCCATTCATCGCCAAATGAAGATTCTATGGTGATATGCAAAATATTCATCAGTATGGTTATGGGCCAAGGCCAGTTCAGGCACCCTCTCTTCTGCTGCCCAGGGAATAATCTGGGGACCTCTCCTTGGACCTGGGAACCCCTCCAGAATCAAGACTCTTGCAAACCCTAAAATGGCTCTCTTAGTTGAGATATATACTTCCCTGCTCCCATAACCATCCTTCCTTCCTCCCCCACCATCCCATTCCCCCAAGCTATCCCTAATCTTCCCGTTCTCCCTTCTCTCTAACCATCTCCTCTTACTTCCAGATGAACTTCAAATGACCAAAAGACACTTAAGGTCATGCTCAACCTCCTTAGCGATCAGGGAAATGCAAATCAAAACAACTTTGAGATACCATCTTACACCTGTCAGAATAGCTAAACTCAGAAACACCAATGATAGCCTATGCTGGAGAGGATTTGGAGTGAGGGAAACACTCATCCATTGTTGGTGGGAATGCAAATTTGTGCAGCCACTGTGGAAATCAGTGTGGCGGTTTCTCAGGAAACTGGGAGTCAACCTCCCTCAGGACCCAGCTATTCCACTCTTGGGAATATATCCAAGAGATGCCCTATCATACCACAAAAGCATTTGTTTAACTATGTTCATAGCTGCACTTTTTGTAATAGCCAGAACCTGGAAACAACATAGGTGCCCCTCAACAGAAGAATGGTTAAAGAAGGTGTGGAACATATACACATTAGAGTTTTACTCAGCAGTAAAAAACAATGGCATCTTGAATTTTGCATGCAAATGGATAGAAATAGAAAACGCTTTACTGAGTGAGGTAACCCAGATTCAAAAAGAGGAATATGGTATGGACTCACTCATAAGTGGATTCTAACCATAATTAAAGGTCTTTGAGCCTATAATTCATCATCCTAGAGAAGCTAAATAAGAAGGTGAACCTGAAGAAAATCATATAGTTATCCTCCTGGATATTGGAAGTAGACAAGATTGCCTGGCAAACTTGGGTGCACGGGGTTGAGGGGTGGAAGTAAGGGGAGATGATTAATTTGTTTTTTTGAGAAAGAGTTTGTCTGTATCTTTGGGGCCTGTCTTGGAACTAAATCTTGAATATCCGGCTGGCCTCCAACTCACAGAGATCCGCATCTGTACCTCTCTAGTGCTGGACTTAAAGATTGTGCCAACAACACATGGTTTATTAATTTATTTTTTTACAAACATCTTTTCTCATTTTACATACCAATCCCTTCCCTCCTCCTGCTCCCCCCACCTTTCTTTCCACCCGCCTTCTACTCCTCAGAGAGTGTAAGATTTCCCATGGTGAGTCAACAAATTCTAGCACATAGCTTTGAGGCCGGACTAAGACCCTCCCTACAGTACCTAGGTCAAGCAATGTATCCTTCCAAAGAGAATGGGCTCCTAAATACCAGTTCAATCACTAGGAATAAATCTTGGTCCCAGTGCCAGTGACCCCACAGACTCCCCCAGAATTATAACTGTCACCCACATTCAGAGGGCCGAGTTTGGTCCTATGCTGGTTCCCCTCTGTCAGTCCAGAATCGGTGCTCTCCCACCAGCTCAGGTCAGTTGTGACAGTGGGTATCCCCGTCATGGTCTTGACCCTTTCACTCATATTATCACTCTGCCCTCTCTTAGACTGGACTCTTGAAGCTCAGTCCAGTGCTTCACTGTGGATCTCTGCATCGTCTTTCATCAGTTGCTAGATGAAGGTTTTATGATGGGAGGGCAAAAAGGGAGGAGGAGGGGAGAAGCAGAGGGGAGAGGAAAATACCTTTGCATTTTAATTTATTGACGAGATTATATGTTTACAGTTTTTAGAAGGTATTTATATGTAAGATTGCTTTGCAATTTTATTTTATATAACATACATTTTGTACCAATTTATATGAATTATACCAGGGAAATTAAACATAAAATAATAACTTGCAACATTTCTTGTTTAATATTTTGTTTGAAACTTATCAGTTGAGAAGAAACCATTGATTTATGGGGAAAACTTTGGTAATATGATGCCTATGAAACATTTATATGGAAAGTTTAAGGAAAAGACAACTCATTTGAAATGTTTTCCATCTTTACTTCTATTGTAAGAATTATAGAGCAAAATCATTAGCTATTAAAAACAAAAGACAAGTAAAATTCAAAGAAAAATATAACTGAGTCTACTCCAGTGTATTCTAATAATAAAATTTTCCTGAAATCACAATTGTGTACATATTGTAATACATACATTAGTTACAGGGGCTATGAAATCCTAAGACTTGGTATATATAAAGTACATGAACTTTACATTTCAAACCTGTGATAAAAGGACATCCAAAATATCTTAAATAAAGGTTTTCAGAGACATGTATGTAAGTGATATTGTTCTTAAATTATAACCTAGAAAGAAGTTTTGATAGTAAACTATTAAAAATAAAAGAAAGTTAGGAATGTAGTTCAATAGCAGAGAATTTGTTAGGACACACAGGCCAAGAACTTGATCTCAACACCAGAAAAAGATAAAAAGAAAGGAAGGCAAAGGAAAGAAAGGGAAAAAGACTTAGAAAGAGGGAGAGAATTAAATACATAAGAAAAAGTGGCATAAAAGTGGTAAGTTTTATTGTTAACCATTTTTTGAAGATAAGCATTATTTGTCTTTCTTAATGCCTATAAAATATTGTATCTGAGTACACTGAAAAGAAAAATACAAAGCCTTCAGTCATACTGAGTCATACTGAGTTCAAACATTTATTTTTACAATGCATGAGGTGTCAGATTTTTTAAAAAAAAACTAGGATTATTTAAAGAAGATAAAAATTATGATAACATCAAGATAAGAAGATCATCTGAAAACCACAGGGAAAAGAATTTTTAAAATGACCATTGAAAAAATACACTTTGTTACACTTTGTATAAATTTTTCTTTGTATTACATTGAAGCAATTTTTATTTTTTGCTTGTTTTTTGATCTCGATCCATTTATTAAAATAATATAAATTGGGGTTTTGATTTATTTGGTGTTTAATCTTCTGTCCTCTAAGACTCTTCTAATACTTAGAAAAAAATATATAGATTTTCCTTTTGGTCTCCATATCAGAAAATCATCTTGGAATACTTCATCTTTTGAGAGGGTGAAGTGCATCCTATTCAGTCTATATGCCTAGACTATCTGAAAGACATTTCAGTAAAGCAAGAAATTTGAAGAACTGTCCCACAAGTACTGATAAAGTTCCTCAGCTGCTTTCCTTTGCTTTCTTCAGAATGTATGGCAGAAATCTGAAGCAGAAATGTGAAGCAGAAATCTCAAAGGACTGTCCAACCTGGTCTTGGCTAAGTTCAACAGTCTATACAACTAAGTAGACCAGCCAACAGCAATTTCGTACCCATATTCATAGCTTTGTCATAATGAAAGCAAACTCCATATGGATTTTCTTCAATGCCCACTACCATTTCATGAAGGAAATGGGTGCTGCCAATATCAGATACATTTTTTGTTGTTTGTTTTGTTTTGTTTTTGACACAGGGTTTCTCTGTAGCTTTGAAACCTGTCCTGGAACTAGCTCTTGTAGGCCATGTAGGTCTTGAACTCACAGAAATCTGCCTACCTCTGCTTCTGGAGTGCTGGGATTAAAGGCAGCCCTGTTATCAAAAGATGGGATGTCAAGATTCAGAAGGTCTTCCCCCATCATGCATTATTTTTAGTTCTATTTTGCAAATACATTTTTTTCTTGGTTTCCATTTTAAAGCTAAGGCATTCCTAAAGTTAATAGGTTGGTCTAATTTGGCAGTCTAGTTCACAATTCCATTTGTATCAGCAGCTGTTTTTTGCTTTTCAGCAATCGATAAATTTAACATAAACACTATACTATATAGGACCCAGACTTCCTGTTTTTTCCATCTTTATGTGGCTTTTTTAAAATATTACTTTTAATTCACTCTTCAGCATAAAAGCTTTATTACTTTTAAACTATCCACTTTTTTTCCTCTTACCATATTCACTTTTTCTTTTCTTAGGCCAACATACATTGTTAATCACACTGTAAACTATAACCTGTTTAGAGACTTTTTCATGTCTGGATCTATCTTTATTGTGTATTACTAGTCTTTTTTGTCTGCGTGATGTGGGAGTCCCCTCTGTGTGCTGTGAATACCATTAATGAATAAAGAAACTGCTTTGGACCTCTTGATAGGGCGGCACTTAGGTAGGTGGGGAGGACTGGATTGAAATGCTTTGGACATATAGCAGTGCAGAACTTAGGCAGGCGAAGAAGACAGAACTGAATGCTGGGAAGAAGAAGGCAAGGTCAGAGAGAAGTGATGGAGCTACCAGAGACAGACATTAAAACTTTAGCTGGTAAGCCACTATCACGGGGCAATACACAGATTGATAGAAATGGGTTAAATTAATATTAGAGTTAGCCAATAAGAAACTGGAGCTAATGGGTGAAGCAGTGATTTCATTAGTACAGTTTCTGTGTGATTATTTCAGGTCTAAGCTAGCCTGGCAGCAGGGAATCAATAAGTTGCCCCTCCTCCAACATCTACGTGAACAAAAGACTGCTAAGCATCACGGCTAGTACCTCCACCATGGTTTTGATGGCTGGTTTCACCCACTTCTTGGGTTGTGAAAGCCATGTCTAAAGCCTGCATGCCCAGTTGTAGGTGCATTTTCACTGAAAACTGCATTCTATCCTTCAGTTCTGGAACGTCATTGCCCTACACTGTGACAGGCATTTTTTATTTGAACTTCATTATTTGTTTCTACTTGGTGAATAGAAGGCTGTTTAGGCACTGTGCTATACAACACAGTTTCTTCAAGGAGCTGTATCCCTTTATTTCCTGCTTTCTCAGGCCATATATAGAAATGCATGCCCACACTGGAATGCCATAATATATTTTTTTTTGCTTTTTACTCTTTTGGGAGTCCACCACCCAGCTCTCAAATAAATACATGTCAACTTACTAGTATTTAGAAAGGCCTGGCATTAGCATGCCTTGTTTCCAGACATTTTTCTTAAATTAGTCCATCTACCTTTTGTCTCTGAGCTTTTACCTTTTCTCAGTCTATTTTCTGTTCTTTCCTTCTTACTCCATGGTTGTGTAGGTGGCTGAGTGGATGGCCCCGGAGTCTTCTTCTCTTTCTCTTTTACTTGCTCCTCCCTCTTCTCTTTCTCTACTTATTTATTATCTCTGCCTGGAATCATCAGTTTTCCCTCTGCTGCCCAATTATTGACCATTGAACACAGTTTCACAGAATTAAACAAATGCAACATAAAAGAACACAACACACCTTTGAATCACTAAATATTCCACAGCATAAATGAATGTAACACGTCGTTAACTATATTCCACAACAAGTCAAGGTTTAATTCTGCTGTTTCAGATAGATTAGGCTTTTCATCAGTAAAAGTCTCATCTTAAAGAAGATATTCTTGTGCTGAATTAAAAACCAATATGAGGCCAGGCAGTGGTGGCGCATGCCTTTAATCTCAGCACTTGGGAGGCAGAGGCAAGTGAGTCTCTTTGGGTTTGAGGCCAGCCTGGGCCACAAGAGCTAGTTCCAGGACAAAAGAAAAAACAATAAGAGAAAAATTCTGATAGTGGGAGTAATTAGTCCCATGTAGGAGAGGTTTGAGACCAATATAAGAAAAACATTAAATAGACTAAGATTGTGTGAGGAACCTGCAATAGTAAGCATCCCATGGTTTTATGTGTACTTTTTAAAGATTAATAAAAGGTCACAGATATGCAGACTTGAGCTGTCAAAAGTAACTGTAGGCATAAACAAGGAATACAAATAAAACCATGAGCTAAAGAATAGTCTTCATATTAAAACATTGTTCCTACAAGAACAGAGAATTTGTATTGAACAATGGCTGAAAATTCTAGGGAAAGTAGGACAGACAGTCTTTCTATTTTTTTCTGGATATAGTGGATGAACCTGATAGCTTCATCATAGATTCTCTTTTCCTTAAGTCTATGCCACTTGATGAAAAGCAGCCAAAAATGTACATCATATTCCATGGATGTTAGCGTGAGTATTATCAGATGTTAATGACCCACGCAATTTTGTGATTTTGTTCCTCACCCTATCTCCTCTGATCTCACCAGTTTGAATCATAAGAAAGGATGTCTGTAGTCTAAACTGAACGACAACTACAGGTTTAGCTCATGAGCTGGGGGAGGTTTTCTTGGAAATACATGAATCAGCCTCAGGTAAATGATGGACAGATGTTGATTTGTCTATAGGCTTTTAACACTCACTTAACAAAGGAGATCAACAACAAGACTTTTTATGGATTAAATAAGAGTACCTCTTTACAGTTTTCCTTGGCAATACTACATCAATGATAGACATTATACAACAGAAAGACTGGATTGTCCGTCAATTGTGTGGAGTTAATCCAGTGCATCTATTGTAAAGGTGACATTAAACCAATCAGGAAGGAGAGAAAAGAAGTGGTTCTTATCCCTGTAGGAGATATGCATTCCAAAGGCTATTGGACATACGACATTTATCAGAAGATACTGACTTAGCAAAATTTGCAATTCTTGACTGGTAAGGGACACAACCCAGATAATAATTACAAAAATGAAAATAAATTGTCGTGTCTTTGCCATACCCCTGACTGTTAAAAAAAGGGAACCTCTTTATATGGTTATTAGATTATAGAGAAAACACATTTCATATCTTCAAACACTGTGTCTGCCCACATACAAAGAGATAAAGAAAGCTGATTGTTCTGAGAAGAGCACAGCTCTGTAGCAGCTAAAGCCTTGGTGAAACATTTGTACTGCAAAAGAAGAACTGAACATCCAAGTAGAAGCAATGCTTACTTAATGCTATCTGATGCTAAAATAGAAGCTGCCACCATCATACTATCATGATGGCTTGGAGCAAGGCAAAGACGTGATGACAAGTTTTAATACTGATATTATCAACCATGGATATCTAAAGTGTAAACAACAAACAGCAATGTGTTCCTCTTATATGACAACAGTTTTCCTTGAGCAAATCAAGTGGACTTAGCTGAAAATTGAGTGTGTTGTGTCTTTTTCGGCATCCTATGGTTTATTTTCATAATAGATACCTGTTATGAGTGGCAGTCTGCTTTTTCTACTTGATATCTTTACTATCCAAGTATTTACTGAAAATGTCTTATCCATATTCACATTATCCACAAACAACAGCAGACCACAGTATCATGATATGAAATGTGTAGTGTGTCACTCATATGCCAACCTCACAGAGAGCCTACTGAAAGAGAGTCCATGATCTTGGAAGTAATATCCTGAGGACTGGGGTTCCATCCTTCAGCGTACTTCATATGCATTGAGGAAGAAGGTGCCATCCCCCAGTATATTTCATGTGCATTGAATTTGAGACATTTATAAGAACAGAGCCTACATTTACTATTAAACACCCCATAACAGACAGGACAACCTCCCCAAAAAAAATCCTTCCTTAAGCCACAGATTCCCCAAAACTGCTGAAGATGAGAAATCTATACCACAGGTATAAAAGAAAAGAAATCATTGATTCAGAGGTTGATATATATTATAAAAACCTAAGTTTTGTTAGTCTATTTCATATTTCTTCCTGAGGTTGAAGTACTTTTGATACCATTTATTTTAATTTGAACTTCAAACATAGTAATGTGAGAGCAGATAGGACGTCAGAGTTTCCTATAGCATTTCAGGATGAGTGGGATCTGCCATTTTGACTTCCAGTGCAAATTCAATAGAAAAAGAAGAGGTTTCTAAATAGGATATTGTACAAGCTAAGAGGTTCCCTTGATGCCTGGCACTCATTTTCTCCACTGCAGGGAAACTCCAGTCTTACATTTAATAATACAAGAACAGATATAAAAAGTTAAAGCTTCCTCCATAACTTTTGTAATTTCCACTATAATTTATAACATAAAATGTCTTTATTACCCTAAAAATACTCCCTTGTTTCTGATATAAATTGAACAATAAATTAACAAATAGTAAAAGTATATAGAAACCCTGTTAACTGTAAAATCTGGCTTTGGAAAGTATTTTCCTATTTAATTAATAATTATTATTAAAGCGTCAAATACAATTGAGGAAATAAAATTTTAAGAAATAAAAGTGTAATGACAGATGTTTTGAATATATCCCACATCTCTATCAGTAACATCTTGTTTTTGTTCAGTGACTCTGCTCTATTTAAAAGGGTACTTTGTTTATTATCTTACAATGTAACTCCCCTTAAGAGTAGTTACAGTATAGGAAATAAAAAAGTTTACCGGAAGAGAGAATATAGGTGAGAATACAAGACTTTAAATCGTTTTCTTTTATTTCTAAGTAGAGTCAAGTAGCAATCACTTCAGGGAAAAAGTCTTACATCTACTTCACAGAGAAAGGGGAAATGTGATTTATATTCTAAAAGTTTCACAATAAAATAGAGAAATACTATAATATTTTTAAAAGTGGGTTATCAATGGGAAAAAATTATTGTTAACAGCATTGTTAACAATATTGACGGGGTAATTTAAAAACACAGTTTCTCATGTCTAGTTAATGGTGAAAACACTAAGAATAAATTAAAATAATTAGAGCACTTGTTAGCTTTGCTGCTGGACAGTTTATTATTAAATGTATCTTGTAAACCTAAAGCACATAACAGATTAGCACTTCTTCTGCTCTTCAATGAAACAGAATGAAGAATTTACATTATACAGGCTCCAGACAACGTCATTTGCCAAATGGCATGGGAACAGGAACAAAACTCATTAAATGCACATAGTTCTATGAGAAGAAAAAATTATTCTTTAACATAACCAGTCTGCAATTTTCAGACCCTTTTCTTTCTCTGTCAGCATTTATAAATGTGGAGAATTTGTTTTAAATTAGGATTTCTTTTAAGTTGAAAATCCTTTCTAATAATAGATTTCACCAAGAAAAATAAATGTTAAGAAAAATGAAATTATTACAATACCAAATATAATGTAAATAAAATTTTGATAGGTAATAAACTGAAGACTGACTTTAAATTTTAAAATTAAAGTTTCTGCATTGCAGGTGGAACATTGACTTGAAGGCCAGAGAACTACCCCAAGAACTCAGTACACTGTTCTCTTTATTTCTGTATAGGAGCTGTGAAATCCTTTCCTAACAGTCGTCTTTCTATCAGGTTGCATTTTCAGACTGCTTGGATTTAAATAATCTCGGGTTGATTTTTGAGAGTTCCCCTGGTGTCCTGGTCACAAATAAGTCCATATCTCCTAAATATCTTCTGGAATTAAACAACTTTATGATTTTAATATTTCTTTTAAATTGATTAGTTTATTTATTTTATTGAAAAATAGATTCGTCAATTATACAATTAATCCCAAGCACAGTTTACTCTCCCTTTACTCCTCATAGTTCCAAAGTCATCCCCCAAATACCCTCACTTCAAGATTTGCTCCGCTTCCATTTCCTCTTCAGAAGAGATCAGGCCTCTAAGAGACAACAGACAAACAGGACAAAAGACACAAAGAGAAATGGCAAAATCCCTCATTTTAGGGCTGGATAAAGCAACACAACAGGAGAAAAGGAGTCCCAAGAGCAGACAAAAGATTAGAGATACACCCTCTTCCACTGTTAAGGGACCCACAAAAACACCAACCTAACAGCCATAACATATTCAGCGGATCTCCTGCAGTAGATGGGAGCAGATGCAGAGATCAGCAGCCACATTATGTGGAGAGTGAGTCTAAACTGGAGGGCCCGACAGAATCTCCTCTTGGAGATCAGGGAACCCAAGGAAGAGGGGGAGGAAAGACTGTACTAGTCAGAGAGGTTGGAGAACCCCAGGAAAACACAGACCACCAAATCAATTAAGCAAAGAGCGGATCGGCTCACAGAGAGTGACATAGCAAGCTTGGGTCCTAAATAGGCCTGTACCAGGTCCTCTGCATATGTCATTTCAAAATTTCCAAACCTGATTAGAAGTCAAGAGGCAATTAGAGTTCTAGATGAGTTTTATCTCCAAAATAGGAATGCAGTATGCTGTAGCATAATACATGGGTTCCAATGTCTAAATTGAATCATGTGATCAGTCACAAAGGAAGTCAAATATCTTATAACACAAGGAAGAACTCAAGCATATTAGGCCAAAGTTTGTCTCTGCAACATTTGGAAAAATATTTTCTGCCTTACCATCAAGAGTTTAATTAAATACTCATTAAATGCACATTGCTTATTTTTACCAAATACCTACTAAATCTAGGAAACCTACAGTATATTTAGATAGTAAAATCACATCCAAAACTTAAACTATTCATACAACAAAATTTTTCTTCTAACACACACACACACACACACACACAGAGAGAGAGAGAGAGAGAGAGAGAGAGAGAGAGAGAGAGAGAGAGAGAGAGCTATTTGAGATTTTTCCTATTCCTTGGTTACAAAGTCCTCAAAGAAATGATGGATTAAAGCAGTTTAGTAGCACCTTATGTTACCAACTTTAGTGCATATTCTGATTGTTAGAAAACTGAAAGAGTAAGACATTGTGCAAGGACTATAATTTCCATAATCAGAGAAATAGTGTCCATTGCTTGCTCCCATTGGAAAGGTACTGGTAACCAGGATGTGACCCAGTTGGGTGTAATTGGACGATCCTAAACTGCAACAGTTTGGAAAATACATATCCATGATTGGTGCGGGAGAATTGTCTGTAATCTGTCAATCGTGTTTTAAATAAACACTGATTGGCCAGGCAGGAAGTATAGGCAGGAAAACCAGAAAGGAAGTAGAAATGATGCAATGAGAACAGGAGAATTCTGGGAAGGAGAAAGTTGATTCCTCCCACTCCTTCCCAGACCACCGAAGCAACAGAATGTGGCGTGCCAGCTGAAAAAGGTACAAAGCCATATGGCTAAAATAGATCAGAATAATGGGTTAATAGAAGTCATAATAAGGAACCTGAGCTAATGGGCCAATCAGCTTTATAAATTATAGAGATCTCTGTGTGATTTTCTTTGGGGCTAAACAGCTGTGGAAACCGGGCGAGACAGAAAACCCCACAAGCCAGCCCCTCATGCTACATATGATAACAAAGACTCCTTTTCATTCACTAAATTTATTGCCATTTCCCACTCCTATTTAGAAAATACTTTATCTCTCTGGATGAGCAACATAGAATTAGTACCATATAGTCATTCCATACAGTTCAAATCCCATGATGAATGTTTGTACATGACCATCTCCACAAGATCCCTGTTATTTCCCCTCTTATCTTCTAGAAGTCTGACTCTGGACCCAAAAGCTATATGACTAAACAGATCCTCACACATGATATTCAGCGAACAGGGACCTAGACTAAATGCTTCGATTTGGAAAAAAAGAAGTACAGATACTTTGTTTTAGTCACAGTTCTCTAGTAATTCTGTAAAGTAATACTAGACATTTCTTATACTTGAGTATTAATGGGAATTCTTTAAATATAGTTACTCTTTTCTGCGTAGGAACTGTCATGTCCATAAGTTTCTTCCTAGCAAGTTAATTTTTACTACATATAAGTTAGTTTGGGGGAACATTTACCACAAGGAGTTGGGACTCTCTGGGAATATTCTAGTAGTTCATAAAATAAACTTTTGAGTTACCATTTGTCCTAAAATATCTTAACAGTTTTTTAAACAATCCTACTGTCCTTTAAAATCTATAACATCCTTATAATATACAATGATCAGATGCTACTTTAGTAGACACTATGATCATATTCCAGGCCACTCTCATGTTCACTTCAGTATCATGGGGATTTGTTTGGCTGCTCACTCCATTTGTATGTCATGGTTACTGCTTCATTTCATTAGAAGAATGCGATAATTCTAAAACTTTTTCTTGACCATAATACACCTGAAAATATTTAAAAGAACTTTGTCAAAAAAATTGCCAAATTTTGAAACTTTGCTGAAGATTTTCAAAATTCACTTACTCCTCTGACTTTCCCCTCGGTTTACATTGCACTATTTCCACATCTTAGTCTGGTCTTTCTTGTAATTACATAGACTTTACACCATTGGCAGCCTAAAAACTGTGGTAAAATAACTATTTTTAAACATTTCATACAATACTGCGACCTGTTTTCAGTACTACCTAAGTAATCAAGCATTTTCCAGTTGTCTGGCAAAATCAACTTTCTAGCTTCCAATTTGCATTTACGTTTTATTTAATTTTTGATTCTATATCGGTATATTTTTTCCTCTTGTAATTTAGAAAAAAATGAAAGCTGTTAAGGCTCTGTCATTTAGGTAATCTTTACTCTTATGTATCAGTTAAACCACAGAAGTCAATCAATCAGTTCAACATAAATTTATTTTAAGCATTTTAAGTCCAATGTTTGCTAAATGTCTTCTTACAGACTTTCTTCTAAGATTTCTCAGGAATCCAGGGTACTTCCAATGATCACACACATTGTCCATTTAGACCCATTTTATTAGTTATTAGTAGCTGATCAAAATAATTGATAGTTTATATGATTTTGAAAATTATAATCATATATACAGGCACAATTTTTATACAAATTGCTTTGACATACACAAAGATGGAGAGATTTTATACAAAATTGTATGGAATGCATTTACAGTTACCAGCCTGATCTTTGAATTTTGCAGAATTTTGTGAAGAAAGAAAAACATGTATCTAATATCAGATTTGGAAAGGTTTAAATAGAAAGAGATGTAGGAGTTCTTCTAGTATGCGACTCAGTTTTTTGTGATAAACAGTTTCCAAAACCAATTTGGATAAGGAAAGAATTTCTTTAGCATGTTGGTTAAAGTGGCTCCTTGAAGGAATTTGGAGAAGACCTCAAGGCTACAGCTTTGAGGCAGGAATAAAGCAGACACTGTGGAAGAATATTTGTTATTGCATCTTTCCAATACTTCTGCTCAGTTAGTTTTCTTATACAACTCAGGATTAACTTCATCTGGGTTTCACTACCAAAAGTGCATTAGGCTTTCCTTCATCATTTAGCAATCAGGAAAGTACCCCACAGTCATACCCATAGGCTAACATGATGGTTGCTATCCATTTTATCTTTAAACATTTTTAGTGAAAATTTCAAACAATATATTTTGATCATGTTCTTCACTAGAGGTTCTTTTTGCCAAGTGGTTGTAATTTGTGGTACTGACAAAAAGTTACCAGGACTCAGTTCTTACTACCCAGTAAGTGAATTCAAATAAAACAAAACAAAACATTTTAAAAAAGAGTAGAGAAGTGCATCTAAGTTAAAAGACATCTGCTTTAGCAGAGATCACAAGTTTGTTTCCTAACACCCACGTCAATCAGCCCACAATCACCTGCTGTGGGACAATGATCTTGTACCCTATAAACATTTGTCATTTGTATGTTTTAATAAAACACAGATTGGCAAGTAGCCAGGCAGGAAATATAGGTGGGGCAACCAGGCAGGAAGTACTGGTGGGGCAATGAGAATAGGAGAATTCTGGGAAGAGGGAAGACTCAGTCCATATTCATCACCCAGGCACAGAAGAAGCAAGATGAGAATGCCTCACTGATAATAGGTATAAAGACACATGGCTAACACAGATAGAAATTATGAATTAACATAAGATTTAAGATTAATAAGGAGCCTTAGCTAATAGGGCAACCAGTTTATAATTAATGTAAGCCTCTGGGTGTTTCTTTGGGACTGAACAGCTACTGGAACAGACTGATAGTAACCCCTGTCAACAACCACCTTCAACTATTGTACAGGAGATCCAATCACATATTCTGGCTTTTTATGGTAGTCATATCCCCCACTCAAAAAAAAAAAACCCATCAGCACATAATTAAAAGGAAAACACCCCAAGTAGAACTGTCCATCCTGACTGGAAACACACCCTCTACCTAAGAGCCATGTCTTCTCCCTCAGGTAATAACCCCAACCCTATTGTGACCCAAGTCCTACAAACTGAGGACCTCACTGTGTCCTACATACCTCCTTCAGTTAGAAAGCCCCACCTCTAGCCATCTAAGGCTCAGCTATCGAATTCTTTAAGCCTTCAACAGACTTCTGATAATCTGTAGCCACAATTTCTAACTATATGGAAGGTTGGATGCTGTGCTCAGTATTGCCCAGTGAACAGGGTGTTATGATTTCAACCACAATATGGCTGACACTTTTGGATTCCATAGCCACACATGTGCGGACAAGCCCTCAGGCATGACCCACATGTGGCATGGTTGCATCACCTACGTATGATGCAACTGTGTGAGCCCTTGGGCCCATGCATGAGCTCAGTCATCTGTGTTTGACATAACCATGTGATCTCCTGTGTACATGCACTAGGCAGTCCTTAAAAGCTGGATGTGCCATCTTCAGCTCTGTTTCTCCCTCTCTGCACACTGAACTCACCAGGCCTGTACACTCCCTCCTGATAAACACTTGAGAGGGTTTAGAATTGGCTTTTAAGGTGGACCCTGAACAGAATGACAAAGCCTGCAACCATGACTGTTACATGCTAACCACAGCCCTCCAATGGGCCAAGCCAACAGACCTATGCTATCTGTGCTGTTTCCTTGCCCCCTGGAGCTCAAAAACTACCAGGCCCATGTCTCAAATGTGGTAGAATTGGTCACTGGGCCCGAGCATACCCTAATCCTCGTCTTGGTCCAACAAGATCTTTTCTAAGATGCCATAGGAAAGGACATTGTGTAGTTGATTGTCCTCATGCACATCGTGGCATGGAGACATCAAACCCCAAAAATTTCCAAATTGACTTTCTATGTCTGGCCATGGATGAGTGAGGCTGCCCTGGCTATTTTGATCCAACGACAACCATCATCTGTAACAGGAAGTTGTGGGTAATCACAGTATCAGGACGGACACCGGAGCCACATACTCGGTACTGAGGAAATTTTGGAGGCATTCTTCTCCTTATAGTTTACCTATTATTGGGGTAGAGTGACAGGCTTATCTACCTCAGCAGACCCCACCAATTAACTGTGTTTTTTAGAGGTATTTATCTCACTCATTCATTCTTAGTTATGCCGACCTTCCTGGTACCTTTCATGGGAAGAAATTTTTTAGCAAAAGTAGGAGCTTCCATTTTATTTGCTCCTTCAAATCACTTTACTCCAGATTCACTAACAATGGCATTCTTCCTCCTTCAATCCTTCGAACCTCTCAGCTTCAATGTGTCTTTTTCTCTACTAACCTCTCAGATGGACCCCCCAAGTCTGGGACACCCCAAACCCCTCTTTTGCTAACCACCGTTCCCCTATCATTATACAATTACGGGATCCTACTAAGTACAATACCCAAGCTCAGTGTCCCCTCTCTCTCCAGAGCCTTAGGGGACTTAAGCCTATTATCTCTGGCCTAAGGAAAAAGCTACTTCACTCCATCTCTTCTCCTTTTTTTTTATTTTTTCCACTCAAACATTTACACTTCCTCCCCTCCTCCCATTCTTATCCTGCTCCCCCATACAACCTCCTCCCTCTCCCTCCCTCTTTAAGAGAGGGCAGGGAACCCTGCCCTGTGAAAAGTCCAAGGCCCTCCCACATATATACAGGCCTAGGAAGCTTTGCATCAAAATAGACATGGGTCCCAAAAAGCCAGTACATGCAGTAGAAACAAGTCCCAGGGCCTTTATTAATGGCTTCTCAGTCAGCCCCCATTGTCAGACACATTCAGAGTTCTGTTTGATGGCATGCACATTCAGACCTGGTTCCCTGGATTTGGTGAGCTCCCATTAGAACAGGCAAACTGTCTCAGTGGGTGGACTAATCCCCTAGCGATCCAGGCTTCCTTGCTCATATTCTCCCTCCTTCAGCTCTTAAACTGGACCTTGGGAGCTTAGTCCATTGCTCTGATGAGGGTCTCTGTCTCTATCTCCATCCGTTGCAGGACAAAGATTCTATGGTGATATCTGAGATAATCATCAGCGTGATAATGGAACAAGGCCAGTTCAAGCACACACTGCTCTGCTGCCCAAGGACCTAGCTGGGGACATCCCTTGTAGACAACTGGGATTCCCCTCAAGAGCCAAGTCTCTGTAAACCCTAAAACGGCTCCCTTAATGTAGATATCTTCTTTCCTGCTCCTCTATCTGTGCTCCCTCCATCCCCACCCTCCCACTTCCCCACATTCTCTCCAGTCTTTCCTTTGTCCCTTCTCTCTCCCCTTCTGCCATCCTCACCCCCACCCCCATGCTCCCAACTTTTGCCCAGCAATCTTGTTTCCTTCCAATATCCAGGAGGATCTATATATGTTTTTCTTTGGGTTCACCTTGTTATTTTGCTTCTCTAGGTTTGCAAACTGTAGGCTTAATGTCCTTTGCTTATGGCTAGAGTCCACTAGTGAGTGAGTACATACCATACTCATTTCTTTGGGTCTGGATTATCTCACTCAGGATAGTGTTTTCTATTTCCATCCATTTGCATGCAAAATTCAAGATGTCATTGTTTTTTACCACTGAGTATTACTCTAATGTGTATATATGCCACACTTTCTTTATCCATTCTTCCATTGAGGGGCATCGAGGATGTTTCCAGGTTCTGGCTATTACAAATAATGCTTCTATGGACATAGTTGAACAAATGCTTTTTTGGTATGATTGGACATCTCTTGGGTATATTCCCAAGACTGGTATTGCTGAATCCTGAGGTAGATTGATTCCCAATTTCCTGAAAAACCACCACACTGATTTCCAAAGTGGTTGCACAAGTCTGCATTTCCACCAACAATGGATGAGTGTTCCCATTACTCCACATACTCTCCAGCATAGGCTATCATTGGTGTTTTTGATTTTGGCCATTCTGATAGGTGTAAGATAGTATCACAAAGTTGTTTTGATTTGCATTTCCCTGATAGCTAAGGAGGTTGAACATGACCTTAAGTGTCTTTTGGCCATGTGAACTTCATCTGATAAGAATTCTCTTTTCAGTTCAGTACCCCAATTTTTATTGTGTTAATTAGAATTTTCATGTCCAGTTTCTTGAGTTCTTTATATATTTTGGAGATCAGACCTTTGTCTGATGCAGAAGATCTTCTCCCATTCAGTAGGATGCCTTTTTGTCTTATTGACAGTGTCCTTTGCTTTACAGAAGCTTCTCCATTTCAGGAGGTCCCATTTATTCATTGTTGCTCTTGCTGTCTGTGGTATTAGGTTATACATAGAAAGTGGTCTCCTGTGCTCATGTGTTGTAGTCTACTTCCCAGTTTCTCTTCTATTATGTTCTTGTTCAGATATCACAGGAGCTTCACCTTGACTGGGTAAAACTTTTGCTTTTGGCCCTTCTAAAGTTAGAAGCAATAACATGACTAGGCAGACTTTAAAAGCTGGATGCGCCACTTTCAGCTCTCTCTCTCTCTCTCTCTCTCTCTCTCTCTCTCTCTCTCTCTCTCTCTCTCTCTGCACACCAACCTCACCAGGCCTTTACACCCCCCATAAACTATAAAGTGGGTTTGCTGTGTGTTCTGTGTTTCCTTTTCACTCACGCCAGGTAATTTCACAGGGTGCCTTTATTTGCCCTGCATCTGTCCATAATTAAAAGCACAACCCAGGAACTGTGTTCAAGGAATCTCTCACCAATCAACGGCATGAGGCCTGCCCACACCTCCTAGAAATTTTGCTATAGACACCCAGTCTGCACTATTTTCAGAAAGTATGGGTGAAGGAACCTAGAATTCTGCCCAGAATACACTCAAACACCAACTTGTAAGCACAAAGGAGATTTACTAATCTGGAGGGGCAAGCAGGGATGTGAAGGTGGGGTGTCTCTGGACTGAATAAAGACAGCTTCTTTGGTATTCTTTGGTATTTATGCAATTCAGATTTTTAAGGAGAAAGTGTGTGCTAAAATAAGTTGGTAAGTACAAATTGAACCTGCAAGCCAGTGTAGCCAAATAATCAGTCAAGCCAGTGTAGCCAAATAATCAGTCAAGCCAGTATAGCCAAATAATCAGTATTGATTGCTGGACCATGGTGTTTTGATAGCAGGACTTTGGAGTTTTAGTCAAGCATAAGGACGTAGCCAAATAAGGGACTAGACCTTGGTAACTGGGAAAGTGATATAACAGTTCAGCAAGGTAGAAGTAACGGGGAAGGTCAAGACCTGCTGGCACCATGTTTGTCATGTTCTGGTCTGTTAGAATGTCCCTCCATGAGATTCCAGCTTCCATTGCTTAGGACCACTTATACTG
This sequence comes from Myodes glareolus, assembly GCF_982192425.1. Classification (NCBI taxonomy): domain Eukaryota; kingdom Metazoa; phylum Chordata; class Mammalia; order Rodentia; family Cricetidae; genus Myodes; species Myodes glareolus. The sequence goes on from NC_142028.1 coordinate 112,712,169, forward strand.
CTCCATAACTTCCTGTCAAGGACATCAGAAAAGGGACATCTAATCTCTATTTAAGTTTGTTAGTATTTCCCAGAATATTGAGCATACCTCCAATTAAAGAAGAAAGGTGACTTGAACTAAAAGCAAAGGAAGTAAGAGCTTATTAAACAAACTATTCCAGAGGTGCAGTCGCCCTGCAGAAACAGAAACAATGTGGAAAAATCAAGAAAAGATAGGAAGGCTTCACAAACTACTAACCAAAAAATAATGACATCTAATAAAAGATATAACACAAAATGTAAAATAACATTAAAACTAATTTCAGGCAACTAAATAAATATATGACTATACATTCATGGAAGAAAGATGGATTGGTAAATAAAGGAAGGCACTCAAAAAGGTATACTGGTTAAAGAAAACCTATAATCTAAAATCATGCTTAGAACCTTTGTGTAATCTGCACCAGTAAATGACTGAGGTAGAAAATAAAGCACCACAGCTAGAGGATAAAATAGAGGAACTTTATGACTCTTAACAGGTCAATAGCATTGTCTATAAAGGTAATAAAATGATTTGCTTTTGTTTTTGCTTTTTCTTGCTTTGTTTTTTTTTTATTGTGAGTAGAAGATAGAAGAGGCTTGGGACATCATCTAAAGACCTAGGATTTAGATTATGTTGTGAAAGATGGAGGAGAACACCATTGAACAGAAGCAGAGGAGTGAACTTGGGGAGATGAGGTGAGGGGAAACTGTGGTTAGGATGTAAAATAAATGAATAAATTTAATTAATAAAAATATTTCAATGAGATAACAGAAAAATTTCAGAACTTAGAAATGATGCTCTTCCAAGTAAAATGGGCCTGCAGAATACCAAATACACAGGACCATAAAAGAAAGGGCTTCAAAAAGCCCTTTGCTTACATTCACATATAAGAAAAAAATATCAAAATCATACCTGACTTTTCAGGAGAAAATTTAAAAGCAAACAGTACTTGAAAATGTGTTTCCTAAGTTATGAAAGGTTACATATGTTAACCTGGAATATTTTATCCAACAAAAACAATTCATTGAAAATTAAGGAAAAATAAAAGCATTTGTGATAAAACAGATTTTTAAAAAATGTATGAATACTAGGCCAGCTCTTCCATGTATACAAGGAAACAGGAAAGAACCCTCTAGTCTGCTGAAAGGACAGATAGACCCACAGTGGCACAGAGATTAAATAAACAATTCCATAACAGTTATTCAAAAGCTGCTTCCAAAAACAAGGCATGTACAATGAAATGACCAAAACAAGTCACCATTATTTCCAATAGTTGCTGCTACTAGCAATCTTGTCTCAATAATAAGAAACATAAACTGCTGTATTTCAGCAGAAAACAAAAGTCCATCTTTTTACTGCATACACAAAACACACTTCAACATCCACAATAGATTCAGTCTCAAGACAAAGTGTCTAGAAGTGCTTTGTCAAGCAAAGGGAAGTAAGAAACGAGCAAGTATAGCAATTCTACTGTGCGGTTAAAAAAAAAAGAAAAAAAAAAGCTTTCAACCAAAACTATACAGAGAGATAAGACAGGTCACTTAGTAATCACTAAAGGAGAAAGACACACAAAAATATATTGTAATTCTAAACTTAAAAGCACAAAACACGGGTGTACCAAATTTCATTAAATGAAGTAATATTAGATCTAAAAGACACAGCTATACAACAAGAAAGAGTGGTGTCAATAGATGAGTTCTATACTCCTCCTTCACTGATAGGTCCTCAAGATAAAAGATAATCAGAGATCCCTTAGAGTTAAGTGATTTCATTACACAGGTAGAATGAAAGAAAAATCTACAATTCATTCTAGTCAAATACAGAAAGACATATACTCTTGTCAGCATTGAACTTTCTCTCAGTTGACTATATGTTAGGGAATAGCACAAGAGTCAAGGGGAGGGACGGTCCTTTACAATCTGTCTGACCACAAAGTTGAATAAATTTAGATATTAATAGAACTGAGAACTACAGTAAGTTCACAAGAACGTGAAAATTTAACAACACAGAGATAAAAAATAATTTGAATAAAAAAGAAGGATTTTTAAAATTTTTAGAATTATATTAAAATTAGAATACAATATACTAGAATCTATGGGGCACAATGTTGGCAGTCCCTAAAGAAAGTTTACTGCACTAAGTGTTATATAAAATTAGATATGAATAAATAATAACTTTATTATGCCCATGAAGAGCAAGTAGAAACATGAACAGCCCCCCCAAACTGTAGATAAAATGAGATAATTAAAATTAGCACTGAAACAGACATTGAAAAATTCCAAATAATCAATGAAACAAACAATTAGTTCTTTGAAAAGGCAAAGTTAGCAAATCTTTAGCCAATTTAATAAGAAAAGGAATAAATTAATGAAAACAGTGAAAATCAAGTCACTGCAATAGACATAGTAAAAACTGGAAAGTCAAGAATACATAATTTACAAGTTTATATTTTAGGAGAGATGGCTCAGAATTTAAGAACTCTTGCTGCTCTTATAGAGGACCCAGATTTGATTCATAACACACCCACAGTGATGCTCAACCATCTTTAACTCCAGTTCCAATAGCAGATGTAATAACCTCTAACTTCTCTTGCCACATATCACAGAAATTGCCATGAGCATACATACTGATAAAAAATACACATAAAGCAAAATTAAATCTTCTATTCCAGTTTTCCCGGTACTATTTGTTGAAGACGCTCTCATTTCTCCATTGTATGTTTTGGGCATCTTTGTCAATTATCACATAACTGTGATTGCATTTGTTCATGTTGGGGCCTTCTGTTGCATTCCCTTGGTCTGCATGCCTGGTTCTTTGCCAGGACTATACTCTTGTTTACTATATCCCTTTATGTGGTATAAAATCTGGAATGAATTACAGTTCATTATACTGTAATTTCATTGACTGTATGGGGGTCTTTTGAGGATCTGTAAATTTTAGAATTTTTTTCTTTTGCTGGAAAAACTAGATGTCCATATGTAGATGAATGAAATTGAACTCATGTTTATAATCCTAAAAAAATTATATCAAATGTATAAAAGACCCCAATGTGAATCCTGACATGCTATTACTGCTAAAAAGCAAAACAAAACAAAACACCAAAAACATAAGCAATACCCAACAAGATATAGATGTAAGAAATGATTTCTCTAAATAGGATGCCATTTACACAGGAATTAAGGTCAGAAATTGTTAAATAAACACCCCAATTGTTAAAAAAAAACTGTACAGTTAAGCAAGTAATTCATTGAGTGAAGATAAAATCCACAGGACTGGAGAGAATCTTTGCCAACTACAGAACTAATAATGCTGATAATATGCAGAATATGCAAAAACAAAAACAAAAACAAAATCCAAGGAAAAAAATGACCTAATTAAAACCAGACTAGAGACCTAAACAGAAAGTTCTCAGTAAAAGAAATTAAAATTGCTAAGAAACACTTCAAAAAGCTTTAATCGACATTATCAATTAGAAAAATGTAAATTAAAGCAACTCTAATATTTGATCTTACCCCATTCAGAATTGCTAAGATCAACAAAACAACTGAGAAATACTTTTGAGAATGTGGGAAAAGGTTAACACTCATTATCTGTTTGTGGAAGGCAAACTAGTGTAGTCACTTAAGAAATCTATACAAATGATCCACAGAAAATACAAATGAATCTCTTATATGACCCAGATATACCACTTCTTGGCATATCTGTGGATATCTTATTCCACAGAAACATTATCAGCAATGATTATTGCTGCCATAATCACAACAGCTAGGAAGTAGAAACAACCTAAATACATAAGTCATTTTTCA